>NC_034607.1:36561716-36567977 GCF_900095145.1 Mus pahari | reverse complement strand
CTCATCCCCATCCTCACCCCCATCCTCATCCCCATCCTCACCCCCATCCTCATCCCCATCCTCACCCCATCCTCATCTCCTCCTCTTTATTTCTTGTCCTGTTTTCTTCAAAGACCTCTCTCTTCCTGAGAAGAGACTCTTTTTTTTGGAAGAGCCTTTTCCTCATTATCCATGCCCTTAAAATTCCCCCACCATGGTCTCTTGTTCAGTTTCCTCTATAAACACAAATATGTATAGAATAATATCTAAGTTCTGCATTTGAAAAAAAAGTGACAATTATATTTGAGTCTGTCTTCACTTTAGATAAACGATTTTCAGTTTCAGTCATTGTCTTGCAAATGCTGTGGTTTCGGTTTTACTCATGGTTAAATTAAATGCCAGTGTTTGTATAACTATATAACTTTAGTTCATTGTTTATCTATTGATGGGTATCTGGGCTGTCTCCATCTTATATAAGCATCTCTATGATATATTGACTGAGGCTCCTTGAAATACATACCTAGGAGTGGTACATCTGAGCCATATGATCATTTGAATTTTCTTTTTTGAGAAGCTTCTGTATTGACTTCCATGGCAGCCATATCATTTAACATTCTCAACAGCAATAACTGGAAAGTAATTAGAAAAAAAAAAAACACCACTCACAATAATTTAAAAATAAAAAAATCAAAACAAAACAAAAACTTTGTAAGGATTAACCAAAGAGGTGAAAGATCCTTTATTAGTGAAGTTTTAAGACATTGAATAGATTTTATAAAACAGAATAATTCTACATTTATAGATTGGCAGAATGAATATTGTGAATATTATCTAATATACTGTCTAGACTGAACATAACCCTCATTGAAATTCCAGTGATACTCATTTGAGAACTAGAAACAATCCTAAAGTTCACAGGGAAGCACAAAGGTCCTGAACAGCTGAAGCATTCCTGAGTAGAAAGACCAAAAGACCTGATTGGAAATTACACTCCAGATTAACAGTAACAAAAATAACATGGTTCTAGTCCCCAAACAGACATGTCAAACAAAGGAATACAACACGCAGACATAAATCTACAAAGATAAAACTATCTAGTTTGACAAAGGTTTCAAAAATATCTTGTCAAAAAGATAAAGCAAGGTTAAAAAAAAACCAAACAGATACTTGTATGCAGAGAAATGGAACAAAGTCAATTTCCTGAATGGTCCTTCAAAAAAGTCAATTAAAAATTATCGAAGACTTTTATACAATATCTAAGTGAGGAAAATTTCTAGGGGAAGCTGGTCGAACACTTAAAGATATATGTATATGCAAGGATTTTCTGAAAAGAACTCATACTGCACAGGAAATGACAGCACAATTGGGCAAGCATTTACATGAAAATGAGAAAATTACATGTTTAGGAAATAAAACAACTGTCATACTTCAGAGATGGCTGAGAAGTGAGAACCATCTTCCTGGCTCTACATCAGACAAGGAGGTAATATCTAGAATGTGTAAAGCACTGCAAAAATTAAGTATTTGTTTGCAAGCAAACACATTCTAGCAAGTTCACAGGTGGTGCTGATGTACTCGGGGTGGTACACCTGAGTACCAGCGTGTGAACCAATCAGTGATTTAATAGGCAATTTTTCTTCTGCGGTATGTGAGGAGGATGAATTCTGACTATAAATCCATAGCTAAAATTAACATACACAGCGTCAGCTCGGCAGACAGCTCTTAGAAACAACGGTTTCATACAAAATGCAAATGACAAATTATTCAGTGCCTACAAAGAGATATATATCTTTGTTAAGTGGAAGAATAAAGAAAATGAAATAATTTAGCATCATTCTAAAACAAATAAAAATGCAAAATTCAGCGGTACTTGTTTTAAGATTTGTAACAGTACCAATAAAAAAATGGGACTTAATTTCCTTTTATTTTATTTTTTAAAATACTCATTTTGGGGGAGCTGCTACTACATTACTACACATTGGTAAGCTCATGGATATTTTGGAATACTATCCAGGCAATAGTTTTGCTAGAATATTGACTATTCAAAGATATTCTTCTGTGAGTTCTTTAAAATACTTCTTAAAATTCCTCGGTAGCTAATACATTATATATATTAATGATTAATCCTTAATGATTTCAGCATTCTATGGTTCTGTTTTATTTTGTTTTGTTTTGAAGAAAGTATCCTTCAATAACACTACAATATACCCCTATTCTTTGTTTAGGAGAACCGTAGACATTTCTTCAGGGTAGGTTATACAAATATCATCCATCTGATTCACTACCAAGATTTATCTTGTTAAATGGGCATAACACCAACCTGCCCTCTAAGTTCATCTCCCCATACCCACAGACTAGTGAAGCTCCCAGAACTCATCAGAGAAGTCTCTTCGCGTATTTGATGGTGGCTAATACAGAAACTCACAGGTAGTCAGCATGACGAGAGTAAGTGTCAGAGGGCTGCTCGGTCACAAATGGAACATCGACACTACACCCCACCCGGGCTCAGGGACCATCAGGAAGAGGGCTCAGCAATACTGTAAACGCCAGAGGTCGCGGAGGAGCAGAGCGAATAAAGTCTTCTGGACATGCAGCGCCAGGGCACTAATAAAGGCAAAGCAACATGGCTGCCTACACAAGACCTGTGAGAGATAAAGCCAATCCATACTCTAACATGGAAGCGAAGGCTCACTTTCCCCACGCCATCTGAGGAGCTAATTACTAGTGATGGGTTCTAGGGGGGCAAAGGGGGCCAGTTTTCTTTCCACCTGCTTTGGCTCATGACAGGTTGATCGGGCTCGAGTAGATAGCTCCACATGGGAGTACAGACAGTACAAACTGGACTTTGTGCAGTTATGGAAAAGGGTACATGTGATTTAGAGGGTATGGGATGGAGAGTTGATCAGGGAGGATTCAGGGAAGAATAGAAAGAACTGATGATGAAATATATCTTATTACACACACACACACACACACACACACACACACACGAAATTACTGAAGAACTAAAAAAAAAAAAATCCAGATAGATCTGGAATGAAGGAAATTTACAAACACCTCACTATTTCATGGGGTCAGGGTAGATTTGATGTTATAAATTCAAAATTAGCAAATGATTTTCTCCTGCAGAGAACATTCATATTCTTTCAAGTTTCCTTTGAGAAAAGGCAAAGCTGATCCTTGCTTTATTCTCTTTCAAATGTTATTTTCAGAAACAATAGGTAGGATACCAGGCAAGAAGAAAAGGGGAAGGCCAGCAGATATTTGTTCCGGGAAAAGGGCTAGAGGCTTCAAATATGTCACAAGATATACTCAACCTGGACTGAATGCATGAGTGTCTTAAGACAAGGTAGAGAGAAACAGATTATGTTCAGGTGATAGGACTGCACCACGCCCCCAAGCAGAGCTAATGATTCGGTGTGGCTTTATGACACACAACTTAAAGACTTTATGTTTTAACTTTTCCCATCTCTAAAATGGATGATATTCTTTCTTCATAGAAACAGTCTGTTCACAAAATTTAGAGCTAAGATAAAAGGATGGACTATCCAGAGACTACCCCATCCGGGGATCCATCCCATCATCACCCGCCAAACCCAGATACTAATGCACACGCCAGCAAGATTCTGCTGAAGGGACCCTGATATAGCAGCCTCTTGTGAGGCTATGCCAGTGCCTGGCAAACACAGAAGTAGATGCTCACGTTCAGCTATTGGATGGAACACAGGGCCCCCAATGGAGGAGCTAGAGAAAGTACCCAAGGAGCTGAAGGGGGNTGCAACCCTGTAGGTGGAACAACAATATGAACTAACCAGTACCCCCTGAGCTCGTGTCTCTAGCTGCATANGTAGCAGAAGATGGCCTAATCGGCCATCANTGGGAAGAGAGGCCCCTTGGTCTTGCAAACTTTATATGACCCAGCACAGGGGAAGGCCAGGGCCAAGAAGTGGGAGTGGGTGGGGAGGGGAGCAGGGGCTGGGGGAGGATATAGGAAACTTTTGGGATAGCATTTGAAATGTAAATAAAGAAAATATCTAATTAAAAAAAAAAGGAAAAAAAAAAAGAAACAGTCTGTTCACAGTACTGTGTGCAGATCTAACCATGTCCTGAAACAGCAGCGTCACATCATTTTTTGAGGCATGAAGAGGTATTTGATAAATAACAGTTACTGGGCACTATAAGAGCCATGCCGTTCTGCTACTGACTGTCAGACCCTTCCAAGACGAAGCTGTTGGGGCATCATGGGATGAGAATTCATCCCATTAGAGAAGGCATTTTCTCATCAGTGATCTTGTTAGCTAAAGAACTAAAGGTCAGTTTATGGTGCATAATATGGTTGAGATTTTACTCTCAAATCCACAATTGCTTCAATAAATTAATAAATCAATACATTTGAGTATCCAGTTTTTCCTTGATGGATGTCTGTACACTATGGCTAAAAGCTAACTAACTGATGTTTAAATGGTCAGCAAGAACTGAAGCGCTATTCCTTGGAATATATTCTCCTTATATCTGCAATTTCATATGACATAGATCTTTAGAAAGTTTGTGGCAATAAAACGAAAACCCACACGCCCATCATGTGACTTCACCAGTTGTGACTGTTTCGTTCACCCGTGCAATCTTATTTCTGCACCGTTTGAAGCTGAGCTTTGAACATCTTAATGCTTTGCTGGTGAATATCAGTATGCTTGTTTGTACGGCTTACACATTTACCTTTGATGGGTGGGGCACAATTGCTATAGCAAATTGTTCAGTATATATTTTAGACTAAGTGTTGCTTAAATGTGACAAAATAATGATAATAATAATAATAATAATAATAATAATAATAATAATAATAATAATAAGATAAGTCACTACGTTAGTGCCAGGTTGGCAAGGACAGCAACACAGTGTTGGCTAGTCCATTCAATATCATTCATATAAGAGTCCATGTTCATGTTACCATCCGTATCACGCAGACAGTAAAAATATGTAGGATAAAAGGACTCTTACTTCTCAGGCAATAGTGTAGAATGGTATCCAAACCATATGCAACTCAATGAAATATGCTATCACCCAGTGTAACATAATGGGTCTTGGCAAGAATACTTTGAGGCTGAATTTTATTTTAAGAGAACTGTTCTCATAATGTAACAGGTAACTTGGTAATGCTTTTGCTATAGTTTGTAAAATTCAGCAAGTAATTTCTTCTTATCTTGGTATAAGTACAGTATGGTTAAACCATATACAATTATTTTACAGGTCAGAGTGATCTAATATTATCAGTTTTATATTGTTCAACCTAGAACCCACCATCGTTGCTATATGGTACCATATATATCTAGAGCTGCAATAACTCAAAATATTACCTCAGTATCAAAAGTTGTGTAAACTCGTATAGGTGAGGAGGAACATATTTGGAAGATAACACTATAATTCCTAAATCTATAAAGTCTCAATATTTCCATACGAATTATCATTGATGCTCTGACATTTTGTGGGTAGCCAAACTGTGACTATATACTTTACAGTGTATTAAAACAATGACATAAAGCTCAAGAAAGGCATATGCCCTGTTTCAGAAGCTTATGTTATACAAGATTCTTCAGTACCTTTCTTTACTGAAGTAAGGGGATTTTACAAGAAAAAATAAAGTAAATCTTGTTTCTGCAGCTGTAGTGCTCTGCTTTTCATTCAACAAAACAAATATTTCAACCTCTCGACAGCCTTAGCATGAGCAATGCTAGTTTTCCTCATAAGCAATAGTCCTACATTAGAAAATGAGCAGCCAGTGACAGGACACAGCAGCACGGGGATCACCCAGAGTCCCTGTGCAATTCATGGACCTTACAGCAGGACACAGAACTGGCTTAAGCAGAATCACATTGCCAGGAAGAACTATGTTTCCTTTTAAGTAAGGTTTGGTTTTGTTGCTATTTCAGCAAGACTTGGAGCATTTATATCAATGGGATGCAAAGGTGCTCTTATTCCTGCGATCACACCCACATGCTGCAGTATATACTAAGACCTGAAGGCAGGGCTCTGGTTCATCACAGCCTTCTGGGCATGCCTCCACGGTATATCATCAGGATAGGGTGGGAAACCTTATGAGATTCAGGTCCCTAAGATTCAAGTATGTCTCCTGAAAATTTACAACTACTTAGCATCATTGTTTGATAAGAAAGAAACACTCCCAGTAGATCTTTGTCTTATTACTAATGCATTTGTTATTGATGAAAGGGTCTCTCTCTCTCTCTCTCTCTCTCTCTCTCTCTCTCTCTCTCTCTCTCTCTCTCT
>NC_034607.1:36551822-36561676 GCF_900095145.1 Mus pahari | reverse complement strand
GAGAGAGAGAGAGAGAGAGAGAGAGAGAGAGAGAGAGAGAGAGAGAGAGAGAAAGAGAGAGAGAGAGAGAGAGTATGTGTGTATGTGTCTCTTTGTCTGTCTGTCTGTCCTTCCAACCATGTCTTTAAGTATCTCAAGGACATATGTCATATATTGGCTAGTAAGAACAACATAAACAAGCTAAAAATTCAGGTTTATGAAATTCTTGGCATAGATACTAAAACATATTCTAAACAATTTTTCAACCTCTGTTGGAGAAAATCATGGCAGTTGTTATTTCGAGCAAGTCAAACAAATTCTATTTATTACTTCTTGAACCAAGATTAACTGTAATTGTGTATGTGATTTTATGTGATAACAGAATGCATTGATATAACTCCAGAACATGCAATCTCAATTTAAAGTAAATATTTCTACTATTTAAAATCATTCCATCCTGTTGTATAATAACTGGTAGTTAATCTCTATTACCAGTTTTTCATTTTACAGTCTTTTGGTTTTCTTCATCGAAAACCTATATTTATTTATTTATTTTGTTTTAAAAATGGGCCATGTTTTCTAAAACACCCAGAGCTTTGGAATATTCTCATGGACGAAGTGGTACTGTATCTGTCTTTAATAAAACCGTAAGTTCTAATTTCTAAGTACTGAAAGTTCAACAGATAACACGCTACCAGCTTTCCCATCAGGGAGAGGTTCAAGCTTCCGCAGGGACAGAGCAGCCAGGGGAGGCCACTGTGCTCCAACTCAGATTGAAAGGGTAGAGTGCTTGTGTGTACCCCTCAGAATGCCCACCTTTCTAATGCCATCTATCTCCTTGATTTGGGGGATTTTTAAACTTCAGGAAAATTACTTGGAACAGGAAACAGAATCCTGCAGCACATGACAGAATAAAGCAAGCGCAGTAAAGACAAGGGTGAGGTAAGAGGCTCATTCTAGATAACCACATGGCAGTTACTTTAAAACTCTCAGTGACATTTGTGAACTCATTTTACTTTGCTGCTTCCTGTAAGAGAGACCAGAGAGGAGGAGAGATGAATCAATTTCATTAAATTATATCTGATTTCAAAGTAGTAAAGGTCTATAAGATAAAAATGTCTTATCCAAGATGTCCCAGAATCCTTTGGGTCTCTAGGAATACTGGCTTATGTTAAAATGTGATGATGCTACAAACAAACAGCTCTGTCTCTTGCAAAGTCTATCTTGGGTTTAGTTCTGCACTAATGAGCTAAGTAGACATCAATGTCTCTCAAACCCAAAGGAAATTATCACCTTCTCAGTGAGACAGAGGACAGATGGCAGCAGCTGGGACCCCACATTTTCAATTTTTTTACAGTATTTATGTCTTGGAGTCTGGTGTACATTTTATTTCACTCAACAAGGGCTTACTATCCTAAAGGAAAACTTTCTTGACTTCTCAATTATCTCCTAGCCAATCTGGTTTGCAAATGGTGCTCTCCCTTAAATAACTGCCTGTGACATCATTTCTTTACAGAGATGGCTTAATTTATTGAATAATTCAAGAGAAGATTTGAGACATTTAGATACTGTTAACATGAATGAAGGAGAACACAAAGGTGGGCTTCAGGTGACTTCAGTACTATCTATTCAACTCCTGCCTTGTCGATTCTACCTGAATGTCTACTTAATTTTGATTAATATGGATTGAACTCAGATAAACATCTCATTTATTGAAACAAAAGAAATATTTAAATCAAATTTATTATCTTATGATTGTATTTTTGTCACTCAAATAAATGAAATATTTTCATTCTAAAAGCAACTTACTATGTTAGGATTATGAAATGTAATGTTTCAATTTTCATACCCTAACACTTTTATTTGTATTGTAGGCCTTGACAATTAATAACTTGAGGAGTTCTAGTATACTGTGTTTAATTAATGATTTGAATTACATGCATTCAGGGTTTATGCTACATACACATATTATGATGTTAAGCAATAAATACATATGAGTATATATTATTGGATACATAGCCAATATAATGAAATATGTTATTTAAAAGTATAAAACGTATAACATATTTTATATACTTTCACATATATGATGGTACAGAAATAAGATTCTCTCTCTCTCTCTCTCTCTCTCTCTCTCTATATATATATATATATATATATATATATATATATATATATATATATATATATATATATATATATATATATGTGTGTGTGTTTGTGTGTGTGTGTGTGAATTTTATACCTTATTATTAAATTTAGTAATTAGGTCATGATAAATAAGTTTTGTGTTTCTAATCTATTATGTTAATGTCATCAACAAAAGAAAATAGGCAATATATTTTTTCAATGCAACTCGGGTATATAATACAAAATTTCCAATTTAATTGTTTAAAAATGATTTTCAAGTTCATAAACATCCTCCGACTTTCTCTCCTTTGTAGTCACCCTCAATACAGTGAAGCAATCCCTTGAAAGTCAACCAGACTACGTCATTTTGTTCACAAATACCTCAATGGTCTGTCCTTATTACTCATCGCAGTCTATGTTGTTTGTACATGTGAGGTAACTTTTCGGTTTCATGCACACTCATGAGTCCTCCTGCCCAAGAACATACTGTTCACTCTGTATGTTCCATCTCAGCCTGTGACATGTCCATATCCAGAGACTGTTGAGCATCTAAGACCAGCTATGTAGGGATGCCCTCCACAGTGAGGGATGGAACCCCTTTCCCATGTATGGAAATCCTAAGCTATTCCATTCACCCTCTCCTGCTTTAATTTTTTCTATCCCACTTACAAGTATATGGCATACAGATGTACGTGTAATAATATATCATTCCTCACTATATATTCTGTATAGAATACTGAATGGATGAAGACAGGTTTTAGACTCTTTCGTTCATCACTTATTTCCATAGCCGGGGACATTGTCTGGCACACAGTAGGAGCTTAATATAGAGATTTTTGAATGAATGGATCATTAGTGAAATTCTGTCCTGTCGAATTAAGGAAAAGTCTTGGATTGCAAAGACTGAATGCGTACCTGGATACTTAGTGATAATAAAGAGTCCATCAAATTAATGGCTTGACTCGTTTGAATGTTCTGGGAAAGGAAAAGGAAGTGAATAAGGTCTACGCAAAGCAGGCTTTCCCAGACAAGCAGCAGATACAGCCTGTACCATGTCAGTCCAGTAATAACGAACAGTAATAACGAACAGTAGATCTGTTTCTCAGTTTCAGCATCTCCATATCAGCCTGTAGTGAGGAACACTTCTTCCCCTGCCTTTCCATTCTGTTACCCACATTACACCTAACAGCATCTAATGTTGTGTACTCCAGTCACCTATTCAGACAGGCCACTTGACATCCCTGTGCCTCGTTAGTGAACAGAACCAACACTGCACTAAACAACTCGTACCTGTAAACCTAATGGATGCTGATCTTGGCTGGGGGAAGAGCTGGGTCTGCAGATGCCTGGGGACACTCTTTCCCTTACTCCTGGATCGTCCTTTCCCTTCATCAACAGCAGCTGCATAAGAGAAAGCAGAGCAACCTTGGTGTTGATAATTTGTGCCAAACATAATTGTGCTCTGGGTACCACCCTGCTATCACCTCCTCCGAGTGGTTAAAAGAGCAAAAGACGCTCCCATGGGCTGCCAAGTGACTCCTTGTCTGCGCCTGAGGAGTCCTGATCCCAGCATGGTGGGCACTACAGTTGTGAATGATTGTCCCACAGTTTGTATATCATGTTTCATTAATGCCTAAACACTATTTTCTTCTGCCTTTGGGACATTTGTTCTCATTACCTTCTTGTGCCTATGACCCTTGTTCTTAAGCAGGATTTTTACTGAAAAATGACTTCAAACTAGGAGAAAGGCTGTTTTGACATCAATTCTATATAATTTCCCAGGAGTAGTAGTGAAAATATGTCCCTTATATCCAACAGATTCTGACAGTAAAGCTGGCATATAAAACAAGATTTCAAAATGAATTTCCACTGCATAAATTACTTAAAAGCAGATTCCCATGAAGAAGAAAATAATTAAACCCTGTGGTTTGGAAAGATTGCACCCATATATCCTGAGTCAGCAAATATGAGTAATACATGAGTACAAAATATTTGTGCAAACATATATTGGCACCTAGAACCAAAAGGATTATATAATGAAACAGGACTTCCCATGCCAGTCAAGCAGAGAATCCCTCCAGGGACTAGAGCAGCTACTTCGCCACTGGGGAAGCATCTTGTGTACTGCTTTGAGAGCCTTGGAAAACTCCCATGGGGAGGAAGGTATCTGTAGAACTTCAAAGTCCCTCTCCATTATGTTCTGTCTTACTTTCATCCCTCTGAGATTGGGAGTGTGCACATCAAGCCTCTTCAGTTAGATGTCCGTGTGAGTGAGCCTGCCGCTAGAGTGACTGACAGGGGACAGAGTACCATTAAATAAAACCTATCAGTACTCATGCAGCAAGCTGAGGAATTTGTGGCTGATGATGACTCCCTTGTGTACTTACACTGAAGAAAGCTGAAGAAGAAAGAAAGATGGCAGCCGTGCCTGCTCACAGCATTAACTTTTGGACTCTATTTTACATAAAGGACTACTGACCCCTCTTGCAGCCTTTGGTGTTTAAAAGATTTGTGATTTCCCTTTAAACAAATACTCAACGAGCGAAAGAAGATTATTCAAGACAAACAAAATGTCTAGCTTTACCCTACATTCCCAAAATAACAGTTTTTGCAGAATTCAAATGCAGCCATTGAAGATAAAACATTTACTGATGGCAAGACAAGGGAACACTGCCCAAGATGTCAGTGTGGTTTATCACCCCAGAGCTGACCGACCATCAGAGCAGAATCCACAGACCGCGTGGGCCTTGCCATTAAGCACAGCCACCTTTTCCCACCTTAAACAAAGCCACATTTTCTTTCTTATTTTCAAGAATATTAGAAGCAGAATGCTTTGAACAGACTTAGAGATTGATATTTTGATTCAAAGTGCCACGGCCTAATGCTGCTGGCTGCTATTTGAAATTCCAAAGGAAGAATAAGTGCAGGCTAGAAATGCAGTGCAAAAGTGGATGAAGTGCATGTACTCACGCACTTGCTCTGCTTCTGAACAAATATCAAAGGAGCATTCATTTCTCAGGATAGTCAAGAAAGAGGAAGGAAAAAAAAGAAAGAAAGAAAACCCCAAGACATATATGAAGGTATCATTGCAGCTGAGTCTGTGGCCAATCACCTTCAACAATTCTGTTTCCACTGGCCCTTCAGAGGATGAACAGTTATGTACTGAATTGACCTTAGATCAAACGCATTTTTCCAAAGCATTTTGTTCTTAACACATGCTGTGTGTTAGGGCTAGGATGGTTTTATCTATACTCAGCTGCACACGTTTTTTTTTTATGCCACAGTTCCCTAAGCAACAGTGTTATGACTATTTGCATAGCATTTACACTGTGTCAGGTGCTATACAGGGTGAGAGTAAGCAGTAGGTCTCTGATATGCCGAAGATTCGAGTCAGAGAGAGAATGAAATTGAAAAACATTCTCACATAAGCAAGCATGACACGCCCTGCTCTCAGAACTCCCATGGAAAAACACATACCAATCCCCAAGGTAATCATTAATTTTGTCCCTCAATAATAATAACTTTGGGACAAAATGAGCTTATGTACCTGCTCAACCCCTGAATGGTTTGGTCAGAGAAGGCCAAATCATTTTGGGATACAAAAAAAAAAAATTCAATTTTTACCCTTGTATGATGCTTCAATTATTTCAGCTTTGGGATGTTGTCCACTGTGTACTATAACCAGGGGAGGATTTCCTCTCTCAGATTTTATGAAAGAAGTATGCTTTAGAGAATATTAAAATCCAGAAGCTGAAGCTATTTCCCATGTATTACCCTGGCTTCTTTTGCTCCTATCTGCTCTGGATACTAGGTGGGCACACAACAACTTTGAGCATCGGCATAGTTTTCCCATCTTGTGTCACATGAGGCAGGGCTGAGGTAGAGAATAAGGAAGAGGACACGTCTGATTTGTGACAAGCACTTCCTGAGAAGTTTCCTTCTCATCCTGCAAAGAGGGAATCCTGATCCTCAGACATGGTTGCCAGCTCCATATACCCAACACAGAGACTCTATATTGAGTATAAAGATGCTCTTGGGTTCTGGACTCAGCAATAAATCCATGGAAACTGATACTCTTGGCCTGAGACTGATTAGAATCAGAACACTTGGTCCAAACTGCCCTAATTATGGAGGCATTCACACCCAGTGAAGGCTCATGGTCACCCAGTGTATAAGCAGAGGATTGACCCAAGGTCTTGATTCTGAGACACTCAGCAGTTAGTCTGTGGGGCAAATCTAGTCAATCAAGATTTCCCTAAGACATCACTCTTACAACGAAGAATCTTGTCCTGCATCTGGGAATACTATCCACAAATATAAAATGATGCTTTTAACCACAGTATTCTCTGTTATCTTAAGGACAATGCAAAGCAGGAAGGCATAGAAAGTTCTATGTAATGGTTGCCCAGTGGCCCACGCCCATATATGAAAACGGGGAGGAAGTTGAGACAAAGATTATTTTTTTCCAATTTGATTCTACTTCTGCCTTTCAGAAAACTACACAGAATCAAATAACGCCTTACAGTGCCTTCAATTCTTCACAGCCCCCAAGGAGGAAAGAAAGACAGGTAAAATGTGACCTGAAGTGGCTTCCTTGTGGGAGAAACACAGCCACCGCAACCAGGAAGTGCAACAGTGCGCAATCATGCTAATGTGTTCTCTTGGGAGTGCAATTCAGAAATACAGTCTATTTTTTTTTTTTTTTGAAGAATATACCTCCATTTGAGGAATGTGTCAGTCACCTTCTTTTTTTAAAAAAAATATTATTATTATTTTCTTTATTTACATTTCAAATGCTATCCTGAAAGTTCCCTATACCCCCCCGCCCCTGCTCCCCTACCCACCCACTCCCACTACTTGGCCCAGGCCTTCCCTTGTGCTGGGTCATATAAAGTTTGCAAGACCAANGGGCCTCTCTTCCCAGTGATGGCCGATTAGGCCATCTTCTGCTACATATGCAGCTAGAGACACAAGCTCAGGGGGTACTGNTTAGTTCATATTGTTGTTTCACCTACAGGGTTGCAGAAATACAGTCTAGGAAGATATTCAGAGGAGCCTAAAAATGAGCACAGTGGGCCAGGGAGGGCCGCAATCAGCTCAAAATGAGGAAGAGATGCTGGGGTCCTGTGGAGCATGTCATGGCCATCACGCCAAGTGTGCTAGATCCAAACCCTGTGCCAGCATTTAGACTGGACACATGGGGTCAGGCTTCTCTGTGCTTTACATTGCTCTTTATGAGTGACGGCAGCAATCTGCTGGGAGAAATTGGAGACACGGCAGCAGACAAAGGAACACAGCGCTTGCATCCATTGGTCTCCAGGCTCCGATTTCTGACCTCATAATGGATGCTTTACTCAGCAGAGCAGTGCCTTCCCGTCATTGTGCAGGGCAAAAGTGTGCCTTTCCAAAACTTTCATTTTTACACCTCCCCTGCCCCACCATATGTACATATATGTATGCACGCGCACACATGTGCACGTGTGTGTTTCTGTAAAACCATAGCAGCTAATCCCCACTGTTCATGACTCACAAATGGAACAAATGTCTTTCTGTAGTTGTTTGGTATTTCCTTAAGCTAAGGGTATTTCTCATTAAATTCCATTTTGTATCTTTGTGATGGTTTGTATATTCTTGAACCAGGGAGTAGCAGCATCTTGAAGCGTGACCTGGTTGGAATAGGTGTGTCACTGTGGATGTGGGCTTAAGACTCTCACCCCAGTTGCCTGGAAGTCAGTCTTCCAATAGCAGCCTTTGGATGAAGACGTAGAACTCTCAGCTCCTCCTGCACCATGCCTGTCTGGATGCTGCCATGCTCCCGCTTTGATGATAATGGACTGAACCTCTGAACCTGTAAGCCAGCCCCAATTAAATGTGTTTGTTTTTTTATAAGACTTGCCTTGGTCATGCTGTCTGTTCACAATAGTAAAACCCTAACTAAGACAATCTTCAAGACTAAAACTAAATCCAATAAATTATTACTTAAACCAACAGTAAAGTGATATAAAATAGTATTTCAGAAAATACACTAGCCATAAATTTAGATTTTTATTTATGTAAACAAAAAAGTCATACAAATACAACCAAGTTAAATGTGAAATACTAGAGACTTCCTGAAGTGGAAAGTTTCGACTTATTCTAAGGAAAGGTCATGAACCTTTCAGGTAAAAGGATAGATCTAGTGAGGTAACACAGAACCAGAAAGACAAAGGCTATATGTTCTCTCATCTGTGCTTCCTAGCTCCAAATTATCAGATGTGCAAGGAAGAGTGTATAATACGCAGCAGCAACAGAAACCAGAAAGGTGTAAAGACATCATACATGTGCATGTGTGTATGCTTTGCTTGCTTGCTTTTATGCATGCATGAAAGATATAAACAGCAGGAAACACGTAAAAAATAAAACTCCAATTATGGTTTGGTTTCTTCAGCCAGGGTTTGAGTATGTGCAAGGAAGGGACTAAGAAAGCTCAAGGAGTTCTGACATCTCATGGCCATACACACACAGGGAGATGTTAATCCAAGTTGAATTGCTGACTCTCTGCATCGCCAGGCACAAACCATCTGATGCATGGTTCTCTTGGCCATCCCTGTGGCAACAACCAATCAAGTATCATATTAGTAATGAGCATCATACTTCTGCAGCAATCCTACATCACCTGGATTTGTTTCACTTCGTTAGGTTTCTGAGATTTACTGGAACATACTCAGCTTAGCCTTCTTTAGGAGGAAATATACTCACATGCTATATTTTACTCAACTCTGACTCTTTAACGGGTAACACGTGTCTGTGGGTGCTATGGCTCGCATACACACACACATACACACACACACACACACACACGCACACACGTGCACACGCACACACACAAACACACACATACACACACGTGCACACACACTCATACATGCACACACGTGCACACGCACACACACACGCATACACGCACACACACACACACACACACACACACACACACACACACACACACACACACCTCTTCTATACCTTTGAGTTTTACCTCTGTAGAGTGAACCAGCTTTAGATCTGAAACATCAGTAAAAGGCTGTGGAGATGGCTCAGTGAATGCAGTGCTCACTATGCAAGCATGAGGGTGAAAGTTCAGATGCCCAGAACACATGCAAATTTTCAGGGGATCTTGGTGAAGTCATGTAAGTCCAGCCTCAGAAGACATAGACGAGCTCTCCACGTCACACTGGCTGGCCCAAGTGGCAACATCTCTGAGCTGAGTCTGACTAAGATGCCTTGCTTCTGTGGGTAATGTAGGAAAAGCATCCAAAGATGATGTCTAGCAATGATCTTGGACTTCCACATGCATGTGCAACCATGAGCATTTTCCCCTCACATACATGTTCTCCACATGTAAACATGTATACACACATCACACACATGAAAACTGAGAAAGAAAAAAATCTATGAATCATAGTTTTTGTTGACAGTTCTATATAGTTAGCACGAAGATGGTTACATTGTTTATGTCTGGATTCAACATTTACAGATGCTTTATAATGTCATAATTACATAGCATTTACATTGTATTGGGTGCTATATAATCTGTAGGTGAATTAAGGTGTATGTAGATGTGCATGGGATATATGCAAATACTGAATACTGTGTGTAAAATATGTAAACATCCTGGATTTAGGCATCTAGGGATTTCTGATTCATTCATTCATTCATCCTCTCTCTCTCTCTCTCTCTCTCTCTCTCTCTCTCTCTCTCTCTCT
>NC_034607.1:36533397-36551443 GCF_900095145.1 Mus pahari | reverse complement strand
ATTCCCAGTGATGGCTGATTAGGCCATCTTCTGCTACATATGCAGCTAGAGACACGAGCTCAGGGGGTACTGGTTAGTTCATATTGTTCCACCTACAGGGTTGCAGCCCCCTTCAGCTCCTTGGGTCCTTTCTCTAGATTTGCTATAAAGATAGTTAACTTTTTCCATCTGTGCTGCTGGGTTACTTGGTAGTAGAGGATCCAGGAAAGTGATGTTATCAAGAAGGGCAAAGACAGCTAGAAGGAGGAGGGATGGAGCGCTGAGTCCCAGCCTATCACAGAGCAGTCATCACTCACAGTGATGGCAGCATGAATCTCGCCTAGAGAAGAAACAGAAATTAAACTTTCCTAAGAGATCTAGTGTGTATGGCTCCCAAAAGAGGAAGATGTCTTCACAAACCAGCAGAAGGGGGGGAACTGCTAAAGCAGGAAGAAATCTTTCATGAACTATAGTAAGGAAACTAACATTTACTGAATGTCCTAATGCTGTCCTAGGAAGCTCACCTAATGCATCTGTGTGGTACAATAGAGCACTGACGTGGGCTTGCCAAGGGCACTTAGGTAAGCTCTGAAGTCAAGTGGTCAAGTTGTTAGGCCTTCAATTTGGGAATGACTATATACGGTAGTGTACATACTACCTTACGTAGTACATGGCTAGATTAAAATAGTTTAATGCTAGAATTGTTCAAAATAATTGTTTCGAAACATGCTCATTGAAGGAATTTGCAAGGTATTTTACATCTGTCAGTCAACTCTCTCCCACTGGAAATTCAAAAGGCTTGCTTACAGAAGGAGGGCTATTCTGACCACTTTATTTTGTGTTTCCTTGTTAAGCCAGAGTTAAAGATGATGACACACATCACAAATACATCTTGAGTTCTGTCAGGAAATGCAAGTTTGGTTTGGACAACTATGTAACTCAGACAATAGGTAACGTTTACCCAGATTGAGGTTAGAGGTGGGGCCCCGAGAAATCTCCTATTGTTACAGAGTATTTGAACCTGTTTCAAATTAGGTTGTGGTTCAGTCCTTAGCCCACACCTTCAACCCCTGTGGCTGGAAGACAGACATGCCCTTAGTACTACATACCTTTAATGCCAAACAACGAAGGTGAAGTTAGTTTGGGGAAGGAAGCGCCTATGTTTGAAAATAATGTGTTACTGAGTGGCAGACAAAGTACGAATCAGAGAGAGAATTGTCAGAAGAGGGTATGCCCATTTCTCATGAAAAAAAAAAAAGAGAGGAAAGTGAAGCTACTTACGGGAGAGACAGACAGGGCAGGAGAGGAGAGTACGGTACAGGAACACAGTAGAGTTTGTGGAGAGCAGTGCAGTGGAGTTGAGAGGGAGAGCAGAGCAGCCCAGAGAAGGAGGCAGGTTTTCCTCAGAGAGTTTTACAGAGATGGCTATAGCTAGACAAAGGTTAAAAAAAAAAAAAAAAAAACTAGCAAGAGAATGAGAAGAATCGAGAAGATTACAAACAATTGCTTGAGTTAGTTTGCAGCCAAGCAGAGGCCAAGAGGAAAGCCAGGTTGAATCAGTTAGTGTGGAGAGGCATTTTTGAGCCAGAACAGCTGAGTTGAACCAGACAGTCAGAGCTCAGAAAGAACTAAAAAGGATGAGCACAGTCAACAGTACATGTCTCGGAGGCTGAAAACATCCTAGGCCTAGATGAGATTGTACAGAGGCTAGAAGATGCCAGGACTAGCCCTAGGTTAGGAGACCGAGGCAATAAACATCAGAGACGATTACTCAGGCACGTAAAAGTTATACTTACATGCTATGACAGCTAATCATACAGACTCTTATTTTTAATGAAACAGCCAGTGCTACATCTCACTGAATGACCCCTTCCAAAGTTTCCTTTTCTGAAAGGCAGTATATTTTCATGTGGGGTTACCAATCTATTTTATATTTGGTTTCTCCTATAACCCAATATACTACCATGTACTGCTATTAAATATGTGCATATGTGAAAAAAACAGCATTGGGCAAAAAAGTATGAGTATGTATGTTTGTATATCCAAATGGTAAAAATAGACACATCTTGGTTAAACAGGAAAAGTAGAATACAGGGGCTGGTGAGATGGCTCAGTGGGTAAGAGCACCCGACTGCTCTTCCAAAGGTCCGGAGTTCAAATCCCAGCAACCATATGGTGGCTCATAACCATCCGTAACAAGATCTGACGCCCTCTTCTGGAGTGTCTGAAGACAGCTACAGTGTACTTACATATAATAAATAAATAAATCTTTAAAAAAAAAAAAGAAAAGTAGAATACAGTTAATATTAAAATAGTGTACATGGATTACAGGTTAGACTATGACTTGGAGAAGTTAACTTCATTTCTCAACTCTCAGTGACTACATTACTCATGATAGTGTAAACTGACCTAGCAGTGACCACCAAGAAAGGAGTGTGCAGGTGCAGAGGATGCCCCGTGTTCCTGAACACGTGTTCTCTCCTAGTCTGTGGACATACATGAAAAGTTCTGGTGCTTGATGTGGTCTTTGAAAGGAAGGGGCCAGGCACACAGCCCTTGTTCTTGTTTTTTTTTTTTTCAAACTGTTATAAATTCTATGAAACATTGATCACACAGCTGCTTCTCATCTTAGAAATGCTGCCAAGCAGACCTGCCTGTGCATGCTTTTATATTCTATGAGCAACTAAGCATCTCTATGTATTTGAAGACATTCATTGTACTCATGAGATTAGCATCCCAGAGTGTGGCTTTGAACAGTCCTTGGCATATCAAGTTGATTTAAAGATACATAATAAACACCACCTTTCAGAGGGTATAAAGCATACAGATGCAGAATTGCTGTAGTAGGGAGAAACTCATGAGATCAGAAGAGGAAATGAAGAGAGAAAAGAAACAGAACTCTTGTGTGTATAAGTATGGAATGCAGAGAAAACAAGGAGAAATACACCCCGGATATTTTCTTTAAGATATTGTGTGTGTATGTCTGTGTGTGTGTCAGTGTGCACATGTATGTAGAGGCTAAAGATTAGTATAAAGTGTTTTCCAAATGTTTGTTTAATACACTAAAATGAGAGCTCATCAATTTGCCTAGGTGATCAGTGGCTTTCATGGATCCTCCTCTTTTATTGTTTTATTTTTATTTTTTATGGCATGGGTCCAGAGACTCACACTCAGGTCCTTGGGCTTACAAATCAAGCTCTATGACTGAGCCATTTCCTTTCTCCCTTAGGAATATCTCTAGAAAGTCGTTTGGAAAAGTAACAAGGTATGTTTATGCCTTCATAATAAACTGCTGGATATGTTGACATACAGAAGAAATGAACTGGTCAACATTAATTCAATTAGTCATCCTAATATGCAAGATAGAAGACAGATCTGAAGTTCATTATCCAGTGGTTGTAGTTGAAAAGAGGAAGGAAGGTGACCATTAGGAACTAACCAATATCCTAAGCATTTAAATAGTCCCTTGATAGCTCCTGGGTGGTGCATTAACCTACATGTTGTAAGATGGTGTAACAGTCCATTCTCAGCAGCTAATTTAGTGAATTGGTAGATAGTGGAAATGGAAGCAAAATAGAATGCAACAGTCACAGCACATCTTGCCAAAGGGCCCATTGCAGCCCTGGAGAGAAGACAAGCGCACCATTGAAGTAGAAAGTAGAAAATGAGAGTTTAACAGAGCCATCTTCCTCTAACCTTACTGCTACTTTTCCTTATTCTACTCCATGCATTAAATTCCCCATTTCTTTCCTAATTCCACTGTACAATATTAAAGACAAAAGTACTTTCTATGAAAAGTTGTTTAAATACAGTAAAATAGTAATGAAGATCTTAGCTTGGAAGTCAGGGAAGTAGTGTGTTTCATCTCAGCACCATGGAAGTTGAAATCAAGGAGTTTTATTTTGTGACTGACTGCATATAATGCTTCTACCTTTGCTTAAAATAAACACGTTAACTTTATCTTCTTTAATCACAAGGGGCTAAGACTATGTTAAGTGTAAAAAGGTAAACTGAAAACAAACCAAGACCATAAAGAATGCATTTGCACAAACACAGATTAGAAGCCCACTTAGGAAAGAGAAAAATCAGACTTTCCTCTTTTATATATAAGCAGAACAAAAAATGTATGTGACTGGTTAAAAATAAGTGATCCTCTTACTTTGGTCTCCCATAGAAACTTCCTACTTGTTTAAGATGTGTGGGTTTATACCCTCAATGAGTAAGTCCCGTTTAATTTTCTTTAATAAAACACTATTATAAATAGCTTATATTAGCTATTACTTGCTTGTAAATCATGCAGAGTGAAGGCCACCCGTGAGGCCTAAATGGCTGTGTTTGTTCAAGGATGCTTCAGCCTCCACTTCTCTTCTTCAGTATTATACAACCACAGTGCAAACCCTTTTACATTTTTTTCTTGCTAATATTTCTCTCCTGGAAGCTTCCTTTACTCTGTTTTACTTCTTTATACAATAATTTCTCACAATCGTCAACCTTTAAGCTCAAAATCACCTACTCAGGAAAATCTTCTTTAAACCTTTCTCCTCCTTTCTGCCTGTCTGTTCCATGCAATGTTCTCGTATCCTGCACTGACAATGCTTTATAGACTATCACAATTTAAATATTCCATTTCCAGCCTCATGTTATACATGAATCAGTGATCCAACGTTTCTTCTAGCATGAGTGGCTATGAAAAGTTATTTACTCGGATGAGCCTATTTATGTTTCTAAATGTCCAGGTAGATAAAATGCAAATAAGCTACACACAGAATCAGTATGCAGAATCAGTGCCAGATGGTGAACCACAGTCAGCTAAGGCAGCTAATGTGGGAAGAATGAGAAATGAGTATGCAAACCAACCATGTTCCAATAACTCTATTTGCTTAAAGATGGAATAGTAACCCAAGTAGAACTGTAGGACAGAATCACTCAGTCCTTTCAATAAATGTGAAAAGATTCAACCAAGCTGAGCGTCCCTTCATGATGAACCTGAAGAACCTAGAAATAAAAGGGATAAAATTCAACATAGTAGAAGCATGCAGAACAAACCCGAATCCAACACCTAATGGGGGGGGGGGAGAAACTGAAACTACATCTCCAGAATCTAATATGATATAAAAATGGCCACAGATTTTACCCTCCTTCAGTGTATTGCTTGAAACGTCACTTATAACAAGAAGACAAGAGAAATGTATACAAGGGATACAAATAAGAAAGTAAGAATTAAAATCCTATCTATTTGGAAGCAGCCTGGCCCCATGTTTAAAACACCTTCATGGTTCAGCAGGAAATGTGTATTATTGATAAACACTTTTATCTAACAGGATAAATGAACAATATATAAAAATAAGTAGTTTTTCTACATACTGATAACAATCTAGAACTAGGGGGAAAAGTCAGCAACAACAACAACAACAACAACAACAACCACAAATCCTGTTCACACTAGTTCTAAGGAAAGCACTAGAAATAAACTCACCAAGGAGGCGAAGTATCCATGCAACAACCTCTGCGTGGATTAGACTCTCTGCAGGGAGCAACAGGAGAGAATACAGAGGATGATGAGAGTCCTGCCTGCCAGTGTGATCATGTGCTTGAAGGATGAATACTGGGGAAATGGCTGTATCACTGAAAACAATCTACAAATGCCACAGAAACCTCATCAAAACCTCAGTGACATTTCGCAGAACTCTAAAAACCGTTAAAACTCATATAGAGGCACAGAGACCATCCCTTATGACCATAAATAGAGAGAGTAATGCTAGAAAAATATCTGATCTCAAACTATACAGCAGAGCCACAGGAAGAGAAAAGCATGGGACTGCTGTGAAAATGCACGTGCAGACTAATGGAATGTAGCTGGAAATACAGACACGGGGCTACAGCCACTGAGTTTCAAATAATGGGGCTGAGAAAACTGGCAATCCACCTGCAGCAGAACAGAACCTGATACATACATTTAATGTGTGCAAAGGCCATTCAGAATGGATAAAGGAGCTCAAAAAAATGAGACCCGAAACTCCAAAGCTGCTTTGAGCAGCAAAGGCAAATCACTGATTCAAGGCACAGGAACAGGGAAGCCAATCCTGAGAATGGCCTCGAAGGGGAAAGAGACAATGTCAGGTATTGAAAAGAAATAGGCTCCACTGTGTTAACAGGCTTCTGCAGTGCATGAGGCATTGCTAGGCATACAATAACCTACAAAATAATGGAGGACCCCTGGTCAGCTATATACTTGAGAGGGGACTCATATCTAGAATATAAAAAGATCTAAAAAAGTTAAACATCAGAAGAAATCTTCTGATCAATATGTGGATCAATAAAGTGAATAAACAGTTTCAAAGAAGAAATACAAGTGGAAAACAAAATACTTGGGAAAAGCATTTGACCTCCCCAGTCATCAGGGAAATGCAATTTATCACTGATCTGAGATTCCATCTCCCTTCAGTCAGAATGAGGGTCATCAGGAAAACAAACAGCTCACATGGTAAAGATGTGGGTAAAGAAGCTTCAGACAGAGCCAGTGGGGGTATAGATTGGTGCAGCTACGACAGAAATCAGCATGGGGGTTTCAAAATGCAGAAAATGGAACTTTCAAACATGATATCAGATTCTTGTATGCAAATATAAACACACCACATAGATACTTGCACATACATGATTATTGCTTCACTATTCACAGTGACTGGAAATTAGCTCCCACCTTCAGGTTCCCTTGATCACACACACACACACACACACACACACACACACAGAGAGAGAGAGAGAGAGAGAGAGAGAGAGAGAGAGAGAGAGAGAGAGAGAGAGAGAGAGAGAGAGAGAGAGAGACAGAGAGACAGAGACAGAGACAGACAGAGACAGAGAGAGACAGAGATTGAGATTGATTGATTTTTTTCAGTCCCTGGAAAAAATGAAGTGATATTTTTCAGAAAATGGATGTAACTGGAAGACATAAAATTAAACACAATAAACCAGATTTGGAGAGACAATTTGTTATAATATATTTTTTCTTATATGTGGAACCTAGATACAAGACTAAAAATATGCAATTATATGTATTTGTGTATAGTCTATGTTTTCATACCTGCCTATGAGAATGTACACGTGTCTGTGTAAAAAAACCAAAAAAGTCAGGATTGATAAAACCATTCTATACAATAAAAAAACTTCTGGAGGTATCACCATTCTTGATCTCAAGCTATATTAAAGACCAGTGGTAGTAAAACCTGCATGTTACCAGCATAAAAATGGACAGGTTGATCAATAGAATACAATTGAAGAACTAGAAATAAACCACACAGCTATGAACACTTGATTCTTAACAAAGACGCCCAAACCATACAATGGATAAAAATGAAAGCATTTTCAACAAATAGGGCTTGTCTAACTGGATGTCTGCATGTAGAAGAATACAAATACATCCATATTCATCACTCTGCACAAAACTCAAGTTAAAGCGGATCAAAAACCTCTACATAAAACCAAGTACACTAAATCGAATAGAAGAGTAAGTGGAGAATAGCTTTGAACATGTTGGTATAGTAGACAACTTCCTGAACAGATTACCAATAGCTCAGGCACTAATCAACAATTAATAGATGGGACCTCATGAAACTGAAAAGCTTCGATAAGGCAATGAACACTCAATGGAGACAAATGGCAGCCTACAAAATGAGAAAAGATCATCACCAACCCTACGTCAGACAAAGGGCTAATAGCCAAAATAGATACATAATTCAAGAAATTAAACACTAACAAACCAAATAACCCAATTGAAAATGGGGTATAGAGCCAAACAGAATGAATACTCAACAAATGAATCTGGAATGACCCAGAGCACTAAAAGCAATGTTCAACATCCTTAGTCATCAGGGATGTGAAATCAAAACAACTCTGAAATCCTACATGTCAGAATGGCTAAGATAAAAAAACAAAAACAAAAACAAAAACAAAAACAAAAAAACACCTCAAGGACAATTCACACTGTCAAGGATGTGGAACAAGAGGAACACTCCTCCATTGCTGTTCGGAATGCAAATGTGTATAACCACTTTGGAAATTAAATTGGTGGTTTCTCAGAAAATTGGGAAGAGTCTCACCTCAACACCCAGCTGCATCACTCCTGGGAATATACCCAAACGATGCTCCACTATACCACAAGGACATTAGGTCATCTATGTTCATAGCAGCCTTATTTGTAACAGCCAGAAATGGAAAACAACAGAGACTTCTCCCAAATGAAGAATGGATAAAGAAAATGTGGTACATGTACACAGAGGAATACTATTCAGCTATTAAAAACAAGGAAGTCATAAAATTTGCAGGCAAATGGATGGGAACTTGAAAATACCATCTGTAGTGAGGTAACCCAGACCCAGAAAGACACAAATGGTATGTACTCATAAGTTGATACTAGCCATAAAGTCCAGGATAACGATGTTACAATCCATAGATCCAAAGAAGCTATGTAACAAGGATGACTCAAGGGAGAATGCTTGAATCTCACTCAGAAAGGGAAATAAAATAGACACGGGAAGTAGATGGAGGGAGGGAACTGACTGCATGGGAGAGGGGTTGGGGAGGTGTATTAGTTAGGGTTTTACTGCTGTGAACAGACACCATGACCAAGGCAAGTCTTATAAAAAACAACATTTAATTGGGGCTGGCTTACAGGTTCAGAGGCTCAGTCCATTATCATCAAGGTGGGAGCATGGCAGAATCCAGGCAGGCATGGCACAGGCAGAGCTGAGAGTTCTATGTCTTCAACCAAAGGCTACTAGTGGAAGACTGACTTCCAGGCACCTAAGGTGACACCCACAGTGACACACCTACTCCAACCAGGTCACACCTATTCCAAAAAGGCCACACCTCCAAGTGGTGTCACTCTCTGATCCAAGCATATACAAACCATCACAGGAGGGAACTAGCATGGAGATCAGGAGTGAGGAGAAGGCTGGGGAAGAGAATGCAAATGAGTGGGGGGGACATCTTTGATAATAGGAAGTTCCCAGGAGTCTATAGGGGTGACCCTAGCTGAGACTCCTAGCAACTGGGAATATGGAGGCTGGAGTGGCCATTCCCTGTAGCCAGGGAGGATTCCCAGCTGAGGGAGGGGACACCTAACCACCCACAAAACAAACTTTCCATCCAAAATCTTTCCAGGGATAAAGATGAAGCAGATGGACCAACCAATGAACTGGCCCAACTGGAGACCCACCCCAGGGGAGAGAGCCAATCTCTGACACTAGGAATGATACCCTGCTGTGCTTGAAGACAGGAGGCTAGCATAACCATCCTCTGAGAGGCTTCATCCAGCAGTTGATGGAAACAGATGTAGAGACCTACAGCCAAACCATAGGTGATGCTCAGCTCTTATGGCAGAGAGGGGGAGTCATTGAGGGAACCAGGGAAGTTATGGATGCCATAAGAAGACCTACAGGGACATCTAACCTGGGCCCATGGGGGATCACAGAGACTAAACAATCAACCAAAGAACATGCAGGGCTGGATCTAGGCCCCCTGCATATATATGAAGCAAATGTCTAGTGTGGTCTTCATGTAGGACTCCTGAAAACTGGGGCAGGGGTTGGGCTGACTGCTGCCTACCTTTGGACCTCTTTCCCATAGCTGGTATGCCTAGTCAGACCACGGTGGGAGAGGACGAGCTTGGTCCTGCTTCAGCTTGTGCCAGGGTTGTTTGGTACCCATGAGGGGACTCCCCTTTGATAAGAAGAAGCGGGGAGAGAAACAGTGGAATATGATGTGAGGGTGGGATTTGGAGGAGAGGAGGAAGGTGGGGCTGTGATTAGGCTGTAAAGTGACTACAAAAATTCATTAGTGAAAGAAAAAAAAACAATGTGTTATAGTTAGTCATGGAACTACTGGCTACTTACAACTATGTGGTAACAGTAGTTGATTGGATAAATGGGGCATCTGCTAAGTAACTAATGTGCAAATATATATATATATATATATATATATATATATATATATATATATGAATCCATTGACCATAGGGATAATTCCCAGAATAGTGAATATTACTCCCAGTTCACACCATTAAGTAGCATATATAGTATGGATCTATTGACCATAGGGGTAATTCCCAGAAGAGTGAATATTACTCCCAGTTCACACTATTAAAAATCATGAGCTATTTATGCAAGTTTCCACTTAGTAGAAATGTTGAACCATAAGTAACTAAAATTTCAGAAAGCAGAGCCATTGATAAAGGTAGATTTCAGCACATTCAGTATGTGGGCACCATAGCAAAGTGGTTACAAGCTTATACTCTACCCAGTCTTCCTGGTTCTGATGAGCTCCAGACATGCATAGCTGTGTCTCTGGGGAAACTTAATTTTGGTGTGCTTCAGTTTCTGTATCTAGAAGACTGTTATACCATTACCTACTTAATAACTTTTTAAAGGTGAGTTTGGCTCCATACAGTGCTAGAAAAAAATGTTAGAATATGGTAAGAGAGGACAAACACTAGCTTTCCTTATTGTACCAGGATATACAAATGAGTTCGTGTTTATCAATACTAAGTAAAAACCTGTTGCTTACTAATTACTTTCACTTTGCCAGGATAGATCAAAGGGTTATGGGATGATAATCTTAAAACAGCTCATAAATTCAATTCCTTCTAATTAATTATTTAATTTTAAGTATTTAACTTAATTAGATTGGACCAAGTGAGCATAAAGTAGCAACCACTTTGGGTTCATTGGTAACACATATGTGCATCAGAGGATGGGAAATAAATTCAACCAAAATTCAAGGATCATCTACCTCAGTGAAATTCTCAGAAGTCCAGTGGTATTTGAAGTTTTGTTCTTGCCTTGTGCCAGACCTTAGGGCTGGAGATGCTGCTGCTCAATTGGATGTGTTCAATACAATGGGTTTAATTGGGTCCCGAGGAAGCTAGGGACCGGTGGCAGCACTGAATCACCAGAGACAAGGTGATCGTAGTTATTATGACGGGCAACCAGCGTAGACAAAACAACGTTCATAATGACCTAACCTGTAATTGTCAGCATAGGAGAGGTGAAATTTATAATAGCATGACTGGTTTGGACCTTTGGTGCTGGCTAGTTAGTCATGGTGTTCCCAGACATGAAACAGATAGGAAGCCTACTGCAATCCCGTTTGATCTGTATAAGCAAGCAGAAAAATTCTCAAACCAATGAAAGAAAGGCTATATTACATTGTGGTAAAATGCAATCTTGGCCAGTGAATCAATTTCCAGACTTGAGCCAGTTTGCAGACCCAGAAGCCCTTGAATGAAGGGGTGGCCAGGTTCCCTCCCAAGGAAGGATCTTGATAAGACACCTAAAAGGTTTTCTATTAGCCTTTCTTCAGTTCTTCCCCAGAGGGCCGTACACCCATTACAAGGGTAACTGTACACTGAGAGAAAGGAAATAATCAGATTTTGTCAGGTTTCTTGAATACTTGTTCTGAATTGACACTGATCCTAGGAGATTCCAAGGCCCTTCAGCTGAAGTAGAAGCTTATGGAGGACAGGTGAATACTTAATGGAGTTTTGACTGATGTCCAACTCACGGTAGGTCCGGTAGGTCCCTGAACACATCCTGTGATCATTTTCCCAGTTCCGGAATGTACAATTGGGATAGATATACTTAGAAACTGGCAGGAGTCTCACAAGAGTTCTGATACATTGTTATACAACGGTTAAGACAATGCAGTAGCATGACAATGAAAAACCGTGGAGAGTTATCCTCTA
This sequence comes from Mus pahari, assembly GCF_900095145.1. Lineage (NCBI taxonomy): Eukaryota > Metazoa > Chordata > Mammalia > Rodentia > Muridae > Mus > Mus pahari. The sequence goes on along the minus strand of NC_034607.1, from coordinate 36,539,727 downwards.
CAAACATATACCAGTGAGTTCACACTTGCTGACACTCTCAGCCACCAAACACATTTAATATTGTACACAAAGTAATGTTCTTTTCTTCTGGTCACTGTCTTATCTCAAAGGCGGGAAGAGAAGAGGCATTTTAGAGGGGAGAGGGGCATTGATCAGCAGCTCCCAGAAGGGTAGATATTAGTTACTTGTCTCTATATATTATCCTAGAGCTCCTGACTTGATTCATTATGTCCCAGTAAATAAAGCTTTAAAAGAGAAATAAAGAGAGAAGGGGGATGGGAGAGATATGGAAAGATAGAAGGAAATGGGGTGGGGAGTCTGAAACAATAAGTCTACTCAAGACAAATATTCCAATATTTTTCTGAACAAAACTTGAAACATATGACTTCATTCCTTGCTTAAGTAGAACATTATTCATAGAAAAACCAAAAGAATCGTGTTTCTAAAGATTGCTAATTTTTTTTTAAAAAAATGTTTTATTTATTTACATTCCAGCTATCGCCCTTCATCCTGGTCCCACCTCGAACAGTTCCTCATCCCATTCTTCCTCCCCGTTACCTCCAAGAGGGTGCTCCCCTCACCAGGCCTCCCCCTTCCCTCGGGCCTCAAGTCTCTCAAGGATTAGGTGTGTCTTTTCCCATTTATGACAAACCAAGCAGTTCTCTGCTATATATGTGCTGGGGACCTTGGACCACCCTGTGTATGCTACTTAATTGGTGGCTCAGACACTGGGAGCTCCCAGGGGTTGGGTTAGTTGAGACTGCCGGTCTGCCTATGGGGGTCACCCTCCCCTTCAGCTTCTTCAGTCATTCCCCTAATACAACCATAGGGATTCTCAACTTCAGTCCAATGGTTGGGTGTGAGTATCTGCATCTGTCCTGTGTCCACTATGTTTGTAGCAGCCTTATTTGTAGTAGCCAGAAGCTGGAAACAACCCAGATGTCCCTCAACTGAAGAATGGATACAGAAAATGTGATTCATTTTTAAAATGGAATACTATTAAGCTGTTAAAAAATAAAGACATCATTAATTTTGCAGGCAGATGTTGTAGCAACTAGGTTGCTACATTCTAATAGTCCCAAATATATAAATATACTAGGCACCTGGCAAAGAGTATTAGATGTTGGATGGAGTTAAGATTGCTATAAAAAGACATTGAATTAGGGAGATTATCCTGGAATATCTAGGTTGGACCATTGTAATATTAGGAATCAGAACAAGTGATATGGAGATGGGAGGACCAGAAGGGAACAAGAGAGATGGCAATGTCAGAATAAATGGCTTTGAAAATGAAGGGTCAATAGGTCTCAAGCCAGTGGCATCAGTTGTTATGTGGAGTCTATGGTTTTCTATAGGATGGTGCTCAGCACGGCACACTTCTGACCTCCTGAAGCATAAAATAATGCACTTTACTGTGCTATGCTACTGTATTAACCCTGCTTTGTCACACCAGTAACAGAAACCTACCACGGTTCTTATTTATGGTAGCTTGAATGATAGTGCTCCCCACTGGCTCTTATATTGAAATGCTTGGTCCCAGTTGGTGGAACTATTGGAAAAGGATTAGGAGATGTGGCCCTGGTTAGAGGAAGTATGTCAGTGGGGGTGGATGTCTTAGTCAGGGATTGTATTCCTGCACAAAACATCACGACCAAGAAGCAAGTTGGGGAGGAAAGGGTTTATTCAGCTTACATTACCACATTGCTGTTCATCACCAAAACAGGAACTCACACAGGGCAAGAACTTGGAGGCAGGAGTTGATGTTGAGGCCACGGAGGGGTGCTACTTACTGGCTTGCTTCCTCAGGCTTGCTCAGCCTGCTTTCTTATAGAACCCAGGACCACCAGCTCAGGGATGGCACCACCCACAATGGGCTGGGCCCTCCCCCCATTGATCACTAATTGAGAAATTGCCTTGCAGCTGGATCACATGGAGGCATTTCCTCAAGGGAGGCTCCTTTCTCTGTGAAAACTTCAGCCTGTGTCAAGTTGACACACAAACCCAGCCAGTACAGTGGGCTTCAAGGTTCCAAGAGCCCACACCATTCTCTGCTCATGGTTTGTCTTCAACTTAGGGATCTGATGTAGGCTCTCAGCTACTGCTTCAGTGCCATGCCTGCCTGCTGCCATGCTCCCTGTATGACAGTCATGGACAAATGCCCTGAAACTGTAATCGTTCCCCAAATAAAGCCTTTCTTCTGTATGTTGCTTGATTGTGGTGTACCTTTGCAGTAATAAAAGCATAACTAAGACTCCATTTTTGCATCTCGTTTTTAATCACTGCAAAATACAGTGATGCTTTCAAGATTCATAGTCTTGTAAGTTTTGGAAAGGTAGAATGAATGCCAGGAGTCTGGGAAATCCTTGTGTATGTGGCCTAAAACAGCAGAGGTGGGAAGTGATTCACACACTGAAACCATTCCAAGGAGAAGATTGCTGTCCAAGCCTCACACTAGGGAATCCCTCCTGCCAGGCCACCAGATGTGTGACTGAGGCTCAGATCCCATGTTGAATTCCATTCTGAGCCCAACCTGGTCAGAGAAGGAGGCCTCACACCATGTTTCCCTATCAGTATTACCTAAGATGTGCTCAGGCCCCTAACTCTGAGCTGCTGGGTTACCACCCCTGAACCAGTAAGTGGTCCATAAAATCAACTCTACACTAAATCCATCTTCAATTCTGTATTTCCTGCTGCCTCATCTTGCAGTCTGGACACTGTCCCTCTTAGATGCTCAGAATCTCTACAACTTAACGAGAACTTGTTCAGTTATTTGCAGCTTCAACTTTCAACAGCAGGGAATGGACTTACACAAGGGAGTCCAGGCTAATACACAAGATTTAGTCTAAACGGACGGGTCCTTGGTGACCTTGAGCTGAATTACAAGAATAAACACTGATCTTTCAAGACCTTAGAGAGGGTTCTAGAAACTTGTGTCTATTGAAGCTAATTGGAAGCCTTTCAAGGGCACCAGCTGGTGATGCTTTCTCCAAGAATACCCAAACTGCTGTGGCCTCCGGCAAAGCAAAGTGAAGGCAGAATGATGGTTCTCTCTCTGCTTAGGCCTAATTTCCATTAACTCTCGTCACTTCCTTCACTGCTTTAGGGTGCAAAATGTACCCCCCAACCTTTCTCAACAGTTTCCCTTCCATGGCTTATCCATCAAAACCACTCAAAGGATGATGTTTCTGGGAACTCTTTTTTAGCAAACATTTTTATTAGTTCCTTGAGAATTTTATTCAGCATATTTTGAATGCTTCTGGAAACCACTCTTTGGCTTAAAACAACCAGCACTAAACTGTTCAGTTGAAAAAAAAATCTGTTAATATGCTTTGTAACCCTGGTGATGCTACTACATCTGAGATTTGTGGATATATTAAAAAAACATTCTGACATGGGAGATGTTTTGATTTTAGTTGATTTGGCAAAATATATGAATATAAAAATCTGCAGCATTAGAAGCTGGAGATGTAATCCAGGGTATAGCCCTTGCCCACCTGGATGATTGATGTAACCTGTGACACAGCCCTTGCCCACCAGCATGATGGAATCTATGATACAACCCTTACAGACCACGATGATGTTCTAGGTTTGGCCTTCTATACTACAAAAATATAAACAAAAATAAAATGAGCAAGGGAAACAGTAAAGATGACTTCCAGGTATGATAGCATGCTAGAAACTCTCTCTATGTGAACCAATGAAAAATAATCAGAATAAGAAAACAAAGCAAAAATTTCTATTCTACAGAGAAGAACAACAGAAATCTACAAATTGTGAAAATCAGATAATGAAGCTAAGGATAGAGCTCTGGCCCTGTGGCTCCATTGTTGGGGGGAGGGAAAGCTTAAGATTCCATCAAAAAGTAAGCCAGGCAACTATTTTTCATGCGAGGAGAATTAGCTTCTCCCAGGCATGAGCCCAAATCCTGGCTGTAGAAGAGTGAGCTCTGAAACCATAGGAACAAACCAAAAGAAGTTCACAGAGGAACCCATTCAGTGCAACTGTTGTTTTCCTATTGGATTATTCGTGCATGTGAGGGAGATTGACCAGTGCCAGAGTTCAGCGTCTTTTACCATCTACTCCCAGAAATAAAATTCTACTGGTCACATAAGATTAGTTACCCGTGGATGATGATGCTTCGGTCAGCCAGCAGTGAAGCACATGCACACAATGGCGTTTCTATGATGAATGGTGCTGAACAACTCTCGTTGCCAGGGACACAGACACCCTAGTGCCGTGGGCAAGGCATCGCTCAAGATTTCATGGCTATACTGATGCCATGGTAGCTGTAATGGCTGTTGCTGGTCTAGGCACTTACTATACTATTTACTGAGTTTTGAGAGTACTTTTATAAAAATATACCATGAAACAGCATGATGTGTCATGTTGCTAGGATCCACATATGGCCTTTGTTTACTGTGCTTCTCTGCAGTGTGGGCAATGTTATGGACAGCCTACATTGTCTAGGGTTGAATACGAAACCCCTTACACTGACAAAAATCACTCACCACATCCCTAAGAACACGAATTGCTCTTAATCTACAAGTGATTGCACTAAATGTTGCCACCGGGATACACACCGAAATAAATGTCAAGGAGGTGGGTCAATGGAGACCTTGTTTGAGCTAGTCTCACAAAGAAGGCAGTCCATTCTATCTCTTTACAGTTAGCCCCAATAAGAGTAGAGACCACTTATAAGCCAACTTCATAAAAGAGTAGAGGGGACATACCAAAATACAATTCACTTGATGCTGGTATATATGTAACTGCTGAAATATGAAAGTTTCCATTTAAATTACAGTTTTACAATTTTTGCAAATGAACACATAGGGCATTTTCAGATAATATTTTTAATAGTATGTGCGGGTAGAAAGCACACCAGAAGACAGAAAGCTTGAATGAAGAAGGGAGGTACCATCATTTGATAGACAGAAACAAATGCTTGGCTAGTGCAGATGCAGGTATCAGGACACGAGTCATCGCACTGGTCTTAACACACCAGTTCTAATTCAGGCCCCTCTTTTCTCTCCTCATATTTCAAGGTTAGCTTTCTGTCTTCTAGTTTTACTAGTAAAAGGTGTGAGATACCATAACCAGCCTTGAGATGGCAACTGAAGTTATGCGGTTTGCACCAAAATACAGACGCATCGTTAGGCTCTACAAAAAATATTTGACACTAAAACTTAAAACCATCACTTTCAGAAGGAATAACTATTGAGACTTGGAGTATTTGAAACGTAGCTATTCTTGCTTTAAAGTTTTAAAGATTTCATGTGTTTGCTGCTTGAAAGCAAAACACCCAAAACAAGCACCAATGGACTAAATTAATGCATTCAATAGATTTCAAGATCATTGCAGGAACCATTGGAGAAAGGACACACAACAGATAGGATACATAATGTGAATAATAATGACCTTTAAAGTGTTCTTGAATTCAGTGCCCCATATTTGGTCAACCCCCAGAGAAAGCTGACTAACACAACTTGTTTCTTGCTTATAGGGTAGGAACTCTTTGGAGATGATTTCCATAAGCTACTTAGTAATGCCAAAAGCATATAGACCATATGGACAGATTATTAAAATGTGGTAAAGGAGGATAGTATTAGGGCATCCTTTCAAAAAATAAGTAGATCTGTTGTTATTTCTGCCTAGGTCGTGTGGTATACTCAAGAATATCCAGTCTTGACCTTTCTACAAGTCTACTTTGTATCTGTTTAATATTGATTAAAACAATGATTCCTTGAAGGTAGAAATAAATTCTGGCTGGGAAACAAAGCAACGGCATCACTCTTCTTCAAACTGCACTTCGCAAGAAAGGGATGCTATGGGAAAGATACATAATTTGCAGATCTTATTGCTCATCTGATGGTAACAACAGCAAGTGAGAGGCAAGTTAAGGGACAGCTTAGACATTTGACACATGTGTCCCCGTGCACAGAATGTGCTAGGCCTAATTGTGGATGCTGCATGGGATTCTTGTTAACCTCACTTCTGGTTTTAACACTTTCTCTCCCAAGTCATTCCATTCATGCAGAGATCCGCATCCACTGGGGGAGGATCCTTATGATTTTATAGTAAAACAATTTTAAGTGTTTTAAAGCCCAGGGCTGGGGCTGAACTGATAGCTCTCATAAAAGGCCCTTGGTGGGCATGCCTGGACACCAAGGGTGATCTTCAGAACCTATGCAAATGTGGAAGGAAGGCACCAGATCTCCTAAGGTTTTCCTCTGACCTCTACAAGAGCACTCAGTGCCGCGTTCACTGCTACCACACACAGGCACACATGCATCACAGGCACACATGCACACATGCATCACAGGCACACATGCA
>NC_034607.1:36526579-36533109 GCF_900095145.1 Mus pahari | reverse complement strand
CACACATGCATCACAGGCACATATGCATCACAGGCACACATGCACACATGCATCACAGGCACACATGCACACATGCACACACTCACATATGCATCACAGCTGCTTTCTTCCCGTGAATCACCAACACTTCTTCATATTCTAGAGACAACACACCACTGTTCAAAGCTTAGTTCTAATGATAAATACAAGCCGACTCATAAACTTAGGGCTCTTCCTGTACCCACCTCCTACAATATGGTATCTCCATTCGTCCTCATAGCTATGGGTGTTTAAAGTGTGAAGCAACTCCCCCACCCCCTGCTTTTACTCCAGGGACATGGCTCTTAGGAAGAAACATCTAGCTCATCCCGTTAGGCTGGCTCCCAAATCTCAAAAGGAACCACTTTGGAAGCATTTAAAATATGTGGTGCAAAACAAGCATGCTGTTCAAAACCTGAAGTAGGAATTTTCAGGATAATAATCTGTTGATGAATCCCACTGAAATATTCCATGTTGACTGTCTTACCACAGAAAACTACGCACTTAAGGTTCCAAATGCATTGTTTGTTTGTTTGTTTGTTTGTTTGTTTGTTTCTTTCTTTCTTTCTTTCTTTCTTTCTTTCTTTCTGTTTCTTTCTTTCCTTTTCTTTTCTTTTCTTTTCTTTTCTTTTCTTTTCTTTTCTTTTCTTTTCTTTTCTTTTTTTTGACAGGGTTTCTCTGTGTAGTCCTGGCTGTCCTGGAACTCACTTTGTAGACCAGACTGGCCTTGAACTCAGAAATCCGCCTGCATCTGCCTCCCAAGTGCTGGGATTAAAGGCGTGCACCACCACTGCCCGGTGCATTGTTTCTTAAGAAAAGCTTTTATTGAAAATAAAGAACACCTAGGGGCCTCTCTTCCCAATGATGGCTGACTAGGCCATATGCCCCATTACAGGGGAATGACAGGACCAAGAAGTGAGAGTGGGTGGGTAGGGGAGCAGGGCAGGGGGAAGGTATAGGGAACTTTTGGGATAACATTTGAAATGTAAATAAAGAAAACATCTAATAATAATAAAAAAAGAAAATAAAGAATACACTTGGAGGTCTCCATTGGGCCTCTTCCCTCAGAGCTCAGGGGAGCACCATGGAAGAGGGGGAGGAACGACTGTGACTGTAGGTGTCAGAGCGACAGAGGACATCAAGTAAACATGGCCCACAGAATTAACTAACTGAGTGCATATGGGTTCCCAGAGACTGAGGCAAGCACGGGGCTTGCATGGGTCTGTACCAGGTCCCCTACATATATGCTATGGCTCTTGCCTTCACGGTTTTGTGGGGACTCCTAACAGTGGGAGTAGGTAGGTCTCTGAATCTTTTGCCTGCTCTTGGGACCATTGGGTTGCCTTGTCGAGCCTCGACATGAGGGCTTTTTGCCTTGTCTTACTGTATCTTGTGTAGTGTTTGGTTATCTTCTCTTGCAGGCCTACTACACTCTGAAGGGAAACAAGGGGGGAAGTGGTCTGTGAGAGAGGGGATGTGGGGGAGAGCTGGGAGGAATGGAGGGAGGGGAAATTATGGCCTGGATGATTGCATAAGAGAATATTCTTTTCAAATAAAAAATAAAAATAAAAGAAAGAAAAGAGCAATTAAACTCACATTAGAGAGGGAAGATTAATAATTTTCATTTCTGATGAAGGAAATTGTCTTTTAGATTATTTACTAAATTGGAAAACGTACGACACCAAACTCTCTGCCTACTCCTTCCCAAATTAAAACTTCTGAAAACTCTGCCAGAAGTTTCACACTTATTTCCATCAGAATAAATTTTAATTCAGCAATCAGAAGCTTTTCACAAACTTAGTTTTCAAAAGCAAAGTTCTTAGAATACTTTTCAATATAAAGACAGCTACGCGTTCTGTGTGGGCACATCTCTGTTGCTGTTCACAGGTGTTGACATACACGGTTACATGGTCTGTACAGCGAGCGCTATTTCTCATCGCTGAGGTTTTTCTTGTTTCATCCCTCCACTCTTAAGCTCTGAGCAACAATTCTCCTAGGGCAATTTTCCATTCCCTGTGGGTTGTTTTCTAAGGCTATAACACACAGGATTTCACAGGCAGGCTTCCTTCTTCATCATTGATTCAAAATGTCATTCTTGTTTAAAATGTGTAGACTGTAGTTCAAAGTCTTTGGGGGAAATTCTTTCCTTCCTTCCTTCCTTCCTTCCTTCCTTCCTTCCTTCCTTCCTTCCTTCCTTCCTTCCTTCCTTCCTCTCTCCCTCCATCCCTCCATTCCTCCCTTCATTCTTTTATTTTTTATTAGAAGACTCCTCTAAACTTCTTCGACAGATACTAGAATCATTTGGGAAGATTTACAAACAACTCAAGCTCAGAACCAAGCCCAAGCCAATCTCTAGAAATCCTGGTTTTATTGATCTAGGCAGGGGCCCAGAGACTGCTGTGAAACCCTCATTGGAAACCTTTACTTAAGACATTCACAAAGAACTTTCCATGGAGTTCATACCTATGATAATGTCATATTTTTTCTATATGAATTGACAAGTATGAAAGGGCATACCATCTGTATTGTGCATTTGAGAATTACTGTTATGAATGGGAGGATTCTTCAGATCATAGAGACTTAGTCTACCAATGGTCATCTATTAAAATGTAAGCAACCCCGCTACAGATCTTCCCATTAAATATTACAAATGTTCATATCTTGAAAAAATAGCTGTATTTCCTCTGTATCATTGCAGTACTGATTTTATGACTATCATGGGTAGTTTCTAGAACCCATAGATGGCCAAACACTGTTATAAAATGGAATATAACCTGAACATACCTCCTGTGTACCTTAAATAAGCTCTACACCACTCACACTATCTACAACAATGTGAGTGTACTGTAAACAACTGTGGTATTAGTTACAGAATGTTGATAAATGGAATGTGTGTACATTTACTTGATATATTAATTTCAGTCTGTTGTTAGTTGTGGATACAAAGGGCATACTATATAATAAACATGATTTAACCTTGGTATTTCTTTCATATGATCTGTGCCAATGACTCTGACTATATTAGCCTGTTTTTCTTCTTTTTTTTTTTTTTGTAGTCGTTGTTGTTTTTTGTTTTGTGATGTTTAGGCACATTCACTAATTAGTGTGAGAGCTTTCAAGGTCTTTAGAGGTAATGATACTTGATGGTCTAACTCCATGATTATTTCTTAGTGCTTTGAAATTACATCATCCACTGATTTTCCTTTGCTGTTGCCTTGCCTCTACCACAATGATATCAGTATTGATTATGCTGAAATGACTTAATATACCTTGGGAAGAACATGGAGGTTGAACAAAAAGATAATTACACATATTAAATAAAGGACCATCAATGATGCTTACTTCTGCAGGCTCTCTGTGGAAACAGATATCTGCCCTACATGACAAGGAACACAGATGTTGCCAATTTTCCTAGTGGAATTCTGCACTAACTTCTCTCTTTCCTTCATGGCTGTATTAAGGACAGTTTAGGATGGCAGAATTTTATGACTAGATAAATAGGGTATTCATATATTGAAAATGCACAGGACTTGGAAAGTCAGTTGGAATAAAAGAGTAGGTAGAATGTACAGATGAGATGTTCCCGTGCTTCACTCCATGAACATACACTTATCCTCAGCGAGTCTCTTAGATGGTTGTGTGCTATACTCCATGAATATACACATATCCTTAGGAAACCTCTGTGTATGACAGAGAGGTCAGGGCCTGCAGTACAAAATTCAAATGCTTGATCCAACTAGGAGGAACATCTGAAATGAGTCAACAGAAACTAGCTTGGTTCCAGTCATGGTACTTCACAAATGGCAGGGTGTCACAATGTTTCCAACTAGGGGTGACAGGAGTAATAAAAGTAATAACAGCAGATACAATTGTGGCATCAAGAACTTGTTTGCCCAGGAACATTGTGGTAATATTTCCTATGTCATAAGGCCTCACTGTGAACTTACATCAAACAAGAATGTCTAATTTTAGCAGAGAATACCCCCAATTTAATATATTTCTATCTAATACCCAGATCCATTTCTAGCTTCTGAACTTTGCAGAAATGGGCAATCTAGTATGAGAAGGTAAATCAAAGAATCTAATGTGAGGAAATTATGATGTGTGGATTTATTGAAGGTGTTTCTTTTTGATTTTCATTTGGGGCTCATGGTCTGTGTAGAACATATTTAAATTTTATGTTAGCTGACTAATACTATGTCATTATTATAGTGTTAATGGTAATACATGGTATTGACAGAATTAAGTATTATACAAAATATATATTTGTGTCACTTTTAAAAATGACCTATATATTTATGCATGTGAGGACACTATAGCTGTCTTCAGACTCACCAGAAGAAGGCATCGGATCCCGTTAGAGATGGTTGTAAGCCACTATGTAGTTGCTGGGAATTGAACTCTGGACCTTTGGAAGAGCTGTTAGTGCTCCTAACCACTGAGCCATCTCTCCAGTCCTATTTGTAATTTAAAGGCATAATTATTTGCCTAATAAGAATGAGTGAAACTGTTGCTGATGATTTCTTACCTATAAGCTGCCACAAGAAAACCCCACTTACAATACTTAGAAGAATACATCAGAAAACCATAAGGAGGCTAGGGAGAAGGTTCATGCAATAAACTGCCTGCCCTAAAGCATGAGGGCCTGTGTTCATTTACCAGTTGATACTAAATACATAACTGTGGTTTGATTTGCATTTCCCGGGTAACTAATGATACTGACTGTCTTGTCCTGAATGTACAGACCACTCATCAACTTGTTTGGGAGACACAACTTCTCCAATTTTTTAAGTTTTATCACTGAATTTTATCAGTTCCTATCCTTCATAGTCTTGATGTAAATATAAACCAGACAAACAATTCTCAAAAGTCTCTTCCGTTTTGTGATTCTTTTAAAAAGAACTTTCATTTGAGATACAAATTTTCTAATTTTCACTACTGTATGAGAGGACTCGCTGCTCTCATGTTAGATGCCATGTGCAAAAATCCTTTGCAGAATTCAGTGTCATAGCTTTGTCAATATTTTTCTTGTAGTAGTTTTGGTTCCTATTTTTTTTTGTCTTCTTTCCTCTTTTATTAAAAAAAATAGATTATTTTTTCACACATTATCGCCTGATTACAGTTTCTCTTACCTCTATTCCTCCCAGGTTCTCGCCATCTCCACTCCTCTCTGCACCCACCCCCTTTTTGTCTCTAGGAAAGACCAGGTCTATAAGAGATAAGGACTAAATGTCAATAAGGGGCGGCTTTGATTCCACCCAGTTTATTAGTGTTTACAGCTGCTCAGATTACTGCTGGGTGATCTTTGTGATTTCTAAAAATCACTCTATACTCTCGTTTCTAATTTCAATAATTTGATATTCCTTTTTGTTCTTGATAAGGACAGGTTTGGGACAAGTTTTCTGACTTCTGCTATCAAGCATATTTTAGAGCCATACTTTGGCCAGCCCTTTTTTTTTTTTTTTTTTTTTTCTGCTCTCTATTTCACCAATTTAAGTGAAAAAAAAAATCCTTCGGTTCTTTTCTTTCCTTTAGGTTTAGTTGACTTTTTACCAACTATTGCCGTAGTCCAGCCGAGGAAGTTCCTGATCTCACCCTTCCCTCTTGTTAAAAACACAAGCCGTCCTAGTCCTAGTCATTCATCCCATTGCAGGGATGGTTCGCCTACAGTTTCTGTCTGTGTCCTCTCTGCTTTCACCCAGCTCAGCATATTTTCTGATTTCCCCTTTTGATTTATTTATCAAACCATTAGTTATTCACAGAGTCTGGTATAGTTTCCATGTAGTTGTGAATTACCCAGTGTCACTCCACAGTTACCTCTGGTTTTAGCCTACACACAGGGACGTGGGACACTCTCTGCGTTCTTTCTCCCTTTACAGGTACTGAGGTTTGCTTTGTGGCTGAGCACACAATTGGTGCTAGAAGAGTTCGATTACTAGTCACCCCAGATAGCCAGCACAGCTGTGCCTCAGCCTCCAGGGAGGGAAAACAGCTCTCAGGGGACAGCAGATACAAATGATGTCTACTTGATCATATCAAGCATCAAACTAACAAAATAGCTTCCTTAGTTATTCATTATACAACTAGACTGTGAGCTCTCTGGACAGCATGGCAGGTTTTGATCATGGCCATCCAGGACCAAGATCTTCCCCTGAGGATTTAAGTCCAAGAAACTGGTATGATGGAACTAAAGGATGCCTTCAAATTTAATACAAAAATCTTATGAAGATTTTGTTCCCAATATAAAACCTATCTAATTTAGAAAACTGGCGAATTCTTCTGGGCATATACCCAGAAGATCTTCCAACTGGTAATAAGGACACATGCTCTACTAGGTTCATAGCAGCCTTATTTATAATAGCCAGAAGCTGGAAAGAACCCAGATATCCCTCAATAGAGGAATGGATACAGAAACTGTGGTACATTTACACAATGGAATACTACTCAGCTATTAAAAACAATGAATTTATGAAAATCTTGGGCAAATGGATATATCTGGAGGATATCATCCT
>NC_034607.1:36501150-36526189 GCF_900095145.1 Mus pahari | reverse complement strand
GGGCTGCAACCCTGTAGGTGGAACAACAATATGAACTAACCAGTACCCCCTGAGCTCATGTCTCTAGCTGCATATGTAGCAGAAGATGGCCTAATAGGCCATCATTGGGAAGAGAGGCCCCTTGGTCTTTCAAACTTTATATGACCCAGCACAAGGGAATGCCAAGGCCAAGAAGTGGGAGTGGGTGGGTAGGGGAGCAGGGGCGGGGGCGGGTATAGGGAACTTTTGGGATAGCATTTGAAATGTAAATAAAGAAAATAATAATAATAATAAATATATTAAAAATTTAAAAAAGAAAACTGGTGAATTAATATAGTAATATATTATTGTCAATTTGTATATGCTAGAGTTTAGAGCAATGATTGTGAATTAAATTAATAATGATTGTGTTAAAACAAATGTATAGATATTAGATTCTTTATTTTTTTTTATTGTAAATACCCAATCCCTGTACATCTCTATGCTCTGTGTGCCCACTCAATTCGAGTCACACTAGCCACTTTAAGAATGTTCCCACTTCTGCTCAGGGTTTCCTACATCCAGGAACACTCTCGCCTCGGACACCCTTGTAAAGGATTCTCTCACTACCTCTGTGCCTTTGCCCAAAGGTCTTCTCTACTTCGACAGCCCGACTCTGTGTTTCTCATGTCTTTAACACTTTCGAATCCTGTCACAGAAACAGTATAGAAATTTTCCCTTTCAGTTCAGGTACTTCTGGTCCCTTCCATGTACTTAATGCAGAGGTTTGTGAAACAAGAGGTACATTCTGATGGGACCAGGGTATTATTCACACCATTGTGACTCAGCAATGCTAAAGCTTATACAAGGAAGACATGGGATTTCCATGTTTTCCTTAAAGTTATTACATTTTTATAACTGATTTTGGAAAATAGAAAATAATTTTTTGCATGCATGCATGCATGCTGTATATGTACATATGTGTGTGTGTGTGTGCATGTGTGTGTGTGTGTGTGTGTGTGTGTGTGTGTGTGTGTGTGCTTGTGTGTCTCTACCAATTAATGGCCTATGCTCCATGCGCCTTTTCTAATCATTTTTGGATGTCACGGTTACTTTGAAATCAGGGTGTATTAATGCATTTTCTCAAAGTAAGAATAGTTTGTGTAGGCTTTATGTGTGGGAAGATATATGTCGTATATTCACTGAAAGATGTCTAATGGATTAGTATATGAGCCATAAAATATTCCTTTTACACATTAAAGGAACTTCCCAGAAGAGACCTTATATAAAATGTTTGTTACATTTAACCTCTTTGGACCATTTAGTGGTAATTATTTTGTGGGATGTTATCACTATTATTTTAACTCAGAGTTCCCAGATATATTACAGTGACAGAACTGAAGAGACAAACTGCTCTTGCTTTATGAATTTGGTGGTGTGACTTAGTTGCTCAGCTACTAATTGTGAAGTTCTTTTCTTCATAGACTTTCAATCCTTGGACACAGACCACTTGCCATGACTCTCTTCTGCTAAAACTCAGAAACAGTTCCCCCTTGAACTAAAGAAGCAGCTTCAAGGGCTCTATGACCACCTAAGCCTCTTTTCCCACACTTTCTTTGTATTCCCAACCATAAGGTGAAGCTTTCTCTCAAATTCCCTCATCTAATTCTAGCTATCCTACAAGAGGTTCATTTAATCAAGTTCCCTAACCATAATCCCATTAAACATCAAAGATCAACTCAAGAACTCTGGAGGTAATACTACAACCAGTGCCCAGACGACCTTTGCTCCCCATTCTTATCTGTTCTTGGAGCCCAATTATTACACCTAAATATCCATTGATCTTCCTTAAAATTGCTTACTTTCTTCACCTCCCACTGTGTGACAATGGCACATATACACTTTAAGTTCTTTTGGCTCATGAAGTTCTCTCCTTCTTCATATGATGCCTGTATGAAGGCAATAACTTGCATGTCTTTCCCATGCTAGCCTGTCTATTGCCAGTTTCTTTCAGCAGATCAACTGCTGAGCTATCAGAGGGTGAAGGAACATTTCCCTTTCTACAGTTTCCACTGGAGCTTTGTGCTAGCTTGTCTTCCTATAAGCTGTTGAACAGAGGTTGACTTGGAGAGATGACCAGCAGGCAAAAGCTTGTCGGACTTCAGAGTTGTTCTGACGCCGTTAGGGAAGAAATAGATTTTTTCCCTTTGTCTCTTTGACATTCTCCTTAGTTACACTGTAATAGACAACAATGTTCTCGTTTTGAATGCACAGCCATAGCTAGATGTGGTGGTGGATGCTGTAGCGAAAGAATCATGGAATTCAAGACAAGACAAACCAACCAACCAACCAACCCATAGATTGAAAATGTGCCAAGTCAAATGGGTTAAATATGTGCATGGAAATATTCCCTTTCCACCATTATAGTGCTTCTGTTCTCAAGAGGTTATATTTAAGAAGCCTTAATAATCCTCATAAGCACATCTCTTACTCAAAAAGCAAAAGTATTCCATAACTGTGAGTGAGTACATAAACAGAGGACAGTCGTCTATTTGTTCCTATGGATGAGCTAGAACCCTTCTAGGTGCAGCCATTTGTAAACACAGTGGAGGAGAGCAAGGGGAATCTGAGGATCCAGCTTCAAGGCAGGAGATGCAGAGCTGGATGTAGGTCCTCAGTGCATTCTAGGAGCTGTGCAAGTATTGGAACTTAGGACTTCTTCCATGAAATGCTGAGCTTATCATGGAGCTGTTGACATAGATGAGAGTGCATCATGAAATGGAGTTACTTAAATATCCATAAAGTTTTATTTTACCACATTTGGTGAAGAAAAAAAGAATAAAAAGGAAATGAGCACTGCATCCATTCTTATTGGTCAACACCCTTGCCTTGGGTATTGAAGATACATCAAGTAATTCATGTTTTTCCACCTCCCAGACAATTGAATATTTATAAGAAGTAAAATAAGTCTTACTTTCTCCAATGGGAAAGATTGTGCAGGTTTTATAAAAATAAAATGTTGGTTAAACTTGGCTCTAGTAATAAAATGTATGCATAAAACTCAGATATAACTAAAGATAGAATAAATTATTTTATCTGTCTATATCTCTCCACCAACCCACGGGTTCTGATATATTCAACTGTGACAGTGACTGAAATCTGTTGAATATCTTAAATATTGCTGAGAGGATGTGAAATAATTTGCTATTTTTTTCTATCAAATCTACCAGTTTAACAATAATTTAAAGAGTCATGGAATATCGACTCAGTATTTTATTCTCATTACTTTCATAGACTTTACTATTCATCATATTTAATTTTATTGGCATTATTTCATCTTACTGTCTTGAAAATCTGAGTTCTATGCATGTCAGCTTTTTAGCCAAAGATCCCATTTATTTACTAAACTATCATTGTGTCTTGATGTTCTGAGTTTCTTTTCAGTTATATGGATTTCTGAGTTCGAGGCCAGCCTGGTCTACAGAGTGAGTTCCAGGACAGCCAGGACTACACAGAGAAACCCTGTCTCGAAAAAACCAAAATAAGTAAATAAGTAAATAAATAAATAAATAAATTAAATTGATTTTTAAAAAATATTTTTAACCCTTTTTTACATTCCAGACATTATCTCCCTCCTGGTCTGCCCACTGACCATTCTCCACTCCATACCTCCTCCCCTCTCCCATTCCTAAGAGGATGCCCCCCACCCCCTACCTCACCAGGCCTCCACATTCCCTGAGACCTCAAGTCTCTTGAGAATTAGGTGCATATGTGGCATATTAGCTATTGGTGCCTATTTAGGTTAACACATATTTCCCATTTGTAATGATGAAAACCTTTTTAATATTATGTAAGTAGATTTTAATGTTAAGGGAAAAAAACCATCTAAAAGTCTTTTTAAGCTTTCAAAGCACCAATTACTTAGATAAGATTTAACCAATCAGAAACTCAAGTGAAAATTATTTATTCATCCATCTAATAAGCATTTACTGAAGACAAGGGCAGCAGCACTGTTTCTAATGTTGGAGCAAAAGTCAATGAGCAAAACACCCTATATGTGTGTGTGTGATAGACTGGTACTGAGTCCCCACAGTTCCACACTGAGTCTTCTCCTTCTGCTCCATGTTCTCATACCTGTTTATAAAGACTACTGAACAATAACCCCTCAACTACTGGCAAAACCCAGTAATCAATAGCTATATCATACACTTGTGGATTTCTCAGTATCAAGCACAGAGAACTGATTATGTTGATGCCTGACTATGTCTTATAAAGAATTCTTAGAAAATTTATGCCACTTTTATTAACCCTCTGAATATTTCACAAGTCCATTTTCCTCTTTGTGTCCCTAATGGAAATTAAAAACAATTATTTTTAACCTGAGATTTTTATTTGGTTATAGCTTAACAATTGTCACTGCCAATTTTAGAACAAACTATCACCCTAAATTCATTTTTCTTTAATGTTTTATCAGCTGATATTCCGATCAAGTTGTGCAAGTTGAATAGTAACATTTAATATATAGGTTTATGTGCGTATGAAACAGGGTCTGATTATGTAGTTTATTTAGACTAGCCCAGAATTTGTTCTGTAGCTCAAGGTGACCTTGGACTTGCAGTGATTGTCTTCCTCGGCCTCCTGAGTACAGTGACTCCATCACTGAGCCACTATATTAGTTATCTTTGCTGGAACTGATCATACCACAAAGTGACCTAAAAATGGAAGGGTTTGTGTGCATGTCAGTAGGTGGCTGGTCATATTTTATCTGTTGCCATGGAGCAGAGGGGATTAAATGCTAATGGTCATTCTCCTTTCCCCTTTCAACTGAGATCAGGACGCTGCCTCCCCCCAAATATAGCACCCATAAATGATGCTGTCTACAGTCGAAATGAGTTACTGGTTCTTCTTCAAGTAACTTCATATAGATAACCCCTCAAATGTGTCTCCAAAAGCTTGTGTCCCAAGTGAGGCTAGATCCTGTCAAATGAACAAATCACTGTTTACTGTTAACCATTGTAGCCAGCATGTCCAAGTATTGATGAATACTTCTGACTTAGTGGATGTTGTAAAGGCAGCTATTGATGTGCCATATAAAAGTCAGAGATGTTTAAGAGTCTTATTACTGTAGATGTTTAAATTAATTTGCCTTCAAATTCCTTAAAGCATAGCCCACCCAAATGACTTGTTTTGGCACTAGTCACAGAAAGGAGAGCCATTTATCAGTAGTGTACATATCTGGACTTTAATTTTATTGAGAGTCACAGAGACTCCTAAGACAATATATTTATATTCAGTTGTTATATTCTGTATATTCAGCTGTATATCACAGCACAGGTTTTCTTTGACAGACATGAAATAAAGGTGGTTTGGCTGGATACAGTGGCTCACATCTGCAATCCCAATGTGCAAAAAGCTGAAAACCTGGGATATAGTAATGGCCAAGTCCACTTAATAAAAAAAAAATGTAGTCTGTGTTATGAACTCTAAGAAAACATTCCAGTTGATTATAAATACTATATTACTATATAGATTCTGCAACTTCATAGCAGCATTTCTGATGGGGTAAGACGTGAAGCCACATGGTGGTAATCCTACTTGGGGAGGCTGAGGTAGTGGGATTATAAAGCTGAGACCGGCCTGACAAAAAGCAATACCTAAAGATGGAAGCAAAAATCAATACAAAAGTACCATATTCTTCACTGCTGTATGTTTTTGTAAACAAATTAACAAACAAACAAATAAAAGAAAACCGGTCCTGCTTTTGACCCCAACATTCCAAAGGTAGAGGCCAGCTGGTCTCTGTGAGTTTGACCCCATCCTGGTCCTACTTAGTGAGCTTTAAGCCAACTAGACCTACATATTGTACACTGTCTGTAAACAACAACAACAACAATAAAAAATAGACAAATATTCGTAATAATACAATGCTTCTTGAATATACGGACATGATGGACAGGCACCCAATGATGACCAGTTCTCAGAAATCCACCTTTAGGAAGAGGAAGTTAGATGTGTGCAACAATGAGGCCATCTTATGGACACTCCCAATTTTCCATCCAACTTCACTGAGCAACACATCTGGGGACAGGTTCTACACCAACAACATTCCAGGGAAAAGCATGAAGACTGAAGTACCCTGGATCTCAAAAGAAGTATTAATGGATCACAAGTTTGTTTTTTAATCCATTAAGGGAGCTTTGCTTAGCTTCTACACATAAGAGAAGGGTGCTCTTATGGAAGCAATGCCTGTAATCTTTTGGGAGTTAAAAGAGAAGAAACAGTAAGCACGTTCCCCTGTGCTTTGGTAGCACACCTCTGACTCAGTTCAATTTGCTTGCAGACAGGATCCTGGTATGGCTGTCCTTTGAGAGGCTCTGACAGCATCTGACTAAGACAGATGCAGATACAGCCAATCATTGGACTGAGCCCGGGGACCCCAATGGAAGAGTTAGGGGAAGGGCTAAAAGATCTGAAGGGGAATGCAACCCCATAGGAAGAACAACAGTATCAATTAACTGGACCCCCTCAGAGCTTCCAGGGACTAAACCACCAACCAGAGTATACATGGGTCAGTCCATGGCTCTTGCTACATTTGTCGCAGTGGATAACTTATCTGGTATCAGTGGGAGCGGAGGTCCTTGGTCCTGTGGAGGCTTGATGCCCCAGAGAAGGGGGATGCTAGAGGGCTGAGGTGGGAGTGAGTCGGTGGGTGGAGGAGCACCCTCTTAGAGGCAAAGGGAAGGGGGAGGGGGCGGGACCAGAAAGGGGCATAATATGTGAAATGTAAACAAATGAAATAAGTAATAAATAATAAGTATGCAGTTGACAACGGTAAATATGTCATAAGTTAGCAAACACCATAATGAATGGTCTGGATGATCTTCTCTCAATTTTGTCATCTGGCAACATTTCAACATGTCAATATTTCTCAAAACCTCAGGTCAGTTTGTTCAACGTGACAAGTCCAGCCACACAGGACCTGGGAAGTTTGTTCTGACAGAGTGGATGTGATAAGCCTTAGGGATGGACGTGGGTTTAGTGTTTGTATAGTTATCAAAGGGAATCAATGAAATGTTAGGATGCAGTCATGATGGCGTGTGCCCAGTGAAGAGCAGTCACCAGCAAAGCGCAGTAACTGTTCAGGTACCTGCGACTCTGACATAATGTGATGATCTTTGAGTCAGTTCTCAAATAGGGTAAAGTAGAGGTTACTGAAAGCCTGAGACATGAGGGGTGAAAAGAAGAGTTACCATATTGTGAGGGTCTGAGAATTTGGGGAAAGTCCACCATGAAAACCAAATTCAAGCCACAGAAGTTACTTTATTCAAAAAGCTGATTTATCAGGGAGAAGCAACTACTGAGTTTCAGTCCTGACTGGTTGATAAACAGCAAAGCAAGTGTAAAATATTGTGGTCTAAGTTCATGCAAGCGATCTGAGGTCAGTAGCCTTTTCTGGGAAATTAGGTGTTTCCTAGAATTCAGCCTAGTACAAGATGGAGACCAAGTACCAGAAGGGCACTCTAAGATAAAGTGGCTTCTAACAATATAAAATTGGAGGCTTGGGAATTATATGTAGCTTAATGTATTTTAAAAGGCATTATGTAGCAAAAATACTAGATGTAGCTTGACATCCTGAAATAGCATTATTAACATAATAGCTAACATGTGACTGACCACTAGAGCATAAAGGGCTAAGGAAAATATGTAATAGAAAGTGCCAAGAACTGACAATATCAGTGAAAATAATTTCTTTATATATTTCAATGTGGTTTTCCCCTAATGACTCTTGGAGGACATATTTATTCATCTCTATCTTGAGGGTTTGCAATATAAATTTGAAGAGAAGAAAGAAGTTTGAGGTAAAGAATCTTTTGTCACAAAACACACATGAACATAAATAAATGATTCATTATAGGCCCGGATACAACACACACATGATCATGAAGAGATAATGCATTGACAGACTTTCCAAGGTATCGTTCAGGTACTTGCAAACCACATAACTTAAGGAAATCAATAGAAAATGTTATCTTTAATAAAACTAATAAGTTTAATTCCCAACACCATGACCAGATCCTAACTGCTGAATAAACATGCTTTTGTCTGATAAAAGGAACACAGGTCCTGATTGACACATCAAGGGAATTTTAAGGAGGACTAGAGTTTGGATGTGAGCATGAAGGAAGATACCCAGAGACCAACTGTGATGTTCAAAGGCACCAGTGAGTGAGCGGTGCCATATAAAGGCTGAGTGCAGTCATCTCTATAGAGAGAAGCCCTTCAGCAGCACAGGCAACATCCCCTTTCTTCCTAGAGGAATCAGTTAAGTGCAGGTAGGGCTAGAGAAGTGTTAGCCTGGAAAATAAACCACACAGGAAACTAAGCATAACAATGGGAGGGGAATGAGGATAAGTGAAAGGCTTCCTAACACATACTTAGCAGAGCTTGGATTTGGGCACAAAAGCTATCGTTCAGTGTTTGTGAACCTGGGGTAGGTTGTGGATTTTAATGTTGTAGGTATAGGTATCATGTGTTCCACTGTCGTTTTTCCTGTGTGGTAGTAGCAGGATTTGTCTACATGATGTTGATGTTTGTCTTTGTAAGTTTTATAAGTGAGCTACCAGGACTGGTTCTGATAGCCAAGTGACTGCCTTGATCAGCACTTACAATAAGGCGGTGGATTCAAATCACGGTGACAGCCCCTTAGGTGGCAGGTTGACTCTGGTTGTTCATTGTAAATCCTGACATGATGCCTGTGACTGAGACTACTGGAGGATATGTTACTACTAAACACAGCGGGACAAAGGGAATCTTAGGTGCTTCCTGTGTAAGTAAATACAGAGACGTGGAACACAGCTGTCATAAGTTAGAAGGGATATGGAAACTAAATCTTGTGTGCCTCAGGATGTCCCTGTGCTTATAACTCTGAGAAGTGATCTAAGGAGAACTGGACCAATGGAGAGACATGGATCTCAGAGCAGTACCAAGAAGCAGTCAGGCAGAAGGCACAATGTAGTGGAGTGGAAAGACCAGAACAAAATATTCTTAGAGTCAAAGAAAATGCAAGGCAGTTAAGACAGTCTTCTAAGGGAAAACCAAGGAGGGCATGGCTCTCAGAATTCGTAGGGTAGCTTGACTGGAAGTAGACAGGTTTCTGAAGGATGACTAACCTGTCCCAGTTAGAGGGGAAGATATATTTGCATAGACAAATGAATCCTATGGGAATCTAGAACACAACACTTCTACATCCTTCAACACAGGGAAACATACAGTATAGAAGGAAAGTGTGGGAAGCAGGTGCGGCCGTGTGGCAGCCAAGACGGCGCCCTGGTTCATTGTCAAACCCTGTGATCCCTGCTTGTTTACCAAGAACCTGATCATGTGCACCTGAATGATCATGCCCACCTGAATGATCATGCGATGTCTGCCTGACGCATAGCGTCATACAGCATGATATTGAGCACTGACCTATCAACGCACACCCTGTCTGCATGTATGGCTCGTGTTCAGAGCGTGCTGAATGCTGATTGGATGATGAAGAGTGGTAGGAGATGAGTACAGAGGGTGGAGGCAGATAAATTGGGCAATCCCCCAGAATAAAGTGGAGAATAAAGGAAGCTGAAGCGCTGCGGAAGCTGCTTGAACCCTGCCTTGCTGCCTGTGTTGTCTTTTCCCCTTTATAGGGAGGAGGTGAGGGCAAGGGAGGTGCCGAGGGTTCAGGCAGCCTTCCTTGCCTGAAACTCAACTTAGATATCATGCTAGTCACTTCATCTGCACTGTCAGATGATTCATCCGAACTTCCTTCCTCACTCTCTTGTTCTTTAGCCTCTTTTCCTTTTTGTTGGCTTCTCGTTTGCCTTTTTCTGCTTCTGCTGCATGAGCCTTTACGACACTGTGGACATAATTTTGGACGTCTCACGGGAGCTGCAGTAGTTGGCCACGGGTGATTGGGACAATCTCTTTTAAAATGCCCAGCCTGGCCACAGGAAAACTTTTCTAACTCCGCAGCATTCTTACTACTTTTGTCCACCAGGCAAAATTTAACTAAATTCCAAATTGCTAACAGCTGCACCAACACCACTCTTACTTTCATATTTGAAACAATCTCCTCCTGTTCTCTTCACTTTTAACTTCGCCATCCAGGGAACCTAACTCCATCCTGTGACCCCGGGAGCTTAACTTCGCCCCTGTGCTGGGAACCTCCTCCTAGCGCTAGATTACTACTCTCTACCATGGAACTCACCCTTAGCTCCTGCTTCTTGATTCAGCTGCTCTTTTCAGAGTTCCCCCGTATGGGCCACCAGATGCTCTTTTCAGAGGTCTCCGTACAGGCCACCAGATTACCACGAACCCCAGCCTCCAGCCAGCAGAGGTGAGGAAAAGACGACACATATGCCAAGGCAGGGTTCAAGCAGCTTCCGCAGCTTCCCCAGCGCTTTGGCTTCAGCTTGCTTCAGCTTCCTTTATTCTCCACTTTATTCTGGGGGATTGCCCAATTTATCCACCTCCACCCTCTCTCGTGTCCCACCACTCTTCATCATCCAATCAGCACACTCTGTACACGAGCCATGCACACAGACAGGGTGCGCGTTGACAGGCCAGTGACTCAATATCCTGCTGTATGACGCTATGTGTCAGGCGGGACGCACATGATCATTCAGGTGCGCATGATCAGGTTCTTGGTAAATAAGCAGGGATCACAGGGCTTGGCAATGAGCCAGGGTGCCATCTTGGCTGCCGCGCAGCCACACCCGCTTCCCACAAAAAGTATTAAGAAAGAGAGGCTAAAAAGAAAGGACAGGTATCCTGTAGGTGAACCAGGGCATATGGAAGCAGAGAGAGATCCCTGTTAAGCAGTGGGTCATGGCATCACACAAGCAAACCTGAAAGTGACCCCACAGCTAAGCAGTCTGAAAGGAACCAGGGACACATCCTCCAGGACAAAGGCAAAATAGACTCGTCTGTAGGTTGGGGTCTTCATAGCTGAATGAACACAAATGTCTAAGATGAGTGTTCAACGGGACACAGGCTGCACACAGTATCAATGAATGGTGAGCTGGATATCTGAGACTGACTGTAATGCTCAGAGGCTCTCCAGAAAGTCAGAGCAAGGAGAGGACCACAGCCATCTGTTACAGGACAGTGTGGTGGGTCCAAGAGAAGGAAGCGAAGGCCTGGAGGGCATTTGCTTCTGTCAGCTACTCATGAGGTAAGCAGTGGGGACAGCCAGGATGCTGAGGATACCTAATGAAACAGGAACTCCAGCCTTCACGCAATTTCCATCTCAGGAATAACAGCAGAAAATGAACAAAACAGGAATACATCATACACACAGAGGAATAATATCAAGTGTTGGGGAAGAACAGTGGCTTAGCTGTTATTTTATACTGAAGTCTGAAGGGGGGTGGAGTATCTGGACATTCAGGAATCTGCCCTCTACCTTTTTGAGAGCACTTAGATGCAAAGCATAAAAACTGGCTGGTTAAAGGGGCACAGTACCCTGAGAATGAAGGCAATGGTGGCTATCAAAATGCACCCTCAGCCTCAGGGAACTGGGAACACAATAAATAGGTGATAGGTATTGATTAGGCATTAAGGTAAGGTGAGAAACTGAGTCAGATCAGGAAACTTCCTCCCCATGTTGACTGTGCTCATGGTGTTTTTCACAGCAGAAAGGAAAATAGAACCCGTACCAAGTACACATTTTCTAAAAATTAACAGATAAGTAAGGAATAAGGAGAGGCTCTAGTCATTAAAAATGACTTCAGGGAAAATATATTCTATAGGTACAGCTTAAAGAATATGAGTATCAGAACTGAACATTTTAAAAGTTATTTTTAGCTGAGCTAGTCTATAAAATCGAATTGGCTGGCAAGAGACAATGGCTGAGTGGGAAGTGTTCAGTAGAAAAGGACACCCTGACAGAGAAGGAGATGGCTTTTGCTAAGAGCTTCATAGTCACTGCAGGCCTGAAGTTCACTCTGTCATGACATCTTTTATAATTCACTAAAGACTGCCAGGGTAGGAAAGCTGCCGAGCATCTCCAGAGTGAAAAGCTATGTTACAAATTAAAATCCAAGAGAACCAAAACCCAGGAGTGATCACAGGCTTGAGATGTTAATCGGCAATCAGCAGGTGCACAGGGTTCCAGGTGACCAGGGAGGTATTGTTTTAATATGAGCGTTGTGACCAGAAAGTCAGCATGTTCCTATAGCAACTTAATGAGAGAAAACAAAACATGTACGTCTTCTACTTTATGACCTCTCTTTAATCTTTGATAATCTTTGTAGAAGCGGGAGGCAAACTGCCCTTCGGGGAGTGATCAGGGTGCTTCACACTTCTGTTGAAAGGAGAATGAATGCAGGACGCTAAGAGCTGGGATGCACATTGTTATTAAAACTTAAAGACACACGTTCAGTAAACAGAAGAGCAGACACAGGAATGAGGTTTCATTTCAGAGCAACTGTTGCCTGTTAAGATGCCGAACGTTGAAATTAAACGGGCTCTGACCAAAGCATCAGTGAAACATGTGATGACATCATGGGCGATTGCTCTCAGTACTCTGGAAGATGATGTAAGTGAACACAAAATTCTCATGGAGTACCTTGTGAAACTCATTGCACATTAGGTGGGGCGAGAAGGGTGTCTGTGCCAATTAGGACAGAGAACAGGCCACCTTTACTGAGGGGAGGGGAGTCTTTTAAATGATGGATTATTTTTTGGCTTGGTATCATGTATACAGGTATGGTTTTCTTTAATAATGAAAGACTAATACTTTCTTGGTTAGACATTCACCCAAACATGCTATTTGGTTTGTCACAACAAAATAGCTGAATGGCCTGAAAATCAGTTTTCCCAATTCCTGCTCTTAGCAGGTATGATATGTCTGTGTGCAAATGCCCATGATTTATACGTAAGTGGTCGTTTCACATTCACTACTCAAGGGGACTCAGTTTTTAGACAGAGTAGTGATGCTTGAAGAACAATTGACATAATATATAAAAAGCTGTCCTATCAGGCCCTAATGCGTCAGCTACACCACCTGCTCTAAGGTTCAGTAACACTGCAGAAGAGGAAATTGGAAGTATGTAAGAGCTAGCCAGTAAGCTGGAGGGTAATGAAAAGCTGTTACCTAACTTGCTAGGACTTAAATCCGAACAACCTGCATTATGTCCACACACTGCTAGCCCCACCACCCATCAGCCAAAGAAGACCCATCAGTGGATTCTCAGAGGGTACAACCACTGCCACTACTACCACTACTACCAACTACCAACTACCACTTACTACTACTTCTTCTTCTTCTTCTTCTTCTTCTTCTTCTTCTTCTCTCCCTCTTCCTCCTCCTCCTCCTCTTCCTCCTCCTCCTCCTCCTCCTCCTCTTCTTTTTAAACTATTTTAGTTATTTACATTCCAAATATTGCCCCAGTTCCTGGTTCACCTTCTACCAGTTCTTCAGCCCATCCCTCATCCCTTTGCTTCTGAGAGGGTGCTCCTTTGCTGGTAGCTTCGTCTCTGGGAGCTCTGAGAGATCTGGGTTAGTCAATACTGTTGTTTGTCCTCTGGGTTTGACACTCCCTTCAGCTCCATTTATGTCCATGCATTTCCTTTATACAGGAAGACTTCTGGGTAAAGATTTTGAAGATGGGTGGGTGGGCCCGGGTGGGTGGGGCCATTCCTCAATTGTGGGCCGTGTCTATCTACTGGAGGTGGCCTTTTCAGACAAAGAAAGAGAACTTCAGACCAATTTCTCTTATGAATATCGATGTAAAAATACTCAGTAAAATTCTCACAAACTGAATCCAAGAAAGAATCAAAACGATCATCCATCACTATTAAGTAGGCTTCATCTCAGGGTTGCAGGGATACTTCAATATATAGAAATACATCAACATAATCCACTATATAAACAAACTCAACGACAAAAAACACATGCTCATTTTATTAGATGCTTAGAAAGCATTTGACAAAATCCAACACCCATGCATAATAAAAGTATTGGAAAGATCAGGAATCAAGGCCCATACCTAAACATAATAAAAGCNATANACAGTAAACCAGTAGCCAACATCAAACTTAATGGAGAGAAAATTGAAGCAATCCCACTAAAATCAGGGTCTAGACAAGGCTGCCCAGTCTCTCCCTTCTTATTCAATATAGTACTTGAAGTCCTAGTCAGAGCATTAGACAACAAAAAAGAGATCAAAGGTATAAAAATTGGAAAGGAAGAAGTCAAAATATCACCATTTTCAGATGATATGATAGTATACGTAAGTGACCCAAAAATTTCACCAGAGAACTCCTAAACCTGATNAACAACTTCAGTGCAGTAGCTGGATATAAAATTAACTCTAACAAATCAGTGGCCTTTCTCTACACAAAGGATAAACAGGATGAGAATGAAATTAGGGAAACAAAACTCTTCACAATAGTCACAAATAATATAAAATACTTTGGTGTAACTCTAAATAAGAACATGAAAGAACTGTATGATAAGAACATCAAGTCTCTGAAAAAAGAAATTGAAGAAGATCTCAGAAGATGGAAAGATCTCCCATGCTCATTGATTGGCAGGATTAATATAGTAAAAATGGCTATCCTGCCAAAAGCAATCTACAGACTCAATGCAATCCCCATCAAAATTCCAACTCAATTCTTCACAGATTTAGAAAGAGCAATTTGCAAATTCATCTGGAATAACAAAAAACCTAGGATAGCAAAAACTATTTTCAACAATAAAAGAACCTCTGGTGGAATCACCATGCCTGACCTTAAGCTGTACTACAGAGCAATTGTGATAAAAACTGCATGGTACTGGTACAACAACAGACAGGTAGATCAATGGAATAGAATTGAAGATCCAGAAGTGAACCCACACACTTATGGTCACTTGATCTTTGACAAGGGGGCTAAAACCATCCAGTGGAAAAAAGATAGCATTTTCAACAAATGGTGCTGGCTCAACTGGCAGTTAGCAAGTAGAAAAATACGAATTGATCCATTCTTATTTCCTTATATAAAGCTCATGTCTAAATGGATCAAGGAAGTCTACATAAAAATCAGAGACACTGAAACTTATGGAGGAGAAAGTGGGGAAAAGCCTCAAACATATGGGCACAGGGTAAAAAATTCTGAAAAGAACACCAGTGGCTTGTGCTGTAAGATTAAGAATCAACAAATGGGACCTCATAAAATTGCAAAGCTTCTGATGTGTAAGGCAAAGGACACTGTCAATAAGACAAAAAGGCACCCAAGAGATTGGGAAAACATCCTTACCAATCCTAAATCTGATAGAGGGTAATATCTAATATATACAAATAACTCTAGAAAACCAAAAAAAAGCCTTATTAAAAATGGGGTACAGAGCTAAAGAATTCTCAACTAAGGAATACTAAACGGCTGAGAAGCATCAAAAAATTGTTTAACATCCTTAATCATCAGGGAAATGCAAATCAAAACAATCCTGAGATTCCACTTCACACCAGTCAGAATGGTTAAGATAAAAAACTCATGTGACAATAGATGCTGGTGAGCACGTGGAGAAAGAGGAATACCATTGTTGGTGGGATTGCAAGCTGGTGCAACCACTCTGGAAATCAGTTTGGTGGTTTGTCAGAAAATTGGACATAGTACTACCGGAAGATCCAGCAATGCCACTCCTGGGCATATACCCAGAAGATGCTCCAACTTGCAATAAGGACACATGCTCCACTATGTTCATAGGAGACTTATTTATAATAACCAGAAGCTAGAAAGAACCCAAATGTCCCTCAACAGAGGAATGGATATAGAAAATGTGGTACATTTACACATACTAAGCAGGTATTAAAAACAATGAATTTATGAAATTCTTAGACAAATTCTTAGATCAGGAGGATATCATCCTAAATGAGGTAACCCAATCACTAAAGAACAATATGCACTCACTGATAAGTAGATATTAACCCAGAAGCTCAGAATACCCAAGATATAATTCACAAACCACATGAAACTCAAGAAGAAGGAAGACCAAAGTGTGGATACTTTGATTCTTCTTAGAAGGGGGAACAAAATACCCATGGAAGGAGTTACAGAGACAAAGCCTGGAGCAGAGACTGAAGAAATGACCATGCAGAGATGCCCCATCTGGGGATCCATCCCATAAACAACTACAAAACCCAGACACTTGCTGATGCCAACAAGAGCTTGCTGACAGGAGCCTGATAAAGCTGTCTCCTGAGAGGCTATACTATTGCCTGACAAATGCAGAAGTGGATGCTCACAGCCTTCCATTAAATGGAGCACAGGGTCCCCAATGGAGGAGCTAGAGGAAGGACCCAATGAGCTGAAGGGGTCCGCAGCCCCATAGGAAGAGCAACAATATGAACTAACCAGTATCTGCATAGCTCCTGGGACTAAACCACCAATCAAAGAAAACACATGGCGGGACTCATAGCTCTAGCCATGCATATGTAGCAGAGGATGGCCTAGTTGGTCTTCAATGGGAGGAGAGGCCCTTAGTCCTCTAAAGGTTCTATGCCCCAGTTTAGGGGACTGCCAGGGCTAGGAAGTGGGAGTGGGTGGGTTGGGGAGCAGAGGGAGGTGGGAGAGGATAGGGGATTTTCAGAGGGGAAACTAGGAAAGGGGATAACATTTGGAATGTAAATAAAGAAAATATCAAAAAATAAAATAAAAAAGGAAATTTGTTAAATAAATTTCCATTAAAATAAAAAAATATTTTAAAATGATTAGAAATGGATACTCTGTGAAAACCCTCCTCCTTGTCACCATTTGAATTTTTTTGAACTCTATTATATAGTATCAATGGATACTGTGTTTTGGAAAAGAGATAGAGTATTTAAAATACAAAAGACTCATCCATTATGAAGATGCTCGTTGCTTACCACTTTCCTTCCTGATTTTTAAACATAGCTTTGCATTTTTGGGTGTGTATGTATGTGTGTGTGTGTGTGTGTGTGTGTGTGTGTGTGTGTGTGTGTGTGAATGTGTGTGTGTGTGCATATGTGTGCTTATATGTGTATACACATGTGTGTATACATATGCGTGTATACAGGTGCATGTATCGTATGTGTGCATACACGTATGTATACATGTGTGTATGTGTAACAGTGAGATCAGTAGCCTGTGTTTTAGCAAGTCTCTTATTGTAGTAATATTATAATCATATTCTTTTGCATTAGTTTCCTTAAAGACTGCATTGCACAGTTCATATTTGCCAGTACTATAATGCTCATTACTAACTTCTTCTTAATTAAAATTTGAGAGAAAAGATACATTATAAATATTGCTTTTTGATGACATCTTTAGGGTAAAATTTTCCATGCAATTTATGAAATAATAATTCAAGGAATGTGGCTTGGGATCTAAACACACACACACACACACACACACACACACACACACACACACACACAGGTGGGGGGGGGGAAATTCTTTATTAGGAAAATTAGGTTAAGTAAAATTTAATTTCAAGAACTGTGTTTCCCCTTTGCTCGAAAATAGAAACAAAGGAAGTGAGGAATGGGTTAGAGCGCCAGTAAGGAGTGGCATGGGATTATCAACAAATGCAGCATGGAAACGGACCAGAGCTACTGTCCGCAGAAATGGATGTCTTCCAAGTGGGCTGACCTGGCTCACAGAATCCCACTGGCAGTCTCCTCTGTAAGGAACAGCTCTAGAATGCACTCATTCATTTATTTATTTTCAGTGCAGGGAATCCCACCTTGGGCCCTCTGCCTTCCCATCTAGCCACCCACCACTGAGCTGCATGTGCCCCCTGCTTCCTCATCTAGGGAACCGTGTGGTTACAGCACACATGGCATTTCAGAGGGAAAGGGGATGTGACCTGTGGGTGTTTGGGTGCTATCTGAGGACAACAATCATAACGAATCCAAGACTGGATGTCACCTTACAACTTCCTGTATTCTCTGCACACCGCAAGCTGGCAAAAAGTGGTGAGCTGAGGTGGGTCACCTTCCAAGAAAGAAGGATGTGCTAAGTCCACATGCATCACTCAGTGATGTTGGTTTGTTTGGTTACGACATTTGAAGAAGTATGGTCAACCCTATGTGTTAAATTGTCAGTTTAATATATGAAATAAAGCTGCCCATTTCTTGAGTGAAGGAGTGAAGGAACAAATTCATGTGATGTTATATATTCAATTCCACACACTTAAAATAACAACAGTAAAAACTGCTTTCTATAAAAAAAAAAAAAAAAACAAATCATTTAAACTATTTCCAGATAACATGGGATGCATTGACTTTGTGGAATGTTTGCTCTTACCAAAATAAAATAAAATAAAATAAAATAAAATAAAATAAAATAAAAATTAAAAAATTACCCGACAATATAAGATTTCCCCATCTTTCTGTAGCCTGCCTTTCTGACACTCCTGGAAAACACCTTGATTTGTGAGTTTCCTTTGTTTTTTAATGATAATGTATCCACTTCCTCTTTGAGACATATTTAAGGCAACTTGAGTCTGTAGTGTTGGGCCAATGGTCTTTCATATATAGCTCAGAAAAAAAAAAAAGTGCTTTTGCTCAGTCTTCTAGGGGTAAGAGGTGTTTTTGCACTGGCAAAGGTTGTGTTTATATTTGCAAAGGTTGTATTGGTTCCCCCAAATACATTTTCAATATCTTTATGATAAAAAGTTTGAACTTAGGAAAAGTATTAATGGCCATAATGAATAAAGGTGGTATTTTAGGGGTTTTGTGCAGCCAATCTGTGACCCACCCTTCTCTCTCCCCATGCCTCTCCCTCACCCCACCATTTCCCAGGAAAGAAAGAAGGGGAGGGAGGGAGGGACCTGAGAGGGAAAGTGAACAGGGAAGGGACTGGGAGGGCAGAGGGAAAGCTGATCTGGTATTGGGTGAGGGAAAAGGACTGAAGCCCTGAGGGCCACCAGGAAGAATGCAAACAGGCAACCTCAGGAAATAGGTTGGGGGGACCCCTTCCCCAGAATGCACCAGACACTTGGGAGGTCAGACTCCCAGGACTCAAAGGGAAAAGCTCAACAGTAGGGAGAGGGGACTTATAGAGCCCACCTCCAGCAGGAAGACAGGACATCAAGTGAGGGGTGGGGTTGCCATCCCACAGTCACATCTCTGACCCATAATTGTTCCTGTGTGAAAGTATTACAGGGATGGACATGGAAAGATGCCTGAGGAAAAGAGGGCCCACAGTGGGTTCCAGCTCAAGGGGATGTTCCAAGGTCTGACACTATTACTGAGGCTATGGAGCACTCAGAAAAAGGGACCTATCATGACTGTCCTCAGAAAGACCCAACAGCAGCTGAAAGAGTCAAATGCAGATATTTGCACCCAACCAATGGACAGAAGCAGCTGACCCCTGTTGTTGAATTAGGGAAGGCTGAAAGAAGCTGAGGAGAAGGGCAATCCTGTAGGAGGACCAGCAGTCTTAATTCATCTAGACCCCCAAGATCTCTCAAACATTGGTCCACCAAACAGATAGCATATACCAGCTGACACGAGGTCCCCAACACACATACAGTAGAGGACTTCCGGGTGTATGTTCATTCAGAGATGATGCACCTAACCCTCAAGAGACTGGAAGCCCCAGGGAGTTTAGAGGTCAGGTGGGGTGGGGGCATCCATGTGGAGACGGGGTGGGTTGGGGAGGAGGAGATATGGGATGTGGAGCAGAGGGTGGATGGGGGGGTCAGGGAATGGAATATGGGGTGTAGGCATTAAATTAAAAATAAATTAGATTAAAAAGAAAAAGGAAAAAAATTTAAAATAACTTATCTCTACCTCATGTACTTAATTTACTTTTAGGTTAGGGGACTTCTGGCACTCCTAGGAAGAAACAATAAAAAGTTCATGGGGGAAAAGTTATGCTTTAGCATAGTGAATGAACCAGCACACTAATATTCTATCTTTGGGGACAAATAAAGCATGGCCTTATGGCAAACAAGCATTTGTTTTTAAGTGTGATGTTAATAGAATTATTTGTCCCCATCCCATGTCCCTCATCTCAAATGGTTAAAAAAAAATCTGTGGCACGTAAATTCCAAGGGTTTCAAGCCACAGAACACTGGAGTCTTTTGTATTTTCCTCCTTTTTCTTTCCATCTGGGACATAAACTATCTCCCTTGTTAATCTATGGATCAAGAATTGCCTCTGACATAACAGTCAAAGCTTTTTATCCACCCATTCCGAACAGCTTTACATAGGTTACTTCCCATTCACTCTTCTGAAAATATCCATTAACCACGCCCCACTATCTGCATTCTTCCCATGTCTGACCACGGCATCTGCATTACCACATGTCCAGGTATAATGCCTCCCAGGAGAGTTAACATCTTACCCCTGTAGCTGCCATGAGACTGTCTCAGGCTTTATGACAGCATTTGTTGGGCATAGAAAGTGGGAAGACACTGGGCCTCATTGTGGCATCCAGTGGTGAGGGACAAATCCTTCTTGTCCTTATGGCTCCAAAATGTCCACACCGAGTCCTAGCAACCCATACATGACAGTGACTAAGTCCGTAATATGTATGGTTCCCAGTGGAGTAACAGTGTTCCTGTGCCTTATTTCTATATGTATATGAGTCTTAAAAAAAGCTGGCAATGTTGAATTGAATTTTGCTGCCAGGATTGCAAGTCACGCAACCATGAGAGTAATGAATGGCTAGAACAGGAAGTGAGACAGTGGAAGATCTAACAGTGTGTGGTGTCTAGGTACAGAGTAGTAACAGAGACACTTGGATGGATGAAAAAATGAAGGGCACCTTGGCCTACATGCTCATGGGTAGCAGATGCGAAGCTTGGTCTTTATGTGGGTCGCAAACAACTGGAATAGGGGCTATCCCAAAAGCTGTTGCCTGGACATGGGCTATGTTCTACTAGCTGGGCTGCCTTGTCTGGGTTCAGTGGGAGAGGAAGCAGTTAGCCTTACAGAAACTTGAAGTGTCAGGGTTGGGGGGATACCTAGAGGGGCTCCACCCTCCCAGAGAAGTGGAGGAGATGAGGGAAGGTTCGGGGAAGGGGGTGACCAGGAGGGGGCAGTGGGAGGGGTGTAAAGTGAGTAAGTATCAAATAAATAATCAAGTTTCAGAAATTAAGGGAGGGTCTACAATAATAAATGAGCTAGTACTCGGCTGTATAGGCATTTTTTTTTTTCTGAGATTAAAATCTTCCATTTTGGAGGGAAGCCACTTAAGGCTCTGTATGCTAGGAAAGAGGTGAAACAACTGGGTTTTGTAAGGGGAGGTTTAAGCATGTAATACTTCTGGGTATGCTTGTCAAGCTCAGGAAGTCCCTGAAGTCCCAGATGCACTAGGCCACACCCTCTGAAGGCACATATAAACAGCAAGAATGCTGAAAGACAGCTAGACCAAGCGCTGCACCTGGGAGGAGCAGAGACCAGTCTAGCTGCCTGGGAGAGGTTCAGAGCAACTGAGCTACAGAGAAGAGCACTGCACATCCTCTTGAAACTGCCTGCAGTTTGTTTGGCATGTGCCAGGTTCCCAGTTTTTGTGAGCTGTTGTCCATGCTTGGGTGGGCTTTGGTGATGCATCTATCTGTCTTTGAGCCATTTCTGTTCCAATAAGTAACCCCCTTCCATTCTCCTTTAACTAATTCCAATAAAATTCATTGATGGTGATGGACTCTGATGTCATCTGTACTTTGCTCTGTCATCGTTCCCTATCCGGGGTGAATGGATGTTCAGTCACACCTCCCCAGGAATGATGTCATACAACATGGCTCTACAATTTTTTAGCTCTGTGGCCCTTGGCAAATTATATATTCTCCCCTCTACTATTTATCTATCTGGAAATTGGGCATAAAAAAATCAAGTTCTGAGCACTGTTTATATAATCAAGTAAAGTAACCAAAGTGTCCAGCAGAGTGTAAACCACAACTGTGTCCTGGATAAATATTATCTTACCACTGTCTAAGAGAGCCCCTGCTGTGGTTCTCAAGACCTGCTCTTACTGGCTGAACTTAGATTCGCCCGATCTGCATGTCTCAAATCCTAAGTCAAGAGTGTGTTTTGAGAACATCCTATAAGCTTGGCACTGCCTTCACTGCACTATAAAATGCTAACAGGGAAATGGACTGATGGGAGCATAACAGGCTACAGGTCAGGAAGGAGAAAGTGAAATCCATGATTAGCAGTTCATGATCTGCTCTTAGAACAAATATATGACATTGAAGGCAGCATCCATGATGGTAGTGACATGTTCTGGCCCAGGTACCCTGTGTCTTGATTTTTTGCTTTATTATAAATTTTACTTTATTATAAAATATTATTGCTTTATTATATGCATGACTCACTCCCTTTACCTTCCCACAAACTATAAATGCTCAAAACAGACGATGTCTATCACATTTAGCATTCAAAGCCCTAAGCTTGTAACACACACACACACACACACACACACACACAGGATAGGGGTGATGATTTAGCCCCAATGACAAACATGAGATAAGAAATCAAAAGGAAGCCTAGAGATGAAGAGATAACTGAACCACCCAAACAGACCATATGTTTCCAGTAACTGAATCAAAGTACCTTGGCCATAATTTGTTGACTTTTCAAAATCTGCAGTTCAGCTGAGGTTGTTCTCCTACCGCTGTGAGTCATCTTACAGTCAGATCCAAGTTGTGTTGTCTTCTAAACCCTGTCATTAAAGTCACTTTCAGCTCGACGGCCTTGATTAATAGTCCTGTGATGTCTACGTTCTCTGTTGGATAGAACATTTTGTGTTCCAAAGTCATTCTTTACCTTTTGAGCTTGACAGCTTCGGTCAGCATCAACAGAATAAATAACCACTTGGGAGCGAATTCCCAAGGCCAGGCACTCTCCATAGGAAATCAGATGTTCATTTCTTCTCCTCTCATCTGTGAACTGAAGCGGCAGAACAGGTGGCCTCTGACCAAGTCGCTCCTCAGGTGCCTGGCAAAGCAGTCACCTCCTGCACAGAGCTGGGATGGATTTAAACCTCCAGCATCTTTAATCACCCAACTCCATTTCCTCATAGGGGCACATCATCTGGATGTATATTTATGGGATTGGACAACTCTTGAGGTTGAGCCTGACATAGAGTTCATCTAATCTAGGTGTTTAGTGAGTCTCTGTGTTACTCTAGATTTATAGTCCTGCACATATATGGACTATATCATCATTTCTGAACACCCCATATGTCAGAGTTATACCAGGAAAAGTTCCTCTTCAATAACCACACTTGGAAGGTATCGGATTTTACCAATTAGGAAATGGGGGCTCAGATAAATTACAGAAGGGTTATCTGCAGCATAAAATGCTAATATGTGGCAGAGGAAGGATCCTTATTAGTTGACTCGGAAAATCCCTCCTTCTTTCCCTACCGGTACCATGACCTAAGAAAGTATACCAGTGCCTAATAGTATCTAATGTAATAGCATCTGCATGTATGCAAAACAGTGTTGAAGTAGAAGTTACACAGGGGGAAATGATAAAGAAATTCATCAAAACCTGAAATAATTGGTACTTGAACATTTCCACATTCATTGTTGGGAAAAAAAATGAACTATCCCTGACTATTTCCTCATTCCTGTGTGTGTTCCAGAAAAGTCTAAGCAAACCAGGAGTAAAATGTCCATCGAGGAATAGCATGAGAGAGGCTTGCGGCCCTCTCATCCCTGTTCTCCAGAGAGGATGCTCCCCTTTTTTTTCTCGCATCTCCCTCTATCTCTTTGTCTACTTCCTTTTCTTGTTCCAGCCATGTAAGCTTGTCCATCTATATATGTGTGTAACACCATGTTAATTAACCTGTTAATCTTGCAAGCAAGACAATCTGAGAATCTTCTGAATTTCAAAGTTAATACTGCACGTTCTCAACGGGGGCTCCCAGACTGGCAGCAGTTATATTTGGTACCTTGTTAGAGAAACAAATTTTTCAGACAGATCTGCTAAGACTTAAATTCAGTCAGAGGCATGGCAGTTTATACATTACTAGAACAATCAATTCTGCTACATGATGAAACTTATGAACCACTGTTACGACTCTTGTTCATACAATTCAAGTATAAGTTTCCATGTAATGTACCCTGTCAGCACAGATTCACCTAGAAAGAAAACTCAGTAGATATCTTCCTCTCAATAATTTCTAGTTTGGGGAAGATATTATTTCTAAGTGTGAAAGATTATTTTTTAAACATTTCCTAATATAGTACAAGTTCTATATTCATAACCACAGTTCAGTATAACTGTTGAGGCTTTGTTCAACGTCAAGTGCTTTTTTACTTAGTTCAGGTAAGAACACCAACTGACATTCAGCAGTAAGGAGAGTTATGTTGTCAACTAACTTTGAATATGTCTTCTTTGAAAAAAATAATTATTAATTATTTAATTAAAAGTTATTGTAGTGTGGGTGGGTGGGTGCAAGTTACACAGATACTGAGATCACAGGACCACATTCAGGAGTCAGTTCTCTGCTTATCTTGTGGGTTCCAGGCATCAAACTCAGCTCATCGGGTTTGTGTAAAAGGTGCTTTTGCCTGGTAAGCCAGCCCTAATTAACATTTTTAAAAATTGTGCTTATTCATTATATAATTGTGCAGCACTTGTAAAAATAATGTAAGTATTAAGAACTACATATCTAACATGTGTTCTATGCTTGTCCCTGTAACATTGTTTCAGAAAAGCAAGTGAAGAAAAAAAAAAAACAAAGTGTCCTGTGTCATGGCATGGTTCTCTGCCTTGTCCAAGATGGAACATGCCAATGGTACTTATTCACAGTCCCTGAAATCTTGACCTGTTTCCTGAGACTACTACTTTTAATGTGATAGAATTGAGAGAGCTGACCATATCTTCTGCTTCATCATTCCCAGTATGATGGAGTTGAGAGGGTTGGACATGTCTCCTGTTTCCTGTGACTATTACTCCCAATGTTACAGAGTTGTAAGGGTTAGCCATACATTCCTGCACAACATAGTCATTCTGCCCTGCTTTATAGAAAGTTCTCTTGCCTACTTCCAAAGCCCCAAAGTTAGGAACCATTTGTCATTCAATTCTTTCATCTAAGATTACCTTCTCTCTCTCTCTCTCTCTCTCTCTCTCTCTCTCTCTCT
>NC_034607.1:36457527-36501001 GCF_900095145.1 Mus pahari | reverse complement strand
CTTTCTTTCTTTCTTTCTTTCTTTCTTTCTTTCTTTCTTTCTTTCTTTCTTCCTTTCTTTCCCTTCCTTCCTTCCTTCCTTCCTTTCTCTCTTTCTTTCTTTCTTTCTTTCTGTCTGTCTGTCTGTCTTTCTTTCTTTCTTTCTTTCTTTCTTTCTTTCTTTCTTTCTTTCTTTTCTTCGTTCTTCCTTGATAAATCTACTAAAAGCTACTTCATTCGATCCTTTTTCTTGCTCAACTGTCTCCTTTAATTTTATGAGTTGCACATGGATGACACCAATGGACATGCTGAAGTAATTGAGGGAAAACCCCACAAGGCCTTAGCACTACGCAAAGAATTATAGGCAATGGAGGCATATGGGAGCAGAAGTAGTTTTCCCAAGAGAACCTCACACTGGTTTGTTGTCTGGTAGCAAAAGAACAGTGCTAAAAACATGTATACAACTAACAGTATATAGACTGAACAGATTTTTATTTAGGACTATATATGAATATACAAATACACATATGCATGCAATAAAAATTATTGAAATAAAAGGTCATTAATTTAAAGGAGAGTGGGCAGAAATATATGAGAGGACTTGGAGGGAGAAAAGAGAAAGGGATGCTTTAACTAGATAAAAGTAAAATAAAGAATTTTCATCAACTGACAAATTACGGTATATGAAATTATAGGATATGTGGTAGCCTTATTATGATTTGTGATTAGACTGTAGAATAGTCAAATCAAGAGATTTAACAAAATCATTACCCCAAGTACCAATGATTTTTGTGGTGACAACATTTTAAATTTAGTCTTAGTGGTTTTGAAATATGAAACACACTATTATCAAGTATACTCACTATCCTGTACATTAGAATTCAAAGTACATCCAGTCTTTGTGCCTTCCTGCTCTTTTGTATTGTTTAGTATCATGTCTTCATTCATCCATGTACCACATTCAGTGATTACCATTCTATGCTCTATTGTTATAAGTTAGTTTTAAAAATTGCACACTTAAGTAAGAACTACACCTGACTTAATTCACTTAGCACAATACTTTCCAGTTTCCCTCGTGTAACTACAAATATCAAATTTGTCTTTATTTTTTAGGTTTAGGAGTATTCTATTAAATATACATGACATTTTTTTTATTCAGTCATCTATTGAAAGGCAGCTCTGCCTGGCTGAGACCCTGTTTTCAGTGACAATCTAGGTCTATAGAGATAGTGGGCACAAAACTGGTTCATTATATCATTTCCTGCCATAGAATTGCTAAGTTTCAGCTATGGAAGTATAATGTTCTCCCATATGGAAGAATAACTTTGGCTTTGTGAATGTAAAAGAAACCGTTTTTAATTTATGGCAGCCTCTTATAAAGTATATTAGAGTAGGGAAACCCAATGAGCTTGGGTTCCATGTCCACTCCCAAAAGGCTTAGTTTGTTATTTAATTCCTAGCAAGCTTTGAGCATTTGGTTTTGAAAAGTGTTTAAAAGATGATGTCATAAGATCTTAAGAAGAAAGAAACCCTCATGCTTTGTTGCAAATATCCAAGTATTTTAACTTGTTCCCAACCTAGAATTCAAATTTTCCTCTGTTCAATACATTTAGTAACTATTTATTGGTCTTAATATTCCCCTTTCTGTCGAGTTAAAAAATAATTACAGAGAGTTGGGAAGTGAACTAGCAGACCACAGTGAGAAGTAGCTTTGTGGGTGTTGGAAATAGTTAATGATCTTAATACTCCCATTATTGTTGAATTAAAATAATTGCAGAGAACTTGGAAACCAGTCAGAAGAGCACGATCAGGACCAGCGTTGTGGGTGTGAAGTCTCAGTGGAGGCTCTGGAGGTGGGTTTGGGTGGCTGACTGTCCAGCAATGTAAGCATAGTTATCCCTCTACACAGATGCCAGATGGGAAACTCAGTTTGGAAGAATGTTGAAGCTGGGTGTTTCTCCTTGCTATTATGTGCATTCCTGAAATCCTGCTGAAGCTTGTCTGAGTAACTCTGCTCCAAAGTTATTGTCATCGTCCTTTTCAAGTAGGTTGCTAATAGAAGTGAAGTCTTTGTGAGTGACCCCAGCATCATTCACTTCAATTTCCTCCTTGCACCGCAGATACTCTCTTTATCCTTTGCTTATTCCTTTGACATTATCAAACACATATGTTGTTCAATGCATTAATAAACACATCATGTAATAAATATTGTATGATTTGCAAATGTAATGTAGGATAGAAAATACATTTGTCAAAACATATATATTAAAGATTTTTGTTTTTCTTATATGACCCTGAGCTCCAAAAGCTCATGCTTTGAGTATTCATGTGTGACTGGGGATATATTAGTGATGGAAGAGGGAAGAGAGACAAGCTAAGTATATGGAGGAACAATGACAGTAACAAGAAAACCAGTGGTCACACTGAGTCTCTAAAGACACAAGCTCTGTGTTTATGTATCCCATATGATCCTCTCAGCTATTTTCTGAATGAAGTAGTTCTGCTGCTCTACCATATAAATGATCAGATCTCAGAGATGACCAATAATATTCTCCACCCCAGAGAAATCGGTTATTAGTGATACTTTTTACTTATCTTTTAAATTTTTACTTAAAAAGCTATGGTTTAAACATGTTACTTAGCACTTGCAATGATAAAATAAAGTCAACAAAATGAAAGCATTAAAGCTAGATAACACAAACTGCATATGAAAATCTGGAAAAAGGCTATAAGAGAATTTGGCATAATAATCTTTCTGTTTGTTTGTTCCAAGAATTTATGTTGTACTTTGGGGCATGCTACTAAGTACAATGACATCAATGTCATTAAGGAAGTTACTCCTGAAATATCAGTCCCCTCACAATAGAAGAATCACAGAAGAGCAAACAGACTGATGGTGATAAAATTTATATTTAGAAAACTGATAGATATTTGAAGACTTTTAAATCAGGTAACTATGTAAGATTTGAGTGAGGAAATCTTACTGGAAAGTTCTTTGTATGTCAGCAATCTCAGAGCCCAGGGGAGGTAGGTAGACTCACTGGGAAGGAAACCTGTGTGAAGAGCACAGACTCGTGGGTTCCCTTTACAATGTTCCTAGGAAGGTAGATACAGCCACAGAAAGAAAGCCTGTGTGAACAGCACAGATTTGTGAACTTCCATTACCCTCCCCAATAACCAGGCTACTGTTCCTCCACACATATGATGTCTAACATTAGGAGGAGCTGAGAAGAAAATAAAGAAAATAAGAGGGAGGAATAGTGAGGGGAACACAGGGGAAGAAAGTGGGAAAAAAAAGATACAGATGCCTTATAAAACTATATCATCTAAATTATTTCTATAAATTATAGATTCAGGGCTGGGCATGGTGGCACACGCCTTTAATCCCATCACTTGGGAGGCAGAGGCACGTGGATTTCTGAGTTCAAGGCCAGCCTGGTCTACAAAGTGAGTTCCAGGACAGCCAGGACTACACAGAGAAACCCTGTCTCGAAAAAAAAAATTTATAGATTCAAAATAAATGTTGAATTTATAATTCACCTCCGAAACATCTTCAGGTGTTTGATTCAAATTCTGTTTGTTATCCCAAAACAGAATGTGAATTATCTAACCAAAGGTAATTTAAGGCAATTTTCCTGAAGAAGGATTGTCAACTTTGTTTATTTCTTATGAGGTGATTGCTTATATTCTTAAGTTATAAGCAAATGGTATAAACCAATAGACCTTTATTTTTTCTTTAATAATTTGATTTTTAAAAACCACTTAATCTAATATCAGAGTGGACTCTTAACAAACGCAAACACTGAAGATCAGAAGTTTAATGCTATTAAAAGAAATCATCCCTACGTTGTTCATTCAGATTTATGTGGCAAGTCCTTTGAGCAGCAAATCCTTCAGAAGGTTCTGTGTGTTCGGAAGAGACGCTGAACCCTGGTTTCTTGGATAGAATCATTACATAAATAAAAACTCCATCTGATAAATTTGAGAAATACTAATGCAGTCTAGAATGCTTTACTGACCCTTTACCTAGTTTCGGATCGCCAGGCAGCAAACTGGTTATCCTCATTACATGACTCCACCTGAACACTCCTCTGGGGGAACCTCTCAAACTTGACCTCCAACTTCTACCTTTAATATAATTCAGTCTTTTCACTTTAACAAAAATAAAATTCCCTTCATATATACGCTCATGAGACCACTATATTTATGTGTCACTAAATCTAATAAGGCTTAAGTTTAGTCTAGGATGCCACACAAAATCCTAGACACATATTATCTAATTTACTAGATAACAATACCACTCTGTTATGGCTGTTTTTGTTTTTGTTCTGTTTGTTTTAAGTTTGTTTGTTTTCAATAAGGCTTAGGGAAATGATATTTCAAGAGAAAGAACAGGAAAACAGAAAGACCAGGATCTAGACCCTGATGTTTGCACTGTAGACCTAGTTGTCTGTCTAGTGCCTTCCACCTTGTGACCAGCAGAAATGCCATTTTTCTCCTATTTGTAGTCACTTCTGATTTTTAACGCAAGTTGACTAGCAAGCTTGTTATTTGCACATATGTCTAAGGACCTAGATGCATAGAAAACCAAAAACAAACGTCAAGACAACCACTCATCTGACAGGTGGTCAGATGGTCATGTGATCAGGAACTCTTCTGGCCCAAGAGTCTAAAGAACCCTGGGCACTGTGCTCTGAGCTTTGCACTGGAGGACACCTAACCTCTACAGACACCTACAGCTGTTCTCCTATTCCAATTCCACCTAACTACTTGATAACTGTGTGTTTGGAGCTGCACAAAACATAGGGATATGCCAGACATATGAAAATGTCCTGCTCTTTAAAGTCATCCCCTTATTTTAAGCAACAGTCTGTATAACCAGTGGCATGTTTAGTTGAGTGGATCATAAACTGAGCAACAAGGTTGGGTGGCATCAAATCAGTGATCTACTCTGGCACTGTCCTTTTACCTATATATGCCTTATATTATCAGAGCATAGAAAAACACTAAAGCTTTCATCAGACTGTCAATAAAGACAAAAATACCAACTTTGTTGTATCTAACAATTGACCCTCAAAGTAAGGTCAGTTTGTGTCCACAAATTAAATTATTTGAATTTGTGCAAATATTAATACATCAGGATTAAATCTGAGGAAGAAAAAAGAAAGAAAAGTGGTGATGGTGGGTGTCAGGGGGAACTCAGCAAAAAAAAAAAAAAAAAAATGGCATCAATTTCTGTGTACAAGACCCTGCACCAAGCCCCAATTTGCCACAGGCCAAGGGATTTGATCGCATACCCTCTGTGCTAAGCAAAATGAGCTCTGCCTTCTGAGAAATACCAACCAGCCTGTGGTGCCTGTGAATTCCCACCTTCTTAATGACACAAAAGCATGATGTAGGAGACTAATCGCTTCATTCACAACAAGTGATTTGGAAAGTGAATGCCAACTGCTCACCGTAACAGCACCTAAGTCAGGTAAGTGTATTTGGTGCAATACAGAATCAAATAATATATCCAGAAGGGCTCTATGGCTGTGAAACCATCCTATATGCTCCAA
Source organism: Mus pahari (assembly GCF_900095145.1). Lineage (NCBI taxonomy): Eukaryota > Metazoa > Chordata > Mammalia > Rodentia > Muridae > Mus > Mus pahari. The sequence continues at coordinate 36,495,465 of NC_034607.1, read as the reverse complement.
GTATTCAATATATGATGATATGCACTGCCTTGTTTCCAATTCAGAAGTTAGTTCTCAAGATGCAGTTTAGTTACAGTTTTGGTTGTAGATGTCCACACTGTCGTAACATATTGGGTTCTGGTTCTACAGAAAAAAAGTTACATTGCAGCTCATATATACTGCTGGTCTGGAAACTGTGGGAAATAGTGTACTACAAAAAGGCTGAAAAAGTGGCTTACTCAGTAGAGGACTTGCTGCACAAGCATGAAAACCTGGGTTAAGATCCCAGCATATGTGTAAAAGGCTGAGCATGCGCAGGGCATGCAGTTTTTATCCTGGAAATGTAGGGGCCACTAGGCCATTGCTATATTTGTTAGCTCCATCTTCACTGAAACCCTGTCTAAAAAAATAAGGTGTAGATTAACAGAGGGAGACCCATGACACAAAGCTCTGGCTTTCACGTCTGTACACACACATGTCTGCACATATCCCTCTCCATACAAGTGGATACACACAAAACACACATGAACAACAGAAACACACACACATGCACACACACACATACACACACAGAGAGAGAGAGAGAGAGAGAGAGAGAGAGAGAGAGAGAGAGAGAGAGAGAGAGAAAGAGAGAGAGAAGGAGATAGGGGAATAACTTTACTTAATATATAACGGTTAATGCTGAAATTTTGTGGATCAGCCAAGAAAAGTTTGAAAGTGCTGAAACAGGTCTAATAGCAAGAGAGTGCATAATTTGCATTGAGTTTTGCTGATCTGATAGCATTTAGGATAAAACACAAGAAGGGTGAGGGACTGGAAGAGGAAGGTCAACTCTCTAAAGTTTAGACTTCAGAATATCCTTCTGAAAGCTATCTTCCTCATTTGTCCAAACTTCACAGTAGGGCTGAGGTCAAGGGGAATGGTTTCACTTTTGTCCTATGCTTTCAAGAATAGTGATCAAGACAATTTAATTAGGAAGGCCAGAGAAGCAACACAAGTGGCAGAAAACACTACTTTGTATTCACAGGAAAGAAGTTAAGTTCTTACCAAGACGCTTCCGGCTCTGTGCCCTAGGGCTCATGACTTCATTCTAAGTTGGAGGTTTTATTCTCTCTATAAAATGGACTTAGCATGAATCCGCTCCTGGAACTTGCAAAAATAAAGTCCATAAAATGATCTTTACCCCTTTGTTTTCATGGAGTGTCTTCTTAGTTTAGAGAGGGGGGTATCTAATGCACCCCTAAGGAAGTAAATCGAGTCTAAAAGTATGACTAATTTATCTCTAAGACACATTTGAGGATGAAATGTTTTATGGTTTACTCATATTTTGGAATCTAATTAAACAGTATTAGAATAAACATTTTAGTCAAATTGCATACAGCAGTTTAAGCAAAAAATAATGATTCTTGAACCACGCAGAAGTCAAAATCAGATGTTTATAGACTCCTTCACTAGGTGCTGTGAGTTCTTCTGGGGCAGGAATCCTCTTCCCGGACTTGTAACATTGTTTCATCCCTTGATAAATAATGAGGCACTGGATGCATTAAGAACACAAGATACTTTTGTGGTAACAAACAAAAATGACATTCTGCCCTTGTTTTAGCACAAATCTTCCCATATCTGGAAGGTTTCCATTCATTCTTGTTTCCACGATTCTCCAAATACAACACTGTCAGATGTGACAAGCATCCTGCCCCGGATCTTCACATCACATCATCTTCATTTCTCCGCTATGAAATGCCTCGAAGAACTCATTAGTAATTCCCGCTTTCCCACAAAGTGAACATTCACGCTTGCATGTGAACAATATTGGGTACTTGTTCCCTTTAAAGCCCAGATCTAAAAGTAAAAACAACTCCAGAAGTTCTGCCCCATCAAACTAAGGAAAGCTAGGTATGAGTGAACATACAATCTAGTACTGCAGACTCGGGTCCTGCTTGAGAAGGCTATGTGTTCCCCTGGGGCAAAGTCATCCTCAACTGATGCTGCTGGTTACTGACCGAAGCTTAACTCTACAGCATTTTACTGCATGGAACTAAACTTTTACAAAGGCAAAATCTTCTTAGTCCCTAATTCATAAAACCTTCTAATTTATATACCAACTTCACTATTTTAGAGGGCCCATGGGGGATAATCACAGCAGCTGTCTCAAATATGTCTGCTTTATTTAGATAATAAGCCTAAAAGGCCAGGGGTGCCTTTGCAGTTTCTATCTATAGCACTGACTATAAGATACTGAGCATTTGTGAAACACTAATACTAGGTTTGCATCTCCCTGTAGCATCCTTGGAGCAGCCCAGGGGCTGCATTAGAGTCAAGTTCTGTTTACATTTGCTTGGATTTCAATATTGATTCCAGCTCTAGAAATTATAGGCCGTTACTACATCATTAAGAATTTCCTCTTCTTGAACAGTTTTAGAGATGCCTTTCTGGTATTTAACTCAACATCTGAATCTACCCATGAGGTTCTCTACAGCTAATGCTAATCATCACATTAAGATTCTCTCAAAGGGATTACTGGGTAGAAGAATTTGCCAGGAATCCTTCATTATTTGTATATGAAAACAGAGAAACACTTTAAAAATGTAGTTACTGTTTTATAGTTGAGGAGGTGCAACACCTAGTACTAGTATACTTGTAGAGAATTTGAATACAAAGACTAAGCAGTAAATAAGGAAACAATTCTCCTTGGCCCAAAACCAGGTGATCACTTCATATAATTCTAATATTTATCTAATAGATTTGGTTTATTCATCATAGACTTACTGAATGTTTTGTGTTATAATCATATCTGTACCAAAGTGCAGATTTTTCCATTTGCTTCTACTGTGTGTTATAATCTAAATTGTTTTGTATTATGATAAGATGCTTGGGAGATTTATTTAGGAAACATAGAAGTCAGTCACTAAGTACATTTGTGTAGTTATACCTTCATGTTAGTTACACAATCATGTATGCCTGATGAACACAAACTCACTCCAGAACAAACCGTGTTTGCAATGTTGTCTGCTGGATCATCCGACCATCACTCCTGGCTCTTAGACCATTCATGGTAATTGTTAGATATTAGGAAGCATTCATAGTAATTGTTACATAGTAGCAAACATAGAGGGAAGAAGCAACATTTGTAGCAGGTAGAAAACCTATCTGTTAGAGAGGAAAGGACACGCTTGCCTAGGAGATGAACAGTGGTACCTGTGAATGGGAGGCGGGAAAAGTGTGGCCTTAGATAATGTGGTCCTGGTAAGAGACCCACACTTGCTAAGAGAAAAACAGTGATTACAGAGCCGAGTAAAGAAGGGGGAGCTAAGAGTTGCACGAAGATTTTTGCCCCCTGAGAATATTGTTATCACTTAAAGATGAAGCAACACACTTGTTCTTATGAATAGAAATGTGAATGTGGTATGAAGAAAGTGGGATGTTCTTCCCGGGTAACAAATTTCACTAGAAAAGATGGCAAAGAGAGGATGTGGAGAGCAAGGTGGTGGTTTCTGACCTACAAATAGATTCTGGCTTGTCAGTGTTCCTGAGTTAAGAAAATATCCGCAGGGCATCTTCTAAACAAAAAAAGAGGGATGCAGGCACATTTAGAACTTGAGTAGCTGAGATGGCCTTTGCAACTCAAGAAGTTAGAGAAGAAAAGATAACAAGTGAGCCTTCACCAAAGTCTACCCCTCTCACAATACCTAGTGAGCATGAGAAGGACACACAGAACACAGAAACTGCCAGGTGAGCAGAACTGATCCACATCTTAGCTCAACAAAGCCTGAGGATAGATAAAGCTGGGTCCCTGAAAAAGAAACAGGGCAGTGTGTGAGTATTGGGAGGTCAGAAGAAGAGCCACTGTCCTTTAGCATGGTCCAGGGATAAGCTAGCAGCTGCGAGAGGCAGAGGCAGAGGCAGAGAACTGTCAGTGGAGATTCTGAAGTGCCATGAACAGAGAAAAGAGAGAGCTATTGTGAGTTATGTAGACCCATGCTATTCCTGCAGACACGAATATGACAAGACCAAGGGGTTCACAGAGAGAAGGAAAATGTGGAACCGAGTCTTTTAAGTTCCTCATCTTCATTTTCATTCTGAATAGTTTATTTTAAATTAACTCAGCATCAGGTAAGACCTTGCAGCTTGCAAACTCTGAGTACGAAGCACAATATACAGCTTTCCATTGTACCGAAAATGTTTAGAACCAAGCAAAGATGCCTCAGCCAACTTAAAATGATTTCATAAACCTCTGGGATCTCCATAATTGTGAATGTTAGTTTTGTTTATATCTATTCCTTGACTTTAATATTTCTTTTGTCAAAGATGCCTTCTTATTACAAATCTTCCTGGGTTGAAGCTTCAGCCATTGCTGTTAAGAAATTGGGTCTCAGTAACTTCTAACGTCTTTCCTTCACAATATATCTTTATAAAAGTTAAGAGAGAAATTTCTTGTTCTTATTGTTCTTACCACCAGACCAAATCCCAGTGCCTGGACAGATGAAACGTGTAATACACATGCCCAAATGAATTATGGGAACATCCAGAAGACCCTGTCAGAATGATTATGGCCCCAACTGTGACTTCTTTTTCAGCGCTATGCTGCATATGAACATTATGAAGACAGAAAAAGCTGCAGAAAGGAGTCAGGAGGACAGTTTATGGAGAAACAGGTGAGGTAAAGCACACCTTACCCTGTCTGCTGGAAAGAGTTCTATGGATTGATGCGCTACATTTACATCATTTAGTGTTACACAATGTAACTAGGTACCAGTCATGGTAAGGAGTTAACAAGTGATAGAAGCAACAGCAACTGTAACAATATACTTCACTGATACTTATGCAAATGTGTCCTGTCTGTTTCTCTTAATGAACACTGTACTTTCTCCTTTTTGTCTACAGGAAGCAGACTCTGTCTCCTCCTAGTGTGATGAATGACTGACCAGCATCACTCATTTTGTGCTTTCACACTACCGTTAAGTAAGCTTAACTCAGCCACAAATATTGGGACACCAGGACAAACAACCTGATAAAATTGATGCTACTGTGTAAACAATACGTGAATAATGCATATGTTGTAGTTATGTTACATAAAGGAACAATTCATAGCCTTGTGAGGACACAACACATGGCTAAATATTGCAACACACTACTTAAAATAACATTTGATGTTATGCTTATACTTATTTACTTCCAGAATATTTTAAGATAAACAACTATTTAATTGGATTTTTAGACCCCGGTCAACAAGAGGACTACCCTGTGTGGAACTAGAAACCCAACTACTCAGTGATAGTGAAGTCATGGTTATTTGAGGAAAATCTACAATCACTAATGACGAAAGCACCATAATCCCTAACGATAATCTATAAACATTCATTCCTATACTCATGGATAAGTATCATCTTCAGCCCTCATAAAGGAAACTTCTCTTTGTGTCAAAATACACAAAACAAACGAACACGAATCCCCAAATAAAAAACCCACAATTAATCAAAAGGGAGAGTTGGGGAGCCAAAACGTAATGGATATATTTACAAAAACAGTCCTTCACCTAAGACTCAGGGAACATTGCAGAAGAGGGGGTAGAATGAAGGTAAGGGCCCAAGGATCAAGGAATGTACATGAGACTGTATCTCCTACTACTATGAGAAACAACACCCATAAAGTCTCACCAACATGACCACCTAAATATTAACTAAACAAGGATAGCATCGATAAGCATGCCAAACAGGGTAGAGGAAAGTTTATGAGAGAGACCTCAGCCATGCACAAGGAACTACAGGCAACGGAGAAAAGCTGGGAGCAGGAGAGGTGGCCTTCCCCAGGGAAGACCACAACTATTGGCTGTCCAAGGCCAAACGGTCAGCTCTGAGAAGATTCATACAAGTAGCATTATACAGAATGCCCAGATTCTATTTAAGGATATGTATATACAAATACATATATACAAATGCAAGAACAATTAGTAAAAAGAGAGTCCACGAATATGAAGGGGAAAGGGGAGGGGTAGAAGTATGGGAAGGGTCAAAGGGAAGAAAGGAACGAAAGTTATAATTACATTATTATCTCAAAAATTAAAATAAAAAGATATGCACCCTGATTGGCCACAGGGATGTGAAACTGTGCAAAGTGAACCAATGGCTAAGCAGAAATATTGATCTTAGAGTTTAAAGAGATGAGGACAGTGTACTATTTTCAAATGACTAATAACTTCCTGCATTTACAGTGAGATCATATGAGAATAGTTTACAGTGAGATAGAATGAGAAATATTCACCTGAAGAGCAACAGTTTTATCTCCCCAAACATGGAGCTATGTGAATTATTAAAGCTTATTACCCACTACACTAAAATATAATACACACATAGCCGATAAGTTAATAATCTGAAGTAATATTTGGAGACTCAGGATGCTGCATTTAGACTTCTGGAGTGGTACCCAGTTCTCTGGAGCCCTTACCAGCTGGACAGGTGACTTCAGCTCAGCCTCTCAATCTCCAAGACTGAGATAGCAACAGTAAAATGAACCTGAGGGTTGTGGCAAGGTAATTAAATCACAGAGATAAAGTACTGATAATGGTTCCTGGCAGACAGTAATAGGTTGTCTATCCATGTCCTTCGTATCTACGTAATTTTAATTAACAACCGATACCAGGCAGGCATCCATGGCACAGACTTAGACATTTCTAAGTGAACTAAATTTTTAGTGCCATAAAAATATTCCTTGGGGCCTGTCAATTGTCTCTGCCTGTTAATTAGCTCCTGATATGTCTCTGATCGCATTTCTTATTTTGATTACAGCAGTTTTAAAACTGTAAATTACATCAAAGGCTTTATAGAAATAGACAAGTTATAGGCTTTTAGTTATTATGTATAGAATGATAATTATCATGCTCATAATAACCAAATTCATTCCAATTATACATTTTGAATTTATCTGGAGGTCAATTATTATTGAAATGAAATGATTTTTAGACTTAAACTCTTGAAAGTTAATTCAGATGTTAACATCAGCCAGATGTTTGAAAAAGCTGACAAGATTTTGTAAACCTTTGAAATAAACTTGATACACATTCAAAGTTTTTATCTATAACACTTTCATGTTAAGCCCAAATAAGTTTTGAATCTAAAGAATCAGATAAGAGGTGTAAGATTTATTCACCATAAGTGCTCAATAAAGGCTGATTAGTTGGATGAACAGCTGAGCTGACCTACTTCTCAGCTGATATGGTGATCTATGGAGATCTTGGAAAGACTCACTGTTATTAAACATAATAACAATAATGATGTTCTATAACTGATGTAAACGCAGAAATCAAACAAGCAGGCATATAATGAACTAATACAATAACTTTCTTTTTTTTTCTTTTTCTTTTTCTTAAAATTTAGTTGTTTAATGTATGTGAGTACACTGTTGCTATCTTCAGACACAGCAGAAGAGGGCATCGGATCTCATTACAGATGGTTGTGAGCCACCATGTGGTTGCTGGGAATTGAACTCAGGACCTGTGGAAGAGCAGTCAGTGCTCTTAACCACTGAGCCATCTCTCCAGCTCCACACAATAACTTTAAAGTACTCTTCTGTTGCTGTTGACGATTTCTTTCCTGCCTGTTGAAAACATGGTGGGTTGAAGGAAGATTGACAGTATACTGTGATCTGTATTCCTTCGCTCACCTGGACCTGCTGTACTGATAGTCCCATCTGTGCCATTTTCATTAGCACCAGACCACTAATTTTTAACTATCTTCTTTATTATATAGCATTGTGCTCTCTGAGGGGGGAAAATAACAATACATGGGTACCATGTGAACTAACTATGTGCTGCTCAAAGTTTATGTTGGATGCGAGAAGCATCTCATTTTGATTTACAGTGCCCAGGTGTGCAATACAGAGAACAAGGGCTCTTATCTCTGCTCCCTGTGGTGTGGTAACATGCTAGTGCAGGTTTGATGGGAAGGATGAGGGACAGAGCAACACAGTGATTATGAACAACCATCCCTAATGATGACATCTGACAATCAGTTATATTCTGAGCTAGCCTGGAAAACCTCAATGGACGGTTCCTGCTATCACCGCTCTGAAGGTCCTCACTGCATCAAAGGACCATCGAGGACAGAAGATGGTGATGGCTGTAACAAAACCACCTCAAAGTCTCAAGACAGCAGCTGCCACATCCTGACTGCAGATTAAAGGCTCTGCCTGAAACGTAGGCCTTGCTTGCCTCGTATTACTGTGCCCCTCTGGGTCTTAATGGTTACAAAGGTTATCAGGTGTGTGTGGCCTCAATTAGATCACTGAACTCATGAATCTCTGTACCCCATGTCTGCATCCCTGCTGAAGCCCCCACTTGGTTTATGACAGGAACATCAACTAACGATTACTAATGTGTCTGAGAGATAAAGGGATTTTGCTGCACCTTCCTATCAGAAATCCATCTCCCATCCCTCCATCCCAACCTTATGACCTGTCCCAACATTTCCCAGCACACAATGGAGATGACCTAGAATATGAGACATCAGGTAATAATTTGTCATGTGTCTGTCTGTTTAACAATAGACCATGTTTTGGATTCCCTATAAAACATGACTGACGTTTGAGGTAAGAAGATAATCCTGTGAGCTTTCCTATTTATCCTACAAGCTCCTCATTCCAGTGACCCTGGGTGTCTTACTGAGTCTCCTGCCTTTCCGGAGACTGTTCGTCTCTTGCTATCAGAACTGTTACAGAGATTCTTGGCTGCTCATAGCATCCCTCATCTGTTACCAAATCCTCAGATGCTCACTGAGCTGGACCTGTTAACTTGTGCTCTTATCTAATAACAGCTGTCAGGCCCAAACTAATGATGTCACTGCGACAGAAACAGGTAATTCTTCGACAGTTTTTAAGGTTATCATACCATGAGTTACTTTTGAGGGTTTGCTCAATGTGGTTGACCAGCCACTGTTACAATAAAGGAAAGGCGTCTGTTTCTGGTTCCATGTTCTGTTGCGAACGTCGGGAGTAAAAAAATCTCAGGAGAAACGATGATTCCAAGTGTTTCATGGTGACCCATTTATGAGCTAAAGAGCTTGGCAAGCTAAGAGGCTTCAAAGACTTGCTCAGCTGTTGTTTCTAAGTGGTATCATGCTTGTTCTCCAAGATCTTACATGAAATCTAGGCTAGGGAGAAAGACAAAGAACAGTAATAGCATGAGAATTCCCCACCTCAAGTACTCAACATAACTTTAAGAGAAATTGTGCTTCAGCAGGTACAGAAAAGGAAGTAAAAGATACAGAACAAACTGGAAGTTTTCCATTTAAAAGTCCTATCCATGAGGATGATATGTTAACAAAGAATGTTATCCGTAATGTTCACATATGGTCCTTGGTTCAAACACTTTCAAAAATTCCTTTAATTTCAGGAAAAAAAAAAAAAAAAAACTAAACTAAACTAAAATGTTCCTCTGTAGCTTTGCCACTTTTAACTTGAAAGTGAAGTCAGGGTTTTTTGTTTTTTGTTTTTTGATTTTTTACTGCTTGATACAGAATCATTAATAAGCTTTTATACAGAATAAGAATTATTAAGATGTGAACTGATGAATCACAAAAATGCATGGCATGAGGGACCATAGGAAGTCTGGAAGCTATAATATGATGTTAAACCAAAGCCCAGCTCATGCTGAATGCCAAGTGGAGCAGAGTCCTGGGCCACTGCTCAGCGTCTCCTAGGGAGCACAGCATGGAGCTACTTCCTGTCCTGAGAGAACAGACTGAGGAAGCAGCAGCAGGGAACACAAAGCTTCTCTGGAGAAGATGTGAGAGTTATATCTTAGGGCAAGGAAAACTGGGAGGAATGGGTAGGTCTCCTTCACATTTGAAAATGTCAGCTTGGGTTGGGTGAGATGCCTGCTCAAGGCATAGGTAACCTTCTCCCAACAGCCCGAGTTTGAGTCTCTAGACCCTCATGGTGAAAGAGGATAAGCAATCTCCCCAAGCTGTCGCCTGACTTTCACATGTGTGCTCACTGAAGGGCACAATCGCACACAACCACTCATATATGCACACATACAAACACACACTCACACACAAACAAAATTAATTAATTAAAATTTAAAGACCATTTCAGTTTGCACCTTCATTAAAAGTGGAAGTCTTATTTATTTATTTTTGTAAAGTTTACAAATTGTAGTGGTCTTACAGACTTAACTAAGGTCACTTCATGAAAAAAAAATCATCTTTTATGATTCTATTCTTAAAGTCTAATACGCTTTTAGTTACTGATATCAAAACCATTTTACAGAGTTCCTGATTGAGATATTAGGCATGGTATAAATTTCAGTGACTAGGTAAAATTCTAGCGATCTATCACATATCACAGAGGGTATATATAGTTAGTAGAGGCATGCATTTTTCATTAACAAATAAAGAGTGCATTCGCATTTAAATTTTAATGGGTGTCTAATCCTGCATAAAGTGTGGGGACTAAAAGGGCAACTCAGTCCATATAGTGCACTGGAGGTCAAACAGATAAGACAACAAATGATGCAAGCACTCTCTATTAGAGATGTATTAATAATCAGTAGGGGGTTCCTTGCAAGAGAAGTCAAGTCTAACACTTGCAGGTGATCACCATAGTGCTGGCAAAAGGAATTTAGCTGGGTCCTGATGCTTGTGACAAAAACTGACCAGGCTCAGGTAGAGAATGAAATTATTAAAAAGTTTCAAACATTTGAGTTCTGTGTTTCGTAGGACAACATTAAAGTGTGACAAAGGACAAAATTGAGACTGTGTGCTACCAAATCCTCATCAGGCTTACGTCAAATAGCAGGCCATATAGCAAAATAACAAACAGCATGCCTTTATAGATGGAATCCACCAGCACTCATAGGAAGTTCCCCACTCCCCCGCGTACCTCATGACCTCTCAGTGACTTTATTCTGAGGAAGATCCACTCTCCAGTCCTCAGTTCTCAGATTCCTACAGAGAATTCATCAGCTCTTCCTCTCTAAAAACCTACCTTCATCCTTGCCTTTCCTACTAAAGTAACTTTTGCCTGAATTGGTGAAGTTCTCATAAGAACATAGTAGATGGCTCCAGGTGCCTGCTTTGAAATGGGGCAGTCATTAGAAAGAGAGGCCTACACTATGTAATGGCTGGAGTTCCATCCTGCCTTCTGTGGACTAGCTGAAGAATCACTGAGTCATTTCTGCTACCGGACTAAGGGAAGTGACCATGACAAAGATCAGATGCACAAGATGCCTGTGTGCCTGTCTTCTCTATTCCCTGTAGATACTTCAAACTGAATCAAATGTAACTTCTTAAAAAAAAATCCTTTGTTTTTTTTTTTAAACAAATGGATTTATTTTTATTACAGCTCAATAGATGAGATGCTTTCAACATTGTCTCATAATTTCTAACTCCCTTGTTCTTTTGAACACATCCCCACATTATTTAATGAATATCTTCTCAGCTGTCAATAGCAAAACACAGTAGGAGGTGAATCCTGAAAGCCAACAGGAGATATGTCAGACAGGGAACCACCTAATCAATATGTCTGAGCCCCTCCCCATCTGTTCTCATATAAATATAATCAAAAGCTCCCATTTTTATTCACACTTGTCCTTATGCATAATGGATTAAAGTTGCCCTTTTCAAGCTAAAAACCATCCGTGGTTGTAACACTAGTTAGGGTTTCATCCGCATACACAATAATATAGCTACGGAAAGGAAACTCAACAATTAGGAATGAACTACTCATGGTTTTGTGATGTCTAAAGGAAGTGAAAATTTAACCATGACCATAGTAATCCTTAAAATTCTGGCACTAGGAAATTCAATGAATCCTTGTTAAATGCTAACCTTTGAGCAACCTTCAGAACACTCTGAATCCCCGAGCTTCAGGAGCCCCTGCTCCAAAAAAAAAAAAAAAAAAAAAAAAAAAAAAAAAAAAAAAAAAAAAAAAAAAAAAAAAAAAAAAAAAAAAAAAGCAGACACATTTCTGTACACAGCACTCGAAATAATTGAAAAGAATATTCATTAAGTTTGCCATCACTCATAAAAGGAAATTATTTCCCCAGGAATGTCACCAGTTACCTGTCTGGTAACTGTCGCATTGCTTCAACATGATATGATGCAGTCAAGTATGGATAATAAAAACATCGTTTTTAATTTGCAGGATCAAGATGAGAGATTCTTTCATGTTGTCAACACTTAATATTCAGTATAAATTTATAAATACCTGAGTCGACTATTAACAGAAAGTAAAGTGGTGGGGATAACTTACACGGGCTCAATCTGTGTTAGTCATAAGAAATATTACATAATTAACAGCATTATGGTACACTGTCATTATCATCTTACCAAGTTTATGGGCTTCAGGCTCATGGTTGACAGCACTCAATTACTGGTGAAGAGGTGTAAATACAGAAAATCATTCAGTCACTTCATGTCAGAGGACTGGGCACTCTGTCATTTATTCTCTCCTGTGCAAAGTGGCTGAGCTGCAGCTTACAGAACTGGAGAGCTTACTTATAGCAACTGCAATTTAAAAGAACCCTGGCCCACACCAATACCACATTCACTTTAAAAGTAAAGTGAACAGAATCCACAGAGACATAAAGCTTTCAAGTACTCAAAGAACCTAAACCAAACCAATACACATTGATTAAGTTTGATCAGAAAAAAAAAAACAACAACAACAACAACAACACAGAAAGAACCCCCAAACTATAAGAGCTTTTCTTATTTTATCTCTTAGCCCATGGCTTGAGACTGTGCTCTGTGCACTGAAAGAAGGAGATGACAGGGAATCCTAATGTTCAGAGCCCAGTGTCATCTATAGGAATGCTGGGGATATCGTATGACTAATTTCAAATTGCAGGGCAATAATTCTGTCATCAAAGTAGCTTGACCCAGTTATTAGGACAGACAAGTTGTGTAATGGAGACAGAAACACAGAGCCCAGAACTGTACACACCTTTTTTTTTTTTTTTTTTTTTTAAGATACTAATGCTCATGCCAGCAAGATTCTGCTNAAGGGACCCTGATATTGCGGCCTCTTGTGAGGCTATGCCAGTGCCTGGCAAACACCGAAGTGGATGCTCACAGCCAGCTATTGGATGGAACACAGGGTCCCCAATGGAGGAGCTAGAGAAAGTACCCAAGGACCTGAAGGGGGCTGCAANCCTGTAGGTGGAACAACAATATGAACTAACCAGTACCCCCCGAGCTTGTGTCTCTAGCTGCATATGTAGCAGAAGAGGGCCTAATCGGCCATCACTAGGAATAGAGGCCCCTTGGTCTTGCAAACTTTATATGACCCAGCACAAGGGAAGGCCTTGGTCAAGTAGTGGGAGTGGGTGGGTAGGGGAGCAGGGGCGGGGGATATAGGGAACTCTCCGGATAGCATTTGAAATGTAAATAAAGAAAATTAAAAAAAAAAAAAAAAGAACATACAATGTGAAAAGCACTGTGTCTTCAATAAACCCCATCAGGGAAACTGGGTATCTGTCTATATAGATGCACAAGGATGCAACTGGTTCCTGTTTTCCTTTTCTTCTTCTCATTAATTGACAATATGAGTGTGGTAGGATAGGATCTCAGCACAATTTTGATGATTATCTTTTCTGCTTTTGCAGTCTTGAGAATTGAAATCAGGACCTTGCATGTGCTCAGGAAATACACACACACACACACACACACACACACACACATAAACACACATACACACACATCTATCATCTATCTATCATCTATCTATATCTATAACTATCTATATTTATATAAATATATACCATTGAGATATACTCAACCTATTTTTAACTATTTTGACAGATAGTGAGGTTGAACATTTTCTCACATGTTTATTGATCACTTATATTTCATCCTTTGAAAACTGTCTACTCATTCCATTAGCCTCAATAAGTTGATTAATTCTTGTTTAGTTCTCTGGTTTCTTAGACAAATATTTTCATATAAAACTCAGGTACAAATGAATGACAAATTTAAATATAAGAACCAAGACTGAAATAGAGAAATAAAACCTAGAAAAGTCAATTTAGGACTTTTTCAAGGCATTCCTCAGGCAACTGTTTCTTTGTATGACTCTCCCAGACACAACTATCAAGAGTGAAAAACTGGCAAATGGGTAAACTGACAAGCCTTGGAATGGCACAAGAAATATAAGGAAACAACTCAAAGACTCAAAAAGTATGTTCAAATGAAAAGTATATATATAAACCCAAAATATATAAGACATTCAACTCATAGAATGAAAAAAAAAAGTAGATTGGTTAAAAATTATTCAAAGAATGTCAAAGGAAACTTTCCAGAATAAGCCAGACAAATGGCCAACAGGCTTATGAAAACAATGTGATATTTAGTTACCAAGAAAACACCACTTTAAACAACAGTGAAATATCAATTCTTGCTTGTTAGACTAGTTATTAACCAAACCACAAAGTTCCATGTTAATAAGGATATGAAGATAAAAGAAAGATATTGATGGGAAAGGGAATGCTCTAGTTTGCTTTCTACTGCTATAATAATACTGATGACAGAAAGCTATTCTTGGAGGAAAAGGTCTATTTTGCTTACAATTCCAAGCCACAGTTTATCAGTGAGGGAAATCGGGGTAGGAACTGTGGAAGAATACTGCTTGGTGGTTTACCCTTGACATTGGCACATGTGTGGCTAGGTTTCATATCAGACCAGTTCATCTGCCTAGAGATGGCACTGCCCACAATGGGCCAGGCACTTTCAAATCAATGGACAATCAAGATAGTCCTTCAGAGACATGGTCATAGGCAGTTTGATCTGTTCAAGTAAGACTACCTGCTTAGTTGATGAAAGTTGACAGCTGAAACTAACTAGGACATAAATTAACTAATTAGGACATAAGTTATTATAGACAGTAGTAAAAGTTATATTTTAAAAAGTAAAGACAGAACTACTAGATGATCCAGTAAATATACTACCAGATACATAGCTAAAGGAATTGAAAAATCTATCAGTTTAAAGCAAAAATTCATTTCCATATTCTTCACAGTAGGGTTGACAGAACCGAGGGATGGGATTAATCTAAGTATCAAACAAGCCATGAACAAGCAAAGGAATGCAGCATGAGCCTATGATGAAAAATGACCTACCTTAAAACAAATGGAATTCTGGGATGGAGACAACCTGAATGGGCCTGAATCATGTTAGAATGAATGAAATGAGCCAGCTAGAGAGAGGAGAAGGCTCACAGGAAAGTTATAAAGCTACAATAGTAAGTAATAGAGAACAGAATCAGAATCCTAGGTAGGAAAGGCTCAGCATTGGAGGTGGGGTTCAGGTTATGTGAGGAGAACACGAGGCTTCTTAACCTCAGGGAATACATTTCAGATCTGAGTAGTCTAGGAGGAATGATGGTACCAAATTCTGTATATGCTATCTTCTCTCCTTCTGTACCTATAGAACAATGATAAATTATGGTTTGCTAACTACACATAGTAGGAAATAAACAACAGCTATAAAACAGGAAAATTAAGTTTTTTGGAACTTGATTTCTATCAAGGCATCTTACTGTACTTACTGTACTTATTGTACATCCCTCTTGTGATGGTGTGAGACAGTACAGTGCTGGTGAGGAGATGAATCCAGGTGAAGTGACATGGGCTATTCATCTACCATGAGTCTACTGATAGATTTCTGTTAGTCTCAGCCATCCATTGGATTGAGCACAGGGTCCCCAATAGAGGAGCTAGAGAAAAGACCCAAGGAGCTGAAAGGATTTGCAGCCCCATAGGAGGATCAACAATATGAACCAACCAGTAACCCCAGAGCTCCCAGGGACTAAACCACCAACCAAAGTATACACATGGAGGGNCTCATGGCTCCAGCTGCATATGTAGCTGAGGATGGACTTATTGGTCATCAATGTGAGGAGAGGTTCTTGGTCCTATGAAGGCTCTGTGCCCCAGCATAGGGGAATGCCATGGCCAGGAATTGGGAGTGGGTGGGTTGGTGAGAAAGAGAAGGGGGGAGGGGATAGGATGTTTTCAGAGGGGAAAGCAGGAAAGGAGATAACATTTGAAATGTGAATATAGAAAATATCTAATAAAAAATAAAATTATCAAATAAAGATGATTCTAAAATCAGAAAAATAAGTTAAAATTCATTGTAGATAATACAATTATCCTCCAATGAATATGTGTATGTGTGTCCTACAAGAAGTTCCACAAAGAAAATGAGCACAATGCTATAAAAAGTCACAGTAAAAACAGGATAAGTCATAAGGAGGATTTTGCTAAGGAAGAACTCTTTGACCAAGATCTGGAAAAAGTAGCTGTTACTCAAAAGGTCTGAACACAGAGGAGACAAAAAGTATATTATTGAAATTTTAGTTCATGCTTGTGCTATTAACAGGAAAAGTTACAACAACTTTGATTGGCACTATCATGAAAACTAATTAGTTTCAACAATTCTCAATTTGGCATTGTCTTGTCATACAGTTATAAATGAAATTATGGGTTTATGACTGGAGGAGAAAGAAATGCTATTTTGCATACTGTGAGGCAGAAGAGACAAGAAATGAGAAATCTCCTCTCTCTCTCTCTCTCTCTCTCTCTCTCTCTCTCTCTCTCTCTCTCTCTCTCTCTCCTGGTTCTTTTAATGTAAAACACATTTTAATGACTGTAGAGATTGTTTCGATAAAAATAATAAATAAGAAACACTTATATTTCAAAATTGCATTTGTTAGTCTTTTTCCAAATATGATAATGCAACTTAGCACTTCTTTTAATGTATATAAAGGAGAGATAAATGAAATGATCATATACACAGGGTATTTGAAAACTTCACCTAGTGGTCCAAACCTGATAATGTTCATTCGCAACATTTTATCTTCCTTCATTTTACAATGGATTGCTTCCATCTCCTGTATTAATTAGCAATTTGTGTTTAGTAAACCACTCCTGTGTCTACTAGCTTAATATAATATCCATTTAGTTTCCTCCAGATTCTGTCAAGTAGTTTTTCTGCCTCCCCCCCCCACCAAAACAAAAACAAAAACAAAAACAAAAACTACTAGTCAGTAGTTTCGATCTACTAACCCAGCCAAAAAATTAGCTTGAGTTTTTGAAGACAGTTCTCCTGATTCAGATGGTCTTGTGGACAGGCATGGAAACTGGCTAATGATTGGGTTACACCCATTTCCTTATCTACTAGGCTGCATGACACTGGATCCTAAAGCAGTCAAGAGGCAGTCTCCATTGTGTAAGTATGATCAACAATGCTCTTTGAATATCCCATTGGCCAAAGCATCCCCCTTTGACAAGTGCTATGTCAGTATAGACAGAGAGTGATGTGTGTGTGTGTGTGTGTGTGTGTGTGTGTGTGTGGTGTTTTACAATAGATTATGTCATTGGATGGATGAACAGAAAACCCAAACTAATACATTTTTGATCCCTTCCTCACTACCATCCATATATAAAAATTACCATAAACTGGAAACAAAAATAAGGTCCTTGCATTGGTGTTCCCCTGACACCCTAGTGTCTGTGACCTGGTATCAGTTAACCTTTATGTGGTAACACTGTAACAGCATTGGTGTTCCCCTGATACCCTAGTGTCTGTGACACAGTATCAGTTAACTTTTCTGTAGTAACACTGTAACAGCATTTGCATATGAGTTTATCAAAAGAAATAGGACACGGCACGTTTTTTGTTTGGTATATCTGTAGAAAACATCTGTGGATGGCCCTGAATTGTGGCTTACTGTCCTTATACAAGGGGCTTGAATTGTTACCAGGACAACCTGGAATGGAGCAATGCCAACAGAGAATGGAAGGATACTGACTTCAGTTCATATGTAAACACACACACACACACACACACACACACACACACACACACACANAGAGAGAGAGAGAGAGAGAGAGAGAGAGAGAGAGAGAGAGAGAGAGAGAGAGAGGCATACACATGCAGTCATTCAAGAAAATTGCTTAAAGGGGAGAGGCATTTGGAATGACAGCAGCTACAGTCACTAATAGCATAGCACCATCCTTCACCTTCAGACCCATATCCATCTCTTTCAGGATTTGGCCTTGAGATTTGAAGTTACTTAAATTACAGGAAATATGGCTAGAACAATACATTCTGCATGGCTCTAAGTCTTTGGGGAAAAAAAAATCAATCAGACAATGAAAAATGCCACGAGGAATTTTCAGACCTCACTGTAATTTATATTTGCTTTGCAAGACTATTAAAATTAAATGTGAATTTATACATCATTCCAGGCAACTGATGTATCGAGACACTAACACTGTTCAAAACAAATCTCTGGTTGAGCAATTTTTCTGTTTGCATTATAGATCAAATGGTTACAGTCAGCTTGAAAAAAAAAAAAAGCAGCACACAGCTAATTCATAAAGGAAAAAAAAATTTGGTTGACTAAGCAATAAACATCCCAGTAGGCAAGATTACTTAATGCTAAGAATGTCTAAAGTAGAATCAGAGAGAATTCCATGGTTAGTTTCAAAGACATCCTAGAGAGAAAAAGGAAAGTTGTACTCAAAGTCCAAAGTGTGATAAAGCTGTGTGCTTACTTCACAGCACAACCCACTGACAGAGGAAAACAAGGGCCACCCTTGGGCCTTCAGCAATGAACTCCGTGTTGTACACAATAAGATTAATAGAATTTGTTAATTCAGAATTTAGTTGTTTCAAAAGCTAAACAGCTTCACCATACCCGAAAGGCCTGTTGTAATTGGACTTGGATAATTGGGGTTAAATGTTACTTAGAAATCAGGACTTAAATAGAAAGACTTACAGGTTAACCTGGCTCTGAAAGGCAACACAAGGGCATAAGGCAATAGTGACTGACAGACATCATCTCTCTCAGCAAGTGCCCAACCCAGGGTCTGTGTGTTTACCCTTTGCTCTCCAGATCATGGGGTTCCACACTCACAAACCCAGTGATATTCGTTTCTCTTTTGTTGCTATTTTCTGACAAAGCAACTTTGGGAAAGGAGGCTTTATTTTAGAGAATGGCTGCTCAGCTTTCTCCCTTATATAATTCAGGATCCTGGTGAATGGGGTTTTAGTGTCATGTCTTCCCACACAAACTGAAGCTATACACATAAACCCCACAGGAACACCCAGAGGCCCATCTCCCAGATGATTCTAGATTTTGTTAAGTTCATAACACAAATTACCATGACTACAAACATGAATTTGAAAAATTACGGAGCATTGTTTTATTTAAGAGGGGAGGTTCCTGAGTGGTCTAACTTGCTCAAGGGAATAGCCACACACAGAACAGTATGTAGGAAACTTCATGGAACTCAGTGAGTTAAAAAAGGAATAGACAAAGTTGAGCAGGTGTGAAATGGGGTGTATCTTACAGTAGATGGGGAAAGGGGGCACAAATGTTCAAAAGATAATGCCTGAAATTATCAAAGAATTAATAAAACCATTAAAAGGAATACAGACTTTTCTTGCCATTATTCTATAAACAACACACTGCAACTTCTACTGGTAACTGTGCTCTGCATTTTAAATATTCTAAACATGATCTTGAATACCTCGCTGCAAGGGTTAAGTAAGTTTGATGCCAACACTGTCCTGTCTTCTGTAAGGAAAAGCCGTATCTAAAAGGCTGGAGATTGAAGAATGTCTTGGAACCAGTCCCCCATGGATACTAGGGGATGGCTGGGCACCAAACTCAAGAATGCAAAAAACAGAAATCGAAATTACTCATTTCCTATTTTAAGTCCTCAAAACCCAAATACTCTGAAAGTTTTGGTGCAAAATGTACTTTGAAAGGAGAAATTAGCAATTGAAATGCTATGGTGTTTTAAGATATGTAAACGCCCTTGAGCTTTTGAATTAAAATTCTATCAGTATCATATCATATGTAGGTCTTTAAAGTATGCATATGCTATGAATCACTTGTGATATTTTTGTGATTCAGAACTGTAACTATTGGTTGATTTCTACCTCCACTTAGGGCATAAACTGATGTATCAAGAGATAAGCTTTTCTTCCTATGGGGTTTCAAACCCCTTCAGCTTCTTTATTCCTTTCTCTAACTCCTCCATTGGGGACCCCATGCTCATTCCAATGGTTGGCTAAGAACATCCACCTCTGTATTTGTCAGGCTCAGCAGAGCCTTTCAGGAGACAGCTATATCAGGTTTCTGTCAGCAAGCACTTGTTGGCATCCACAATAGTATCTGGCTTTGGTGATTGCAGATGGGATGGAGCTCCAGGTGTGGCAATCTGGATGACCTTTTCTTCAACCAACCAGACCCCCCAGAGCTCCCAGGGACTATGCCACCAACCAAGGAGTACATATAGAGGGACCCATGGCTCCAACCACACATGTAGCAGAGAATGACCTTGTCAGGCATCAATGGGAGGAGAGGACCTTGGTCCTGTGAAGGCTGGCTGGATGCCCCAGTATGGGGGAATTCGAGGGTGGGGAAGTGGGTGTGGATAGGTGGGTAGGGGAGCACCCTCATAGAAGCAGGGGGGGGAGGGATGGAATAGGGGATTCCTGGGGGGAGGTACTTGGAAAGGGGCTAATATTTGAAATGTAAATAAAGAAAATATCCAATAAAATTTTTTAAAGGAAAAGAGATAAGCTTTTAATCTATTCCATAAAAGCCACCAATGTGGGCCAACATGCCTACCTCCAGGAAGTACATCCTAGTAAGTTGATGAGCAGAGTCGGCAACATCCTCCTTTCCCTGTTAGGTACTTTAACCACATATTTGCACTAAAATGAGTTCCTGTGTTTTTCACAAACATATTGTTTTCATTACTACTTACCGAACTATACACAAACAACTCATTCGAGGGAAACCGATATTTTTCAGGAATCTACTACAGTCCGCAGGGCCTCAATTCTGGCAATGTATTATCAACTTGATAGGCCCTAGAATCGCCTAGTAAAAGAAACCATCTCAGCACATCTGTGAGTGAGTTTCTCAATTTGGTAAGTTGCAGTGGGATGACTCATTCTACACGTGGGTGGGACTATTACATGAGCTGGAGCATCTGTGGTACTTCCTGAGGATAAAGTGTGATCAGCCTCCACTGTGCCTTTCCAACATAATGGAATGCATCGTCAACATATGATCCAATGAGTCCATCTTCCCTCAAACTCTTTTGTCAAGTGTTTTGTGTATTTTCACAGAAGTAAGAAAGCAATTTATGTGTGATCAATTTAAAAAGTTTATAGAAATTGTACTTTGGGGGTCATTGAGCTGTAAAAGGTAGGCTTGAGGGTAAAAAGACACAGATAAGACACATTCACAGACAGAATAAAAGAGGTACAGAGATGTTTAGGCCAAGAGAGTACAGCTATCCAAATGGCTGGTAAATTCATATAAAATATATTATGAAAGATTCTTCAATTATCACACCAAAGGGCCTATGTTTGTCCTAACAAAATCATCTTACAACACTAAATATTCTTTTGCACTACAGCTGGGTCAATGGATAATTTAAAACTTAATGTCAGCTCTCCTTCGATTTAGATTGCATATTAATACCAAGAGTTGACTTGGAGAAAGCAGTTGAAAGGAACAATTGTAGCTAAACAATTGTAGTGATTTTATTTTCCTTTTAAATCTCAGATCATAAATGCCTTGAGCATATATGAAGCATGCTACCATCATGGAATGCAGAAAGACAGAGAATCAGAACTTGATATTTGGGAAACTGTGAGGCTAACAGTTACTTACATCTGTAAACTTTAGCTACTATAGTTAATAGAATTGAAAATTATTGCAAAGACTGTTATAAGCATGCATTTCCTAAGATAATTTCTTAGCTCTACTACTCTTCAAAAATTATACATTCTAAGCAACCTTTGTATTATTAGATGCTAAATGTCAATCATGACTAATAAGAAAAACTACCACCCAGTTCAATCAAAGATGAAATAACTATATGTATAAACTGATAGTCCCCTAACACATCATTAGGAGAACTCAGAATGTTTGTTAATTGTCTGTTTCCTTAGGCCAGGCTATCTCCCTCTGTTTTCCACTTGGGATGAAAATCTATCCCAATGTTGTACCTTGCATCATTCTTTCTATCTTATATTCTATCAGAGTTCACACTTCATTTACCACCTCAAACATTCTCTCTGTTTTTTTTTTTTAAGAGTTTTTATAATTATCTGTGTTTGAAACACCAAAGCAATTTTAAAATAGTTGAAAACTACAAAATAAAACATTCGTTCATCATTCTATTGAACTCAAGATAATGAACAGTCACCAGAAAAAAAAAAAATCAGTTTTCTGACTGCCTTTAGAATGAGATGTGAATCTCGAAAGTCTCAATGAATCTTCATTACATTAGAATAACAATCACAGGATTATCTGGATTTGAAATGTAAAAATACTGTCTATTCCTATTCATTGTAACAGTGGCTTGTTAAATGGCCCTTTCCATGTACATCAATTATGTTTATCCATCCATCATTCAAAGTCCTTTATATTGTACACCTATTATTCCTAAGGACTGAGGAGAGTAAGAATGCCAACATAGCAGATCATAGCAGCGTGTCTCTAGAAATTCACAAGGAAATCACAAATTGCTGTTTATATCGTTTGAAATGACAACATGATACATAGGTCAGAAGTTGAATGAATCAACAGTTAAATCATCTTAGATCGGGGAAAGCAGTATTTCTTAATATAAGGTAAGAGAATAACTTCGTAGATTATTAGGCAAACGTATTATTTCCTATTACAGTCACCTGTGCAACATTTTACAGTCCACTAAGACACTGATTGAGATATTTATTGGATATAAACAGCCTCAAGTTGAAAGCAGGACTTCAAAGATGTCTTATCTGCTTGGGTATTTAAAATTTCTCTAACCACAACTCACTACACACGCTCAACAGTGTATACAGCCGTGAGTGCCCCATTATAAAAGACAGCCCTCATTTAACATTCCACAGACCAATGGTGAGGTGGGTTATTCTGAACTCTCACTGCCTGGGGTGAGAGAAGGCCAGAGAAAGGGGACGGTCTGCAGTGCTGTTTACAGAAAGAAGTAGGCTTATGGGGCTCTAATATAATGAATGGGTAATCTCTTGCTGAACGGGAGATACTGGGCAGTATGAGAGAGTCCCAAGTGTAAGGAAGTAGAAAGCTGAGTTGTGTCACTGGAGACCTGTCTTGGCAGCACCTCTTCCTGCATGTCTCCTTTTCTCTGTTTCTACTCTATTCCACCACACTCTGAGCCATAATGGATTGTAGAACTGTGAGCTATACAAATATTTCTCATGTAAGTTCCTTTTCTCTGGTATTTGGTTACAGTGTCTCAAAACACTGACTAATATAGATTTCTTTTATAATATCATGAGAATGTGTTATCAGTAGAAAAGAGCCTGAACTTTAGACTTAGTTTTGACACCCATAAATTACCAGCTCCTTCATCAACCTTAATAATTCAGGGACACGTTTTCATTTATATCTATATGTTTCCTGCTGGCAATATAATAATATGGTTCATGCATTAAAACTGGAAGCTCATCAATTCCATATACCTTTTTCACTTTTGCTTTTTTTTATAGAAAACATTTTTTTATGCCCTTCTACCAGGTAACAGGAGGTGAAGTAGAGCTGGAGGAAACTGGAGGTCAATGGTTATTGCCAGAGTCCCTCTTGTCCAGGAATGGGAAATAAGGCACTGTTCTCACTGTTTTCAGATATCGATTCCTTTTTGCCAATTACCCTGATGAAGCCAGGAGCATGGAGTCCTTAGGGGCTGAGGTGAAAATGCCTCTTCTCCTGGAAGAAAATGTGCTTTCTCCATGTGCCCTTGGGCCATCTAAAAATCAATATGAGGAACAACCTTTAAAGAGTGAAATGCCATCCAGGTATCTCTACCCTGTGGGCTGTGGAGGACACAGTAGCTCCAGTGAAAGGTTTCCCACAGAGATGCTTTGTGTGGTAGGAGGCAGTGTGGCAAAAAACCTTGCCTGGGTGGTCCCTACAGCAGCCATGTGACCTTGTCTCTGTCTGGTCTTGTCTGTCAGATATACTGATTCGCAATCCCTGGTCTGGGTCAGAGTCTAAGACAGACCATGGTTCTCTATATTTAAAGATCTCATATTATAATAAATTTACTATCATATACTCGTATTTCATTAAATATGTTTATTATCAGATCTCCTAAAACCACAGACTGATTCTTTGTTTAAAATTATTCTTTGTTTAAATTTCCATTGACAAAAGCCAGACATAGTGGTGCACATCTGTAATCATAGCACATGGGAAATAGAAGCAGTTGAATCTCTGTGAGTTCAAAGTCAGTCTGGTGCACATAGTGAATCTGAGGCCAGCCAAGGCTTCATAGATACCAAGAATTTCACAGATAGCAATGCTATGGATTTCTAAACCTTCAACATTCAGCCAACCAACATGGACTTAATATTTAATATTAATATGTTGAGAGTCAAAGCTGAACATGTACTCTGATTATATAAGTTCTACTGTGAGGCCAACCATGTAACAGTAGACAGAAGAGACATGTAAATTCCATACAGGATAAACTACTATGTATAATGTAGAATTGACACTAGACGGTTCTCATTGGAATTCTATAAAGGATTGAATAGAACTCTGTATTTATACCTTTAACATTAATTTAACAAGAGTCCCCATGTAGCACGGTCAATAGCAACATACATGGACTATTTTTATATAGCCAACATTAAAAAGATATTGTCAATCTAAATTGTTTTATTCAATGATGCATTAGAGGGATTTGAAAAAGAAAACCATTCTAATGTTCAATCATGCCTAGAAAGTGAATCCACTAGGGTTAGGGGAGGCTAAGTGTTAGAGGTTTTGCCCTCCATGTGAGAAGAACTGGGTCTGGACATGGCCAGGGACACATGGACACACAGACATTGAACTAGTAAATGGCTTTTGGTAGATAGTCATTTTCACAATATTAATTCTACCAACCCATGATCATGGAATGTCTTTCTATCTCCAAGTGTCTTTCCCTATCTCTTTCTTCAGAGATTGAAAGTTTTCCTTGTCAAGGTCATATTTTCCTTGGTTAGATTTAATTCTAGATATTGTGAATGAAAATATGTTTATGATCTCCTTCTCTGTATGATTGTTGTGGGTTTAAAAGAAAAGCCATTTACTTGTGCACAAGCACAGTGATTATCCTGACATATAGCTGAATTGTTTATCATTTCTAGATGATTTTCTGGTAGAGTTTTTGAGATCTCTAATATATAGTATCATGTTATCTGGAAACAGGAATAGACTTCTTATTTCCCTGGCTTTCTTCCATTGATATCCTGCTTTTGTTTTATCACTTCATCTAGTGCTACAAGCACAGTATTGAAAAGGAGTGAGAGTGGCCAGTTCTATGTCATTCTTGAATTCAGTGGGATTCATTTAAATTCCTTTCTATTCACTCAGGTTGCTACTGACTGTGGAATTTTCATATATATATATATATATATATATATATATATATATATATATATATATATATATATATATATATATATATATATATATATATATATATACCTTATAATTTTTAGGTATGCTCCTTCTAGCCCTACATTCTCTAGTTCAGTTTATCCTAAAGACTTGTTGGATTTTATCAAAGACTTTTTTTCTACATCTATGGAGATGGCCATGTAAATCTTTCCTTAAGTCCATTCATATGTATTATTACATTTATTGACTTTGTATGTTGACCCATGCTTGAAATTCAGGAATAAAATCAACTTGATCATGGTAGATAGTCATGTATTTAAAATCATTATTGAAATGCATTAACTGTGCTCATCATGTTGTGGAGTTTTGGTGCTGTTTTTTGTGTTCTCGGTGTACTTTGTGGTTTACTAATTAAGGCTTTGTATTTCTTCCCACTGTCTCTTGGATATGTCCATTTATCTGTATAGCATGAAATAGTACTTCTTCTATTTGCTTTAGGATGAATAGTAGATAGATAGATAGATAGATAGATAGATAGATAGATAGATAGATAGATAGAGAGACAGACAGATAGGAATTTTATATGGCAGAACATATTTCCCTTCCAATTATGGCAGATAATTTTGCTAGATATATCAGTCTAGGTTGGCTTCCATGAGTTTTTAGAACTTGTAATGAATTGCTCTAGTTTCTTTGGCTTTCAAAGCTTCCATTAAAAAAATCTCCTGTCATTCGAGTGTGTTTTCCTTTATTTGTGATTTGTCCCCCCCCCCAACAGCTTTCACTATATGTCCTTTGTTATGCATAATGAGTGTTTTAACTATGGTATTCTGTGGAAATTTTCTGTTCTGCTTTTTTCTATTGGTGTTTGGTGTGCTTCTTATGTCTATATGTCTTTCTTTAATTTGAGGCAATTTTCTTTTCTGATCTTGTTGAAGAGCAGGTCTATGCCATTGACTTGGGAATCTTCTCCCTCATCTTTATCTATGAGTTGAAGGTTTGGTTTTACATAGTGTCCCATACTCCTATGTGCCCCTTTCTTGTGTTTAAAAACCTCGTAATTCTTACTAAGTTGTTCTAGACACTACCTTTGAGTGCTAATATTCTGTCTTCTGCATCAGCCACTCTACTTGGCCATTAACTGTTTAATTCCATCTTCATTTCAGCTTGAGTCCTCTTCAGTGTGCCCTTTTTCAAGACATGGATTGTCTTTGTCATTTGCATTGGCCTTATGTTTTCCTGGAAATCACCTGGGCATATATTTCCTTTATAGTCTTTCTTCTTAATTTCAATGAGCTACTTCTTTTGTCTTCTTCAAATTTCTTAAAACTTTTAATGAAGTTTATGATTTAAAAAAGAATGTGTCCTGGAGTTCATGTAGGTAAATGTTACTGGTAGAATTTCGGGGGAAGACACTGGCTCCATTTTTCAAGTTGTTTGTATTTTTGCGATGAGATCTGGTCATGGGGACTTCTTTTTTTACTTCTATATTTGATTTACACAGAGCTGGTTAGGGCAGAAGAGAAGATGAGCAGGTGGGTTGAGTCTAGAGGTTTGCAGGGCTGCAGGTGAATGGAGTCAGGGGGACAGAAGGGAATGAGGGGCTATGCAGGATTATCAGTGACTATAACAGAAGTCAGTGTCAATACTGAATAAAAATGGACCCGGTGAAAGGTATAATAATTTAACTATGTAAAACTTACATTAACCACTGTTATGAAACATTTTACTTCCTCTAGAGAAACAAAAAGAAGTTTTTTTTGTTTGTTTGTTTGTTTTTTGTATAAGACAGAGTAGGAGCCGGGTAGTGGTGGCACATACCTTTAATCCCAGCACTCGGGAAGCAGAGGTAGGTGGATTTCTGAGTTCGAGGCCAGCCTGGTCTACAGAGTAAGTTCCAGGACAGCCAGAGCTACACAGAGAAACCCTGTCTCGAAAAAAAAAAAAAAAAAGACAGAGTAGGATGTCTTGAAAGTCATCCAGTCGTGTGAAATTCTCTCTTGCATCTCTTCTCCAGTCTTATTCTACACGCTCTACTCTTCTCCAGAAACAATATTTTGATCATGGTGTTTGAGAAACTGATTATTAACATATTCCTGTCAGATATAAAACTCAAGAAAGTTTTCCCTTAGACCTCAGAAGGTAGGAAACTCTTGTCTCAGGTCTTTCATAGATCATTGAAATGGAAAGCATGCCACATGATGATTAAGGTGCTAAAATTTGGTATTGATCAAAATTAGATGTTTGCATTCTTACTGCTCTTTATTTCCCTGTCTTTCTATCTCTTTGTGGCTCTGCCTGTCCTCTTTCCATTTCTTGATGGCATGACTTTGAGAAAGTTGCTTTATTCATCATGTTAAAAAAAAAAACAACCCAAACTGAACTCATCTTACATCATCTCCTGAATTAAATTACTGAATATGAATTCTCCTCTCCAGTCTACAGAATTAAAATGGACCCACAAGGTCCGACTATTGCTTTATCCGATTATAGCTTGTGCTGTGTCCCTAACTTGGAAATGAGTGCTTTTAGAATGTTGATGGTGGTATCCCCTAATTCTTGGTATGTCTAGAAATCTTTTAAATAAATTAGTCATCTATATTTTAGGAACATAAAAGATAGATTTAGTAATATGAATAAAAATATACTCCATAAATTTTTACATTTTAAATATCGGTAAATGAATATTTATATACCTAAAGCTAATGAGATTATTTTTTTCATTGAAAGTAGTTTTTATCTTTGAAATTTTATGCAGCCGATTTCATGCATCCTTATTGCCTACAATGAAAGAGTTTATGATCTACTTAGTTCTATATGATTTGATGAAATGATTTAATTCATTGCTCCTGTCACAAATAATCTGGCATCGGCCCAGATCATAAAACCAGGTGAGTTATCACTACTGAAGATTACTATATTTAATGATAAGCCACAAATCTCAAGGTACATCTTGTGAGATATAGTATACCATTCCTACCACCACTTGTTCCTGTAACTAATTTACTTAAAAGTGTACTGGAAAGAAATATACAACATCAAATAAAAAAAAAAATCTAAAATGTGATTTTATTGTTTCCCCAAATTCCTCTACTCAGTTTTGCATGATGTATGCCAGACCTTAGCATGAGATGTGGACTTAAGGTTCTTGGCTTCCTAGAACACATCTGTGGTGGCAAATCATAAACAAAAGGAGAGCTGGCATTAAAGTCAGAATATCCAGCCAGATTCCGGTGTTCAAGACCATGCAGACAGAACAGAGGGCCACCTCAGAGCATTAGGGGAAGGGCTGCACAAGCTGGTGGAATTCTGCTTACTGACAGTTTAGCATATGAGTCGGAAGATTGAGTCAGTGTCTCAATGTTCTGGATAGCGATAGAACTGGAAAAAATCTGCCATTAAGAAACAAAGTGTAAGGTGACTTTTAAAAAAATCAATGTTTTATAATTTACTCTGGAAGTGATAACATTTGGAAGTAGTTTTCCATGGAGATGACTTAGAAGCACCTCAAGATGAGATTTTTTTTTTTTTCTTGCTTAAGCTGAACATACCACATTAGGGGTCTAAATGATGCTGAAGCATCGTGTTTCAAAAGCTAAATTTCAAATGTTTCAAAAACCATTATGGGCCATTATGCTTTTGGTTTCACAGATTAAAGGCTTGCAACAACTGCTAGACCACAAACACCTGCAGTGGGAGAGCAGCCTGAGCTACATGAGACCAACTTCAGTAAAACCAAGGAGATTAACCATGTAAGCAATCACAGCAGAGGTGGCTGAACAGGCATTAAGGAAAAAAATTATAACAGTGAGGATAGTTAATATTCACTGTGCCTAACATGAATGCCTTAATTCGGTGCCATGCCCTCTGCCTTGTAACATTTACTATTCGTGGGGTTTGGCATAAACAACCTACTGTTCTTGTTTCAAAGACAGGGGGACTTAGAAAAGTTCAATACTCTGCTCAGTAAATCAAGATGTGAACAGTGACAGGAAGGATGATAAAAATTTAAACATAAATAGTCTTTAGACATATTTTCAGCATATTTAAGAGTCCCAGATCATTTTAGGTGGTGGTGGTTTTTTTTTTTTTTTTTTTTTTTTTTTGGTTTTTCAAGACAAGAGCCCCAAACTAGAATCCTTGATCTGATTCAAGAATTTTTATTCTCAGCCACAATGTTGTAAACAGTGGCATTTATACACCTTCAACCTCCCAGGTCCCATTTTCCAGGCATTTATTACTAATAAACATTGGGGAAATGATTCCTTGCTGTCACCCACAAAATATATGAAAAATTGCCAGACATTGTAAATGAATGTGAACCTCAGGAGATCGTGCCCTATCTACAAAGTCAGTTGTTTTCTGATTTATGTCTCAGAGGCACTGACATAGGTCTGGAGCATCAGAGAGGAGAGGTGAAGAATAACTAGTATGTTTGAGAAGAGAACCCTTTGGATGGCCTCCATGTCCTAACATCTGTCTACCCATTGGCTTCATGTCATGAGCCATCACTTGTTTTTACCCCTAGGCTTCTGTTCTCAGAAAGCCACTGTGTACCTAGAAGATGCAGAGCTCTCTTTATTCACTTTCATCTTCTCCCTCAGAAGTCCCTATAAGTAAAGACTCCTGCTTCGACCATCTGGTTGCAACTCTGTCTTTTCCCAGCCACAATTCTCTGAAAGCAAACCTTGATCAGAATATCTGGTAATTTTCCATATTATGACAGAATATATCAGACCTTAAGAAAGAAATGAGGGAATGAATTATAGATACTAGCAAAATGGGGAGGGAATCCCAGGTAGGGAAGAATTTGCATATAAGTAATTATAATACACACATTTTCATCACAGCCAATTTTAGAGAAATTGCTTTCCCATTTTACAGCCATTGATTTTACAGAGGTAAAACCAGCACAGACTATAGCAATTAGAGGTTTCATAAATTGTACCACAGTTGTACAAGGAAGAATGCTTGTTAGGAAATTCCACTTATACTGAATGTTAACTGTCTACTTTATGTGTGCACTAAAACGCCTTCAAATAAATGAATGTTTTCTAGAGCCAATAAAGATATCATTCAATGCATCGATGTTTTTTTTTTTTAAATGTGTTTTTCCAATCAATAAAAAAGTAGAAAAAATTCAGAGCAGATGATGACATTAAGTACAAAGGTATGTTAAGTTCTTACCAGTTGTGGTGAGACTAATGTAGCCTCTTCTAGAAGACTTTCATTAATCTGGGATTATATCTGGGCAAGCTAGATGTGTGCTGGTCTTTTGAAGAAAGTGTCCCGGGGAAAGGTTTGAGTAGCAGTCACTAGAAGTGGCCCAATAGTATCACCCACAGTTTTCTGAAACAGAGAAGGTGGTTAAGAAAAAATAAGAATGGGAGTCTGTTCACAGAGCACCAAAGCTGTTATTTCCACATGGCATGCGCTCATTTAACCATGCAGAAGTTATAGTTTGTCATTTTTGAATATCTTGAAATGTTTAATTTTTCCATTATTTCTTTTACTTTTGAGATTATAACATAACAACATCATTTGTCTTCTGTTTCCTCACTCCAACGCCTCCCACATACTCCTCCTTGCTCTCTCTCAAGTTCATGGCCTCTTTTTTCATTAGTTTTTATTACATGCATGTATGTCTTTATGCATATGTTCTGGATATAGCCTGTTCAGTTTATATGCTGTCTATAGAGATCAAAATGAAGAGTTGCAGAACCCAGTCCTAAAGGATACATGTACAAAACAATGTGGCATATCTTTTAGCAAGTAGGCTTTATGTGTTATGTGTTAACTATAAATAACATATCATTAATTCTAATATTCCCAATAGATGCATTATGCCTAAGATAATAGTGAATGATTATTATAGTTGCTTATTTACATACTTAATCTACATTCAATTTATACATTAGATAAAGTGATAGATTAAAAGTTACTATTATAATAGAGTCCTTATAACAGTATACTGTGATAAAACTTCCAGTATCACTTCACTTGAGCTTTGGGCCATGATTATGTAAATGAAATCTTACTTGTGTCACAAACGCTATGAAACTAGTTACTCCATGGTTTCTAAGTAGTCAAAAGTGGGTGTCACAGAGGACATTTTTTATGAGGCCAAAGGCATAATTCATTCCATCCAGGATGGATCAAGACAGCATGACATCTCACCATGCTATTCAGAACAGAGTAAATTTAAAACTTATGAAATATTAATTTTTAGAAGTTTCTATTCAATATTTTAGCTGTTGACCAGCCATGCATAACTAAAACTGAATAAAATGTACAAGTATCAACAAGAGGATGCTACTGTGTATTTTGAATAAGATGAAGGGTGGGATCTTTGAGTCTCATATGGTCAGGGTTCCTGCTACTTTATGACAGTCAAGCCAAGGAGTTGGCCTCTATGGGAGAACTGTGCATGTTCTGTGCAGACACCTGTGAAACAAAATCAAGTTGCCCTAAGTTAAGCACTTTGTAGTGCTCAATGGAAACTTGCTGCACGTGTCTATTTCAAAATCTCTCTCCTTCCCTCCCTTTTTCTTTCCTTTCTGTCTCTCCTCTTGTTGCTTAAAAGCTATGAAGGAGGAAGGTATTTACTGAGCATACAGTACAACGCCATTGGTTGGTGTTTGTTAGAAATCATCTCACTATCCAGAGAGACATTTTTATTTCTGTTCTACAATATAAGAAACGAAGAATCAGCACATTCAGCCTGTGCCAGAGTCAGATGGCAAGAAATCAGTGGATCCGAAGCTTCATGTCTGCCTGGTTTCTGCCCCGGATCATTGGTTTATTTCTCCAACCCCCCTATTTTTACTTTACTTATTTTTACTTTTACTTTTTTGGTTTGGTTTAGTTTAGTTTAGAGACATTTGGCTAAGTAACACTTGGTAATCTTGAACATGTCATCGTCCAGTCCCCACCTCCAGAGATGACATGACAGGCACGTTTCACAATGCCTCACTATGCCTCCCCACTTGAGGAAAATACACTCATTTTTAAAATGATGAGTTATTTCCATGAAAAACAAATGTTTACTTGATCTAAACATTGAATTATTTTTTTTTGTGGATAAATTAAATACCTTACAAAGGGTGAATGAAATGATGAAAATAACAAGCTGTATTTCCAGCTAAAGAAACAAAAGGGAAAATAACAGAAGTAAATCAGAAAAAGAAAACTCAAGTATCAAGGCCCTGATTGTTTAAAAAGGAACTTCAGCAAAATAAGCAAAACAAAAACTGACCAGAAAAATGAAGAAGTTGGACACTAAAAAATAATAACAAGTTACTTAGGAACTAACTATTGAAAAAAAATGAAGTGAAGTTATGAGAAACCACTCTAATAGTCATCTATGTACACATTATGAAATGAAGATGAAATAGATGATTTTCAAGAGAGATGCAGGCAAACTGAATTGGTAAGGAAGAGGAAGAGACCTCTGTACCCATGGGTGACATGAGCCAGAAGAAAGTAAACAGAGAACATCAAATATTAAAACAACCAATATGATAGCATATAGAACTCAGAAATTCAGAGCCTTTATGTGCCTTGTATTACAAATAAGCAGTCACACTTAGAGAAAGAATGGAGCCAAACTTAGTAATATTTAAGGACATTATTATGTCACATATGCCAAGTCTAATGACAACAAGATCTTTACACCATACCATATTCTCAATAAAGACTTATTTGTCCTAGTGGAATAAGACTGTGAAAGTTCCTTATGATACAGTGGAGTCCCATGTAATCGATCAGATGTATTTATGACAAAGAATTGAAATTTCTCAGTCTGGACAAATCAGTTATAAAAAGGGATCAAGTACTTGGATGTAAGACATGCCACTGTCAAAGGGCTCTATAAAAACACTTTACAGCACAGGCCAAGAATCCTGGAATAAATGGAGAACCCTTTACAGTGTGGGCATAGGCAAATAACTCCAAAGTGAGTACCACTAGCCCCAAAAATTAATAACAAGAATTTACTGAATGGGATTGCACGGGAAGCAACCAGGAGAGTGGAGAGAATATGAGAAATTCTGTGGCCACCGGATATTTGATAGGGGGTCAATCTTTAATATATTAAATAATAAATAATATATACCCCCCAAATTCAAGTACCCATCCCCTAAACACCCAACCAACAATTGGGTAAATCAACAGTTCAAAAAAGTATTACATATGACCATGTGTGTATAAAAAAAAAAAATTGCTCAACACATTTAACCACTAGCAAAATTCAAGGTACAGTGACATTGTACCTTACCTGGAAGAATGGCCATAATGAAGAAAACAAAAAATAAATATTGGTAAGTATATGAGAAAAGGAAGCTTTATGCATTGTTGTAGAATTGTAGGTTAGAATACCTATTTTAAAAATCAAAAAATAAAATAAAAATAAAAGCATTCAAAAGTTATTGTATGAGCTGGCTACTCCACTATTGGGTATATAGTTATAGAAACCCAAGTCACCATTCCTCAGACATTCATGCATACCAATCCACCACTGTTGGTAACCACGGCATTACAGAATCATCTCCAATGTCTATCACTGAAGGAAACTTTGGGTTCTATCTTCTTCCCTCCCTCTGTCTGTCATTCCCTATGCCCTTCCATCTCTCTGTTTCTCCCTCCCTCCTTTCCTCTCTTCCTAACAGAGTTTTGTTTAGCCATAGAGAAGAAGAAATTATGTCATTTGGAAACAAATAAAAGGATCTGGTTATCATTAAATCAATCAAGTAAACCACACTCAGAATGACAACTATATATGTGCACGTCAATAACAAGATGCCTGAAAATAGAAAGTTAGCATTTGGGAAGAGATAGGCAAAGATCAGGTATAGCGAGAGCTGACAAGAGAGAAGCTACCTGAGGGATGGAGGTGAGCAAGGAAACGGCATCTATGAAAATGTCAAATGTCACGTCGCTGCGCACAATAAATGTATCCTAGTGATATTCTAAAAGCAGGCAATAAAAGGGAACTGTTTAGAAAGCGTCTTGTGGTGCCATTATTAAGACACTAACGTGCATCTTCACGTGAGCATGGTGACCTGCAGAGTTGTGTGCTTCTTGGCGCATGTCTATGGTTACACATTCTCTCTCCAGTCAGTGGCTGCAGTACAGTGAGCACACTTGACCTTGGTTTCCAATCATCTCTCCTCAGCCAAAAGAATGGAAGAACTCGGAGGGAACAGTTGATTTGGGGAATGTAATGGGGATGAACAAGAGGAGGGAAATAAGCAAGATGAGACTGCAAAGAGTGTGGTGCTGAGAGTGAGCAGGAGCTCAAAGGTCCATAGCATATCTTCATATCAAAGGAACAAGGGACCCAACCTAAGTATGTACCCAATGGCCCAGTCCAGAGCAGTGTGCGCAGAATAAAATAAATACTCAATGTCTATTTTATAGATAAGTCACCAACTTAATATGTGAGGATGAACGAACTCATTCTCAGAGGAGAATTCACATGGAAAAGCACAGAAAGAATAATGGGAAATAAAATAACATTCCCGTAGACATTATCAATTGTTTTGAAAGCAGAGATCATTTCTGGGTGTTAAAAGAAGTAAGGGGAAAAAATGAGTAAATAGGATATTTATAGGTGAACTTCCCACAAGACACTTACTAGCCAAGAGAGAAGAAAAAAATGTAAATTGGAAGTGAAAAAGAAATGACACTCTCCACATCAACCAAGTGAGTAAATTTCACCTCCCTGGGCCTCCAGAACCACCTGAGACCACACCACTTAGCTTCCATGATAGTCAGACAAAGGACAAATAACTCAAATTTAGCCAGGAAGGAAAACTTTGCAAAGCAATTGAGGGACATTCTTCAAAGCAAATAGTTGGCAGTCTTACAACATCAAGGTTAAGAAAGAAAAGGTCTCAGGGAATTCACTAAGTCACAGAAGTGGGGGTGGGGGGGCATGAGAATAAATGAAAAACACAAGCCAGCCAAGAAATAGAACAAGTATATCATGGTTGCAACATCTGAAGCAGTATATAAGTAACATCAATATTCATGATTTTATAATTATATCGTAGTTATGTAAGGGGTTGACATTTGGTGAAGGTACAAAGTTTGAAGGAATTGTGTCCTTTCAAAGGTTGTTTTACAGATTTGAAAAGTAAAGGCAATCACATTACTCTTGCATAATTATAAAATGCCAGGTTTTACTGATGATTTCTTCTCCAGTCACCAACCATTGAGTTTGAATGAATGGAACTGAATGGAAGTGAGTCTCTTAAATGATACCCACTATTAACTTTTTCTGCAGTGGCCTTCTTTTCTACATATCATACGCATTCCCTTGGGGACTTCATAGTCTACTGAGAAAAAGAATTGAATCTGTCACAGACAAACAAATATGAGTTTCAGTCATGCAGATAACAATTTCAACCAACAGAATGTAAGATGCTCAGGGTTCTTGTGATTCTCTATCCCACCAAAAGGGCCTCTAAGACAGTATCTTAACATGGACAGATGTCAACATATGCATTCTTTAATTTTGAAAGGTAATACCACATCGAAGGCAAGAGAGAAACAACAAAACATTGACAATTTTCATATAAATTAATATTAAATTTGATAATGTAAACATGCTCCAGGTGGCTAAAATGTTTATTTCTTTATAATCCTTTTTCAGCACACTGCCAGGGAAATGAGTTACTACTGTGTACACACAGAGTCATTTATAGGTATTAGAACATGATGAGGATACCAAAGTGTTACTATTTGAACAACAACATTTCCCTTAAACTTTACCAGTCTTTGGTGGCACATAGATATTTGTGACCATGACACTGAAGAGAACTCTATCCTGAACTATATTCTGCCCATACAATACATTAAGTTCTTCAATTCCATTGACTCTGACTGCTGTCATTATAAATTCCTCAGGTTATAGATTTGATCTGATTATCACATCTTTAGAATGCCGGCATGCCATTCTTTTAGTAGTTGATGCTCTTTGGAAGACATTGGAATGAACATAGGCCATTTAGTAGAAATACTGATGGTTGAAATCACAGCCTTTACACACACTGGAGGCAGCGCACTCAACAAAAGTGCTTTATTATTTTTGGCATTTAGAAAAAAAGAAAAAAAAACAGAGGTTGTTTTGCAAGCAGTCTGTGAAGCAGAGTTGGAGGGGTGTGTCGGGGCTCATCATGGGAAGAAAGTGCCAACTTCTCAGCTTTCACCAGTTCAGCCTTTATGATTCTCTGGTGGTGATGTAATCACCAGTGAGAACTATTAGCAAGAATTACATAAACCTCTCTCCACCAATTGTCAGTTTGTATATTATAGATTAAGAACTGCCACGGGCTTCTAGTGGTTGGCAATGCGAGCTGTGGAAAATATCACAGAGCCTTGCTAGCACACTAGCTGTGCTCTGTGAAGCAGAAAATTAAGCCTGGCATATTTGGGAGAGGAGTCTTCTGGTCTGTAAGAGTTTATAAAAATAGCCATATGGATAGAACCCAGGGTCACATTTGTAAGTTTTTAATAGTCCTGCAATAAATAATTTTGTTAGACAGTCTAAAATCTTAGCTTATTCTGTCTCAAAGCCCAGCTAATGTTTAGTGGAAACAATTCATTTCTTCCTCTAATTAAGAAGATATAAAGAGCACAATAAAGTATTTTTAAATCATGGCACATCAAAATATGCTGAATAAAATCAGCACCAACAATGACAATCTGCCTTCGATGCTGCATCTACTTTGATTCTTTGGGAATAAGGATTAAGTCTGAACAGAAAATCATTTGTCAAAGTATTAGGAGCTTCATGAAAAAAATTAGCTCCATTACATAAAGGCAATGCTACAAATGGAGACATTAATCTAAGCAATAGTGGTCTGAAGTTTATTGTTTATTTTATCTGTTTCGTTTGAAGTATTCTTAAAAAGAATTCTTTAAAAGAATACTCTTTCTGTGGTAATACATTTGCTTAGGCATTTTTGAAACATCTAAGTGTAATTTTTTCTGCTGCAACATACAGTTTTATCACAGGGGCCACACCTTATCTGTGAATATGGAATAAAACTTTGGTACTACAATGTTTGACAGAAGAGGACGATTCATGAAATAATGCCATGCTGCTATTCTAAGGGGGCAGTTCTGATGCCAAGGTCCTGTTCTCTATTTGGTTCTTGATCTCTTAATAAGGAAAGCTGAGGACCAACTGCTGGGTGGAAGGTACAGGTGGGACTACTGGGTCTCAGGAGGAAAAGGCAGATACAAAAAAGGAGAGGGTTTCTCTGTCATGCTTTGGAGGGAGAAGAAGACGGCAGTCATGTGAGGTTTCAGGAGGAGCCTGTGGTCACTGCTACAGGCAGGTGGTGAGGGATGTTTATCAGGGATTAGGTGGGACTAGCCACTTTAGGACAGGTGGGAGGAGCAGAGATAAAAATATTATTAAGGGCACACTTTTCCAGGCAGAGATAGTAACACCCAGCTATTGTGCAAACTCTCTCTCTCTCTCTCTCTCTCTCTCTCTCTCTCTCTCTCTCTCTCTCT
>NC_034607.1:36426618-36457367 GCF_900095145.1 Mus pahari | reverse complement strand
TCTCTCTCTCTCTGTGTGTGTGTGTGTGTGTGTGTGTGTGTGTGTGTGTGTGTATCTTTTGTCCAAGGATTCAAGGGGAGCAAAGGCAGTAGAGCGTAAAACTATACACAACAGTTGTTCCTAGAAAAGTTTGCACAACTTTGGGGACAGCATCAAAGCTGTTTTTTTTTTTTTTTTTGAATTAGTAATTTCATCAAAATAAGGTTCTACATCCCTATCCTCATCATGTTTTCTTTCTTCCTTCCCTCTTGCTGTTGTTTTGTGAACCTTACAGTCAAGAGTGGAATGAAGTATCTAGAGTTTGTCATGGTAGGCCAGGAGTTAGGCAGTAAGGGAGAAAGCAGATTCTCAAAAGAAGCCCTCAGAACATTCACAAGCTAACAATTCAGCACACCCCTTCAGCTGCTGGTCACTGCTACATTGTAAACGAAGAGGGAGCGCTTAGGGCTTGCCAGTCTTCAGTCAAAGAAGAGCCAATAGCAGGACTTCAAACTGCCTGCAAAACCAGAGAAAACTGCTGGCGTCAACTTGATGCTTTCCAGGTCTAAAACTAGTGAAAGATAAAGGACCAATCAGCAGTGAGAGAAACTCTCCTTGCTCCTTTCTCATCCAAAGCTAATACATATTAAAAAGTAAAGATGTGTTAACCTATAAAATCACTTGCCTCTTGAACACCAAGGGGCTTTTGGCCACACAGAGTACACTAACGACAAAGTTTAAATGTATGGTAATAGACTGTAATGGATTATTTTCCTCATTTTTAGCTAACTTAGCCCAAACAGGCAGAGAACCGTTGTCAGTCCAGAGGCTGACATTATTCTGGGCAGAACACTTTTTTTTATGTCCAGCTCAGTAAAAGGCTCAGTGGACAAAGCCTTGAAGCGATTGGTATCACTTCTTCCCCAGTTTATCCTTTGTTCTTTCTTACAGGGCACAGTACCCCTGCCCTGGGCACCACTCTCATTAAAATGCTCCTTAAGCTTTCGGCTGTTTTCCTTTTGGTGCTTTGTCTAGGAAGATGCTCTAGGAAGGTATTTCTAAGCATCGGTGAAGACCTAACCCAAGGATAGAGATGATTTCCAGGTTCCTGGGTATCGTTTCTATCTGCAATAAGGATGGATCCATTTTATTATTCATGGGAAGGATTCCTGATGTCAGAGAAAACTCACATGCCCCCTGTCCCCTGTCATCTTACCCCTTCATGCTTCTGCAAACTCAACACTGATTCTCCACGCCATGGCCTGATTGGCTCCCTGAAGTCCTATTGATCAAACTCATAGCATTTGCTTAGTACTTGCTCTGTGAATGTCAGGGCTATTTTTTTTCCTCCTTCTTTGTTTTACCAAGTAACCTCCATTATACAATGGTTTCTCCTCTTATCCATGGAACCATTCCTAATATCTTGTCTCTTCCATTTAAATTAAGAAAAACTATTATCCCATTGCCTCCAAAGCCATTACCCATTGTTCTGTCTTCAATGTTCCCCGAGGTGTTAACACATACACTCTCAACCATCCTTTCATAGAAAAGACTTGGACTGTATTCCTATCTGAGTTACTGCTTTTTTTTTTTTTTTGGCAAGGATTTTTCTGTTTATGACCCTCCGTTACTCTTATGCATACAGGTGAAAATTCCTAGGGGTTCAGATCACTTCTGAGATTCCAAACAATGGAAATTTCAGCACTTAACACCTCATGGGGTTATGGCAAGCATGAACCAGGCTACCGGTATTTCTCATGTTCTTTCAAAAAAAGTGTTCTGGACAGAACTGCACTTGAGAAGTCCATAGTCACACCCATCACTTCATGAAAGAGGGCAATAACTGGAGCAAGCATACGTGCTGTCTGCAACACCTCTGCTTTAAGGGGTCTGCCATAAATCAGGAGCTGACAGAGTTGAAGATATATGTCACCAATCACAGAACATACAGCTATTCAAGGTGTGATTATGTACTTCTGAAGCATAATTCTATTCCCAGTGCTCTTTCAAGATTTCCACATTTTTAGAATATTATATCATACCATATATATACATGCATATATATGCATAAATATATATAGTTACCATGAACCTATGGAAAAAAGAAATGTATCATTTCTTTTTACATTAATTTGTACAGATATATACATTCCCCCCCCCCCCCCCGTGTTTCCAAACAGGTTATTCTGTCCTGAATTTTGTTGGTCAGCTCAATGTACTTAATATTATTAGCCAATATCAACATTTGGGCACTTTGAGATCAGATATTCTCCATCTCTCTGACAAATAAATGAATAACCAAGCAATCACAAAGACCCGAATTTTAACTGGCTGGTTGCTGCTAACCAGTGTATACTGCACCCTAGAGGCTGAAGAGAGTAGTGCCTAGTTAGTTCGCAGATGTGTATTTCTGGGGTGAATGAGACATTCCTCTGAGGCAGCTCTATCAGCAGCAGCCATTGGCTATTATTAGTACAGGCGGCACAGATAGGGATCTGTGGCAAACACAAGATATTTGCCCCTTTTACTAGCCTGGAGTTTGACACTATTAAATGTCCAAACTTACAAAATGCCACATAACTGAAGTAGCTATGTGGCAAACAGTATTATACAATTATCATCAGAATTCTGAACAACTTTTTTAACTATCTAAAAATTTATCTGGAGAAACAGAAAGCATCTTCACAATTATTTTAAGTTAAAAAATGATATCTCTCCTAACATGCATATCAGAATGGCTGAAATGACAAAAAAAAAAATAGTTAACATAAAAGTGGAGATCCTGGGCACCCACAGATTGTTTGTAACAACATATTGTACAGCTACTTTGGGAAAAGTCATGGTGGTACCTTATAAAATGAAAGATGTAGTCATCATATAACCCAGAAATTGTGCTGTTGGGTATTTGTCCCAGAGAATATATGTTTCCACAAAAACACATCTCCAGAGGTTTGTAGCATTTCTCTATAGAGGACCAAACCTGGAAATCACTCTGATGTCTTTCATCAAGTGTATTTGTACACCTTGATACAGTAATAGCTTAGATGTTTCCCAAGGGCATTATGGTGAGCCCGATGGCCAGATCTCAAAGATAACACAGTATATGACTCTGTATAGGAGTATTTCATGATGGAAAAGTCTAGATCTTGATTGTGTAGATAGTCATACAAATATATGGGTTGTATCGGTAGTCACAAAAATCTACACAGATGTGTGACTATGCAGAACACACACAAGCAAGCATATTTATCTGGGAATTGTCATGACCCTTATGGATACCAATGCTCACTTTGGTTGTGACATTTTATTATAGCAATGCAAGTTGTTACCTTTGGGAAAACTGGATTGAGATGCATGGGATCTCCATACACACTGTGTATTAATGCATATGTTTGCACTTTCCTATGAAGCCATAATTTCAAAGAAAAGGGGCAGAAAATTAAAGTGTCTTTCCCTGATTCCCTAAGCACATCTAGCTCCCGTGAGATGCTTTTCATCCATTTCATTCCAGAAGCCTCCAAATTTCTGTCTGCTGCCTCCCAATCAGTTGGGGGACTCTGCCTCAAGCCTGCGGCAATTACTGCTCTGATCCATCCACCAATCCTAATGTGACTGTCCTTGTCAAGACCACAATGACATCCATATTTTTTCATTAATTTAATTATTCACTTTACATCCCAATAAACACCCTCCTTGCTCCTCCTTTCTTTCCTCCCAACCCCACCCTCACAAATCTCTCCTCCCACTATCCCTCCCATTCTCTCAGAGTAGGGAAAGACCCCTTAGGTACCAAACTGCCCTGGGACAGTGCATCAAGTCACAGTGCATCCTCTCCCACTGAGACCCAGCCAGGCAGTACAGCTATGGAAAGGGGATCAACACAAGAAGGCCTATAGAATTAACTAACCTGGGTCCACAGGGTCTCACAGAGACTGAATCATCAACTAAAGAGCATGCCTACGCCCCCCCCCCCAACAAATTTGTATATATGCAGCTTAGTCTTCGTATAGGTTCCCTAACAATTGGAGAGGGAATTGTCCCTGCCTCTGTTGCCTGGTATGCATATTTCTAAGTCCCAGATCCAGTTGCTAGCCCCATTTAACAGAAGGGGTCACACACCTGTTGGCCCCATATTTAACAGAAGGGATCACATACCTGATGGCCCCACATTTGACAAAAGGGATCGAATACCTGTTGGGTCCACACTTGACAGACATATCACACATCTGTTGGTCCCACACTTGACAGAAGGGGTCACACACTTTGTTGGTGGGGTCTCTTTTCACTTCATGGACAACTATGGGCATTTTAAATTCCCACTATGACTTTCTTCTATGTCTCATTTTGAGGTTCTTATTAATTAGACCAAGTTATTTATTTCCCTAGGGATACATATTATGCACCCAAACTTTCAAACATAGGTCTCTAGTCAAAATAGGCTCTTTTTTAATTTTAGAATTTTACTTAATATTTTTCCAACTATGTTATATGATGAACATCATGATAAGCAATAATAGCAGATGGGCATAGAAAATAACTTATTTTACACTTCCAAGCAGCAAGCCAGGCTGCCTACTGCCTTGTTCACTCTCTGCCTCATGCTCTCTTGAAGTCTGATACAGCCCAGGATCACCTGCACAGAGGTGACAGGACCCATAGTGCACTGCACCTTCCCACAAGCATCAACCATCAAGATAATCCTTCACAGATGTGGCTACAGGGCAGTCTGATCTTAGAAACACCTCAATCAATACTCCCTCCTCAGGTGACTCTGGGTTCTATCAAGTAGACAACTGAGATTCACTAGTATCAACAGTCTTTATGTATGTAGCTAATTAACTTATATCTTTCACTTAATATGTCCCAAACTAAAATCCAGACAGACCACAAAACATGTCTTTTCAATGATTTTTATATCAATATTAAAACATCTTTGTATTTCTAAAAAAAAAAAAAGTCAAAATATCAGCACAATTTTCTCTTATCATATCAATTTCTCTTATCAATTTTCTCTTATCAGTCCTTAAAAGATAATGCTGTTGGGTCCTTCAAAAATAATCCTGAATTTAAGAACATCCTACTGCCTTGATTTTCATTTTCTTTTTTGTCCATTCATATTTTCTTTTTTTTTTAAAAATTTATTTATTATATGTAAGTACACTGTAGCTTTCTTCAGACACTCCAGAAGAGGGCGTCAGATCTTGTTACAGATGGTTGTGAGCCACCATGTGGTTGCTGGGATTTGAACTCCGGACCTTCGGAAGAGCAGTCGGGTGCTCTCACCCACTGAGCCATCTCACCAGCCCCCATTCATATTTTCAAACTGATATTTTGAAACAGATTAATTGCTCTCCCCCGTCCTCACTGCTGTCTGGAAGAACAACATTCAATGTCTCTTACAAGTGACAAGTTACAGTGTGGTGTGACACATTTCATCCCATATAGACCTTGTCCTCTTGGTCTTTTGTTATTTTTATGACCTAACCCCTTAGGACTAACTCTATTTGCTCTCTAATCTCCCTGCTCTTTCAAGAACACGCGTGAGACCTCTGTGTTTCTTATCTTCTAACATGAAAAGCTGGAAGGATAGCTTGCCTGACTTGTTATTCGGGTGCTTGACTGACACCACTGGAGATGCAGGATTATCATTCCATGCATTGTGTAGCAATTTCCTCTGAATGGAAATGTTCAGTAGAAGAGAGAAGGGAAGCTTAGTAGACTTGAGAAATAAACCTCACAAGCCCAGGAAAGCTGGAACTTACAAGATTCTCACACAGACACATGCACACACATACAAACACACTCCAACATACATACACAACATGCAAGCACAAACTCACACATGCATACATACACATGCAGGGGTGGCCTTATTGGTGCTCCAGTTACTTCTAATCCCCCTGACCCCCCGCATTCCTGTAAGCAGCCACTTGCCTGTACTTCTGTAAGTATGCACAATAAAAACAAAGTAGGACTTTGGTGGGCTCCTTACTTTCATCTGTCGGTTCCTATCTGAGATCAGTAGACATCTGTTCATATCTCCCTATGCAT
Organism: Mus pahari; assembly: GCF_900095145.1. Lineage (NCBI taxonomy): Eukaryota > Metazoa > Chordata > Mammalia > Rodentia > Muridae > Mus > Mus pahari. Next base: position 36,451,337 of record NC_034607.1, on the reverse strand, counting down.
AACACATACAACTCCTTACCATCTGCCATAAGACTCAAAAGTAACGGCTGGGATGGATGGATGCATGGATGGATGGATAGACAGATGGGTAGATGATAGATACAATATGGTAGACAGATGATAGATAAATAGATGACAGGCAGAGATAGATGATAGATAGATAGATGATAGATAGATAGATAGATAGATAGATAGATAGATAGATAGATAGATAGCAAATGAATGGAAGATACAAGTAGGTTGATAATGTGATTTTTCACTCAAGAATCCATCAAATATTCTCTACAGGCTACCTTCTAGGCCACAGAGCAATTCTTACCAAATACCAGTAATTATTACAATTTTTGTATCCTATCAGACCAAAGAGAAATAAAATTGATAATCAAATCTGAAGAAACAATAGAAGCCAAACAAATACCTGTGGACCAACCATGTACTCTTCAAATCACCAAAACCAAAACCAAACAAACAAACAAAAACAGGAGGAAATAAAAAAATTCCTAGAAAAACTGAAAATAAAAACACAACAGAATCTTTGAGACACAACTAAGCCAATTCTGAGGGGAAATTTATAGCTGTAATATACATTAAAAAATCAGAATGATCCCATTCTACTTTGTCTTTTATTGCTGCAATGAACATCATGACTAGAAACTTGGGGAGAAAAAGGATTTGTTTGGCGTAAATATCTATGTTACAGTCTATCACATAGGGAAGGCAGGCAGGAACACAAACAGAACAGCAACCCGGAGGCAAGAACTATAGCAAAGACCATGGAGAAATAAACTATTCTACTCCTCATAGTTTGCTCAGTTTACTAATCCATATCAGTGCTGATACTACCCAATGGGCTGGGTACCCTCACATCACACATGAATCAAGAAAATGCCCCATAGACTTGCCTACAGGTCAGCCAGATGAAGCCGTTTTCTTAATTGAGTTTCCCTCTCCTAGACGATCTGAGTTTATGTCATGTCAAGGAAAAACTCACCGCCACAGAGATCAACTTAAGAAACCAATGTGAGGCTTCAGAGTCTTCCTATAACTCAAGTCAAACCCAAAGCATAAGCAGGAAGAAATAATAAGGAGCATGGCAATTTAATGTACAAATGCACTGCTCCCTAACAGGACGATGTATAGACGCAATCGAGTAAAACACTGGTTCACTGGAACTAAAGCAAGTGGATTTATAAAAAAAAAATCCTAGCCAAAGTTACTGACAGAGGTTGGGGGTGTTCTCTCAAAATTTGGGACAAATAATAGGTAGGTCACTCAGGGACACAACAGTCTAGAGGGTAATCAGGGAATGCTTTGAAAATTTTTGTTTGCCACACCAAAAATAATATACAGCCAACTGACAAATTCAAGGGAACTCATGACTTACCAAAATTAAAGGGGATTAAAAATAAATTCAACAGATTCAGAATAAGTGATGAAACTATAGAAATAACAAATTCTTTCACCAAGAAAAGCTGAAGACAAAGAAGATACACTCTCCAATTCTTGAAAAGCTACAAAAAGAGCTCACACCAATGTTTCTTAAACTATCCTAGAAAAAAGAGTTAGAAGTAACACCACAATGTCATTTCAAAGGCATCATCACCCTGTGGCCAAAGCCAAAAGGACACATCAAGAAAAAAAAAAACAAAACAACAACAACAAAAAAAACCCCTATAATTCAATTTCCCTGACTATAAACACAAGTATTCCCACTATAGGCTAATTTCCTTTATTAACATAGATGCAAGAATTCTTGATACTTGCAAACCAAATTTAAGAAAACATTAAGACGATAACACACCATGACTAAGTTGATTTTATCCCAGGGACACAAGATTGGTTCAACACTTATGAATCAATAAATGTAACAAATCACATCAATACATTTAAGGACAAGTATCACATGACTCTCTCATTAAAGCCAACGTACCCATCATGATCAAAGCCTTGAAGACACTAGGGATAGAAATGAATATCTTAGCATAGCAAAGGTTATATATGACAAATGTATAGTCAACATTGTATTAATTTTCAAGCATTTCATCTGCAGTTAAGAATGAGGTAGGGTGCGTCATCTCCCACGGAGGTTAGACAAGGCGGTTCAGTTAGGGGAAAGGGATTCAAGGGTAGGCAATATAATCGGAGACAGCCCCCACGCCCTCATGACGTCTCAGCTGCACAACTGTTACATATATGCAGGGCTCCTAGGTACATTCCACTCCCTCTCTGGTTGGCATTCAGTCTCCATTAGCCACCCTGGACCTAAGTTCGTAAATTCTGCAGGTTTTCTTGCCGTGTTCTTGACCCCTCTAGCTCCTTTAATCTCTCCTCTCCCTCTTCCACGGGATTCCCCAAGCTCTACTTAATGTTTGGCTGTAGGTCTCTGCATCAGCTTCCAACAGTTGCTGGGTGAAGCCCTCTGACTACCTTGAAGCTGGGCTTCTGTCTGCAGGTATGGCAGAATATAATCAGTAGAATCAGAGGTGGAGTCCCTCTCATGGCATCTGTCTCGAGCTGGACCAGTTATTGCTTGGTCTTTTCCTCAAGTTCTACTCTACCTTGCAGGCATACATTTTTTGCAACCTACTTGAATAAGCATTCAACCTCTCCTCTTGTCCACCACCCACCAGAGGCAGTAGAAGAGAAAACTTATTAGGATATTGGGGGAAGTGGACCTGTTTAGCAATAGTGCTTTGAGGGCGAGCTTGATCTTCTTTGGCAGCAGTCCAGTCCCATATGAAATACCAAATATGAATAAGCAACGGCAGACCAGTCCTCTTGGCAGGCAGATACCACACAGGAACCAGCAGCTGCTTTCAATCCTGAAGACACTGCAAGGCTCCTCAAACAGCCTGACATGATACCTCAGAAACAGCAAGAAGCTACAGGGACTTCAAGAGAAGTTTTTTTTTTTTTTTTATGAGTTTCTCTCAATGGTGGCTTAACCACAAGCTGTGCTCGACAACACTAGCTATGTAAGGTGAACCAACACATGCATGTCTTGTTGTTACGGAAGATAGCAAGGTGGAGCAAAACAAACCAATGATCAGTGCTTGTCTCCCACTGTCTGTAGGGCCATAATTATACTCGTTTGTCAGAGGACCTTTCATGTGTCTGCTATATCAAAACATCCTTTCACCCGTGACTGCTTTAGCAAGATATCCTTTCACCTGTGTGCCCCAGCAAACCATCATCAGGCATAACTGACTTTCCAAACAAACCAGAAGTTTCCACTTCACCGCCCCGTATTTCTTCTGCACATGCTATAGGCAGGACAGATTATAGGTGTGATGTTTGGGGACTGGTTTGGTGTCCCAACGTCTCCATTGGAAATCTTGCCTGGTTTCAGGAGATGGCTGGCTCAGGCTCCATATCCCCCATTGCTAAGGGTCTTAGCTAAGATCACTCTCATAGACCTTGCTGTGGCTTAATATGCCAGGGCTAGTTGATGTCCATGGGAGGCTTCCCCTTTTCTGGGGAGAAGGGGAGGAAAGTGGAGAGGAGGGGAGGAGAGAGGAGACAGATGAAGGACATGAAGGGAGAGGAGCGAGGGGAAGCTAAGATCCAGATATAAAGTGAATAAATAACAGTGAGAGAGAGAGAGAGAGAGAGAGAGAGAGAGAGAGAGAGAGAGAGAGAGAGAGAGAAATCTAACCAGGACACTATCATAAGGATCCAGAAACTTGCTAATTTAAATAAAATAAGAGAGTTATATTCTAAACTCTCAAAAAGAAACATGATGAGATAAGGTTATCATCCATTCTCTGTTTTGACCCAGGATGGAATAAGAATTTGGAGTAATGAAATAAAATAAATAGAAGAGACAGAAATAGGAAAGTAGGAGTAAATGTCATTCTATTTTGTAGACATTGTCATCTGATACTTCAGGAGACTTTCAACACAGCCCCCCAGCACACTCTCAGCAAAGCAGGAAGATACCAATCACCACACGTGTCCTTACCAATGACCATGTTTACAGCAGAAATCTGGGAAAAATCAGATTTATAATGGCTTCTTTAAAATGCCTAGATATTAAATAAAACAAGAAAATGAGGCGCATGCCTTTAATCCCAGCACTTGGGAGGCAGAGGCAGGCGAATTTCTGAGTTCGAGGCCAGCCTGGTCTACAGAGTGAGTTCTAGGACAGTCAGGGCTATACAGAGAAACCCTGTCTCAAAAAACAAACAAACAAGCAAACAAACAAACAAACAAAAACCAAGAAAGTGAGACCTGTACAATGAAAATTTTCAAACACTAAAGAAAACATTAGAAGACAAACAGTCTTCTAAAATATCTCCAACCTGAGATATTTTGAAAATGACTATATTATTGGAGACCTAAAGATTCAGTTCAATATGCACCAAAATTCCTACAATGGTTTCTTCAGAGCTAGGAAAACGTTCCTGGAATTCATCTAAAGGCACAATAGTCACTAAAAGCCAGAGAAATCCCCAGCAGAAGGAGTAGTGCAGCTGGCATGTTGGTCCTTGTTCTCAAACTATGGCACAGAGTAACAACAATGAAAATGTCAGGTATCTGAGTAAAGAAAAAGGACATGCAGACCTGGAACAGAAGAGAGAACCCAGAACGGAAACTCGGGTACATGCACCTACATGCTGACAGAGCTGCCAATTCATACACTGGAAAAAGGACAGGCAAAGAAGTCTTACTGGAAGACCTTAAAAGTGTGTGAGGAAAACAGGCAAAACATGTTTAAAACCATAAACACAGGCAAGTCCTGTCTAACGAGGATGTGTATAGCATAGGAAATAATCTCAAGCATTGAAAAATGGGATTATCTGACATCAAAAACTTCTGCCCAAGAAAACCCTACACACATAGACACATGAGAAACACTAAACAGACTCAATAGGTTTCATATACATTTGTGTATATGTGCAACAATACTTACTAAAGAAGAAGAGATAGGAGAGATAGCCAACATGAGAAAAATGTTTATACCTACAGCTCAGACATGGGAGTGACATTCATAATATGTAAAGAAACCAAGAAGCTGGGGAAGTTTTCAAGAAATGCTAATGGACAAAAATATGAAAAACCTGTTTAATATCTTAAATCCTTGGGGAAGTGCAAATTAAAGCAACTTGAAAGTTTCATCTTACCCCACAGGGTGTTTTCACAGTGAAAGCAAAAGCATAAGACACTAGATATTCGAGGAAGGAGGGACCCTTACGGCTGACAGAAATATAAACTGGTGTAGGCAGTTCTGAAAATAATAATAATAATAATCAAGAAGAAAAAGGAGAAGGAGGAGAAGGAGAAGGAGGAGAAGGAGGAGGAGGAGGAGAAGGAGAAGGAGAAGAAGAAGAAGAAGAAGAAGAAGAAGAAGAAGAAGAAGAAGAAGAAGAAGAAGAAGAAGAAGAAGAAGATGATGATGATGATGATGATGATACAACCTCTGTATAACCAGCTTTATCAGCCCTGGGTATAAACCAAAGGCGTTGAGGTCAATCTATGATAGAGCTACTCACATGCCTGTGTGACTCTTACAGTATTTATAACAGCTAAGACATAAAACCAGACTACATGTCTATCGGTAAGTGGTTGGATGAAGAAAATGCAGTGCATATACATGAGAGAACATTACTCATCATTCCAAGTAAAAACCTCAAGAAGACAAGTAGCACATGTCCTCTCCCAGGAAAATGCAGCTTTCAGAGGCAGAGGCATGGCACCAGAGCTTGTGCTTAGAGGAAGCTAAAAGCAGAAGAGGACCACTTGGGTAAGGAAAAGATGCTAAAGATGGAAGATCGCAAAAGCCTAAGGTTAAGGGGTCCCAGGTGGCATGAAAGCAGGAGGAAGCTGCCAATGCTGCTTCCTGTGGCAGTGATCAAAGGCTGCTGATCAAGCCAAGCTGAAGAGGAAAGGGTGGAGCTGAGGAAGTGAGGACAGGAGCCTGGAGGCAGGAAGTGAAGCAGAGAGCACAGATGAACATCACTTTCCGGCTTGTTTACTCTGACTTGCCCAGCTCCACTTCTAACACACCCCAGACCCATGGGCCCAGGGCAGGCACCACCCACAGTGGCCTAGACCCTTCCACATCAATCTGCAATCAAGAAAATGCTTCTCAGCCCCATCTGATGGATTGCCATTCCTTAACTAATGTACACTCTTCCCAGGTGACTCTAATTTCTCTCGAATTGACCAAACTATTCAATATAGGAGTACTATTTTAGAATAATATAGAGTGGGGATGGGGAGGAGAGTTGGGGAGGAGAATGCTAAGAACTAATTATGATGACACACCTGGTTGCCATATTTTATGCTAATTAAAATGCAAAATAAGTAAAGTTAAATAGTTGCCATGTCCTAGATACTGTGAACAGAGCAGGGGTGAACAGGCTCTATCTCTGTAACAGGACATTGAGTTCAGGTGACACAGCTGGGTCATACGCTCTGTCTACTTTCACTTCTTGAGTATTGAGTATTCTCACATTCGTTTCCACCATTGGTGCACCAGTTCGCAATCCCACCCATAGTGAATGAAGTTCCCTCTCTCTAATTGGAGACTCACAGCATCTGGCAGCTTTTTTCTCGGTCTTAGTCATTCACACTGTCAAGGCCCCATCCTTATATGAAAAGCTCCAGGCTGGTGAGTGAGAGAAAATCCGTTGTCTGTAGCAATGAGCTCCCTGAAAGGCTATCCAGTCTCAAGTGGTCATCATTGAACACAAACGCATGTCAGCATCAGTAAATGAACTCAATTGTTTTTATGTGTATGTGTGTGAGCGTGTAAGAATAATTTATAAAAATAGAAATCATGAACTTGAGACGGAGGCAGGGGAGGAGCCAGATGAAAGGGGAGTGGGAGGAAGTGACGTAAGAATAGCACTTGTGTGGAACTCTAAAAAGTTAATAAAGACTGGTCAGGATGATACATACCTAAAATGACACCACTTGAGGCCAATGAAGAAGGAAAATTAATCCAAGGTTAGCTTGGGCTTGATAATGAGATGTTGTCGTAATATAGCAAAAATATTAAAAGTATACAAGAACAAAGAGAGGTAAAGAAATGCTTGAAAGGAGGACAATGGGCTTCCAGGGACTACTGTGGCCTGAACAAGACACAGACTGCAATCCAGTGTGTTGGCAGCGTGGGCTGCAGAAGAAGGAACTCAGAACAGGTGAATAGAGAGACAGGAGCCATTCAGTCCTGTGACCCCACATGAGGAGGGCATGTTTCATTCTAGGAAGAAAGTGCATCAAAATATTATTGTGGTATATTGTATCTCTGCTCTTTAAATCTTCTTTGTCTGAAAAGAGGCTTCAATACCAATGTTAGAGGCTTGACTCTCATTCTGGAAACTCTGACTGGTGGACTTTGGAGTAAAAGCTGGGCATGAAGAAGCACACCATTCCTTTGGCTTGCACAGAACAATGCTTTGAGCTCGGACAGAGGCTTTGTGGACACGATCACTTTCAAGGCATCAGCTCTGCGTTGCTTGGGGTCATTTCTCTAATTCTAAGGCAGTAGCAGGAAGCTTATCATCAGCCTTTCCCCAGCCACAGACTCTAAGAGCCCATTGGGGAGAAAGACACTTTGTCCTGCATCTTGGGCTCCTTCCATGGCTTTAAAATTCTGAATTATCACTTAGTCCAAATGAACTCTTATTTTCTTTTTAAACAAGAGAAAAAAGTAATCTGTTTTATGTTTAGGCCATTTTAATTTCTGTCTGAAAACTACTTTGTAGAGGGAAATATATTCGTTGCCAAAATAGCAAAGAAGAATGACTAGGTTCAGAAGTCTAACGCCTTAGCCCCTGAGAAAATTACAACTCATTCATTCCTTTTCTTCTGAGTTCATAAAGGCTAAAATGGACTCTATGAAGTTTTTGCTAAATTATTTCAGGACCCCCATGTAGAAAACAGCAGAAGAAGGACTATAAAGCAGCTGATATCAATACACCCAAGGAGCAAAGATTATCAATCGAGTTAAAAAGCAAAAGTGCAGCAGGATGGCAGATTTCACATAGGGACTATTAACACAGAAATTACAGAAAATGATCATAGCAAGCCAAGAGTTTAAAAAAGAAAAAACAAACAAACAAAAACAAAACAAACAAACAAACCACCAAAATTCATTAGAGGGGCACCAGACCTCTCTTGAAATAGTAGGAGAAAGAAATAACAAATTTGAACACAATGAAATATAAAGTATATAATCCCAATCATGGTACATAGTACTAGGAGTGAGTACCATGTAATAAAATTGGAAATTTGCAGCACAAACCTTTTGAAAAAACTGTAAATATTTGGTAATTAATACATCTCCAAAGTAAATGATTCAGAGAGAACATCTTGGAGGCAACAGAATCTACAGTTATTCATAGCCTGATGGTGGAGATAAACTCCAGGAAACATATCATTTGATGATTCCATCCTTGGGTAAGAACTATTACTTTATATAAGCCAAGATGATAAGCCTATTGTCTAGGATGAAGAGAAAAGGTACTGTTGCGTATGTGGTTCACATGAATACGGTACACAGTATCAAATTTTACTAGATACACCAGAAGCAGTATGAAGAAGGAAGATGTGTCTCTGTAGACCCATATTGGAAGGGCTAACTCAACCAGAGCCAACAGCTTCCATTATTATAGAAAGTAACAGAAAAGGAATCTACAGATACAGAGAACACACTAAGGATCTTGCGGATTGGTGTGGGGTGGAGAGGTTACTGTAAGCAGGCTGTCAGTATCCTTTTGGGGAGACAAAGAATTTTCTAAGTGTGGACTGGAAGGGCAATTGCATAACTTCACAGATGTACTTAAAATCATTGAATTATATAACTAAAATGAATAGATTTAACTGTATGCAATTTATAACTCAATAAGGCCTTTGAAACATAATGATTTAATTGGTGGTGAAAAACATAAAAAATATATATCATGAATAAGTGAAATTCAATGTATCTAAATGAAACTATTCAGCACTAAGCACGAGCATGGCTTCAAAACTTTCAAGTATTTATTCCTTTCCTTTAACTGTTTTATAATCAACAAAATATTTCTTTTAAAGTAAGTCCATATAGTAAAAATGGAATGTTCACATTACACAACTGGACATCATAATTTTTAAAATACATAACTTAGTATGTGTTATTTACCACTAAGTCAGTGCCTAGATCTTTATTTCTACAATGATGTATGTTCTGTGGAAATGATACATCTCCTAGTCATATCAATATGTCTCATGGCACTAGCAGGAATCTGCTATATAATAATTAAATACAGACAGACTGCAAACAAATCTGACTGCAAACTGACCTTCTAGTGTTTACTCTTACAAAATATAAAACCTGTCAAACTGGGGCTGTAGGAGGAAGGGGGTGGGGCCTGTCTCCTTACCCAAAAACTACCAGGAAAAAAAAAAAGTTGGTATTGTACTAATGTAGTGCACTGGCATTTTCTGTGCTGACCTAAATTAGAAAGGACCGGCTTCAAGACCATTGGTTGGGCAAACTAATTTTAGACACTAATTACATCTCACACCTAATGTGGTAAGCTATTCTGAAGCAGCAGGGCAGATGCGTTACAGGAACTGGCACCGTATAATTTCCGAAGCGAAATATTGAAATAGTAAATCACTCCCTATCAAATCATAGCTGGATTTTATTCATTGTCTTAATTCCCCAAATCTATCCATCATGACCATTGTCCTAATATAATTGATTTCATTCTCCCTTACCATGTAAGCTTTCTTCCACAGGCAAAAAAAAAAAGCAAATTTTCCTAAGTTGAATGCACAAATTCCCAAGAAATCAAGTTATTCACTTAGAAAACAGCAGTTTTCTTAAATCTCTCAACCCCAAATGATGTGCAAAATAGAAAGAAGCAGAGAAATAGAAAATGAGAAATAGAAAGTGGTCTCTGCTAAATTAAAAGGGAAACAGAGCAAGGGGGGGGATGGGAGAGAGATGGTTACACCCCCATTAAGAGCTTCAAGTGGGATATCCAAATATAGAGTCTCCTTCTTCTATTGAATGTCTTAATGTGGAGCTCATGCAGCAATAGAGAATGAAAACAGAGACTTAGTCATGATCATAAGTCATCAGAACCAAGGTGCTGGGGAAGGGCCATGCCCTGCTAATACAGTTCTCAAAGTGGAAGTGGATCTCATTGACTTTTTCTCTCGTCCAAATATTTAATCAACATCATACTCCTAATCATGCTTTAGGATCAAACAGTAATAATAGCTAATTATAGTCTCATCTCCCCAAAGAGAAAAGGAAAGAAGCCGGTTTGACACCTCACCTCATCTAGGGGAGTGTAGGTGTAGATGGGAAATGGAAGTTGCCTCAAAGTGAAGGTGCTTTAACTCCTCACCCTGTTCTCTGATTCTGCTGAAAATGTGTGCACACGTGCACATCTGTTGCTTTTCAACATTAGCACATAGCTATGCTATCCGTGCAAAATCATGTATAGTAGTAAAGGAAACAGACAGTAAAGAAGGATCAACATAACCGCAGCATTCAGGAAGTTGAAACAGGAAGAGTGAATTCAAGGTCAGCCTGGGCTATATAGTCAGTTTAAGCCTACAGTCCCAATTGTGTAAGACCCCGTCTCTAATTAATTATTAACAACTATTCCTATAATCTTCTAATTGAAGTTAAAAACTAATTGTTCTGTGGTAACATTTTAATTACAAAGAAAGGTCAGACTCTGGCAATATAACAAGGCAGCACACATGTGCACATACAAGCATACACAGTGAGGAATCAACAGAAACAATTGAGACAATACATTGTTACAAAGTCCAGAATAGAAGCAAAGAGGAGGGCGGAGGAAACTGGGACCTCTGCTAGACAGAAGCACCACCCTAGAAGTCCTGGTCTTTAAGCATCTCAGTTTGTTTCTCAATGCATAAAATATTGACGAGACCACAACACATGCATTTTAACATAAACAGCAGCTCTGTCTAGTTAAGATGGCTGATGTGGACAACTCAACCCCGCCAACCTTCAAAGGTGATATGTATGCTCTGCTGTCCTGTTCTGAGCATTTAAAGTTACACTGTCAATTCTCTGGTGAATCTGAGTCTATGAAAATGTAACCATGCACCTTGGCAGTTAGGATAACATCTCTACAAATGCATGAAGCCTTCACCAGACAGTGAATATATGGTATTCAGGGTTAGTGAGAGTTTAAATGGTGAATAGGAAGATTTCATTTTCTGAATTCATCATCCCCACTTTCTGTCTAGACCAGCAACCGAAGTACTGAACAGAGCCCAGAACATGGTGGTCTGATTCATATCCATGGGCTGCCATGCTCCAAGGTTCTCATTTCAGCGCACTACATAGTTTAGATTTTTAGGCTAGGAATGCATGACTCCCCAGAAGTAAATTTAGGGAGTAAAGCAGTAAATTTGTTCTAATGGAGTCTTTGAAAAAGAAAGTAATCTAGAGCTTTTAAACAATATAAATACCAGGATGTTTTAAAGAAAGCAAAAATTATGTGTTTCTGTAGGTTTAAAGGACACATTTTTTCCCCGAGGAAACTAGTCTCAGAAATGGCCCAAACTGAGACATAACCCTAACAGAATTATTCAACTGTAAAAAAAAATAAGATATTAGGAAATAGGCAAACAGACAAAGCTAAACGCAAAGGCATGATCGGCTGGACACTTAACAGATCACTGTGCACAGGGCTTGTAGCAATCATATTAAAATAAAAAACAGAACATAAAGGTTATACTCTGCCAAGATGCCATGAAGATTACAAAAGGAATATGCCAACCTTTATTCTTTTTGCAAAAACACTTAAAAAGCATTTCCCATGGGGATTTATTACCGAAGCATCTAGAATTATCCAAAAGAGAAACATAAAGTTTAAAGCCAGAAATAACACTGAATCTATTTCATAGTATTTTAGTGAGATAAGGAAAATACATGTATTTAAATGTAGATCAAACTTAGGAAATTAAATTATTTTCTAATGATATGTAACTAATAGCAACATTTAATCTAATTTAACTATAAGTATTTGTTTGGAAATATGAGGAAGGAACAACTATAAAATTATATTAATAAAGAACTGAATAGAAAAGTTAAATTGTCACCTTTTCCTTTAGTTATTTTGAGGTCTGGTTGATTTTCAAATGAACAGCGACTCATGTATAATTTACAACAAAGCAAGTCAACTCACATAATTGGTGACAAAATCCAGAAACTAAGCTGTATCGGGACTCTTGAGGCTGTGAGATCTCCTCTCTTTATTAGGCATAATTTTCAGTAATTTGATAGCTTTCATCTGAGCCTTCCAAAGATGTTTTACTGAAATATTAATAAATGTATTCGGATGAGGAACCAGAAGAGGGTCAGACCTCATCTGAAATTCATTCAGTGGTGTTTGGATTAAATTAAGCCAAAGCTTCAGATCTTATAGATTCATTTCATCCACTTACAGCTCAACAGGACTAGAGGTCTCACAGCAGCATTCAGTCACGTGCTAAACTAATGTACCACACATCTCCTGTCTGCTCACATCCTGATGCACCTGAGTATTTACAATCCTGAAGCCAGCTGTATCCTTGGTGAGAGCAAGTTTCTAAACTGAGAAAGATCAGGAAGAGGGTGGAGCTGTGTTCTCTCAGGTGCATGCTAAGCATTCTTTGATCTGCAAGAATTTCCACAACCAACTGGATTTCAAGATCACAACCAAAGAGTGCTGTTGCCCCTTTATCCCGGACTCCACCACAAATGCTTAGCTTCCTGTGGGCTGGCACACATTGGATCAGGGCTCTTGATGCCCAAAAATGTTCTAGGGCCCCCTAAACGAGTGGGATCTCAAGAGCTATCTGCAGAAGGCCCGGATAAAATCTTCTCAAATAAACTGGTTTGAGACTTAAACGTTATCATCGGCGAAGGAAATCCTCATCTACAGTTAATATTTAAGGCTTTTCATCTGTGAAGTCCATTGCTTATAGCTATAAATAACTTTTATTTCTGTTCAGTTAAAGCCCACAGTTTATAAATGTTCATGCACAAAAACTTGGCAAATGGAGCTGATTCTGGTTTAAAATACGTTTTTCTTTGATACCTAAGAGGAAAAAAAGCAAATGCACAGGTTCTCGCAAGAGACAGGGGAGCAACTGGAACGTTGAATTATATTTGATCACAGAAAGTACTGAACAGCTACCTAAAGCCACCGTATGCATAAATAATGCCTGGCGTATGTAATGGCAGCATTTCAACTACAGTACGAGGGCCAAGGCAACAGGCAGCTGTTCATGTTACTTTGTTCTCCTACACAACTTACTAAAATCGTTTTTGCAGTTTAACCAGTAATTACTGTTGGCACACACTCAGGTTCCATCGCTGGTATCTTCAATCTCAAAGGCTTTCAATCTGGTTACAATTCCCATGGAGTAAAACCAGAGCTCCTTTGGTGGAATCTAAGTAGAAATGGCCCAATATCTGGCCTTCTCCAGATTTACTCCACCTATCCTGTCACAGAGGATGCTCCTCCAGGGTGATGCATCTTTCCCCTACAACAGCTGCTACCATCCCCCAACCCTGTTCCCATCTCAGGGCTGTCCTATGGACTGGCCCACTTGAAAGCTTGCTTACTGATTTAAGAAACATCAGTTCTAGCTAAAATATCCATGTGTCAAAGGGAAAATTTCTACACTAGGAGAAATTAAAAAAGCCATTCATCTTGAAAAGGCAATCCGACATTTCTAGAAAGTCATGGCACCGGAAAAACGGTTCTAAGCACTTGGTCAGAACTCCTTTAATTGGCTGCATTTCCTTTGCTGACTCCTTGGCAGGGGTGAGACAGGTTTATGTAATGGGCTTGTTACATGTTTATTACACATACAGCAAAGTGTCTGGGTTTCAAATGCTTGCAACTGACATTAAACCACAGAGAACTCGGAACTTTAACCTATACCTTTCCAGAACACCATCAAAATATGACTTCCTTGACAATTTAACCTATATAATGTATATGTTAGATTATCTGAAGGAAGTTAACTAAGTTTTGACACCACATACTGACTGGGTGAGACAAATAGTTCACAATATATTGTTGACGTACAGGACCTTTACAGGTGGCACCGCCACAGAATCCAGTAACTTCCAGATAAATATCCTAAGTCCCTGTTAAATTTCGCAGAATCTGCACACAAACATGTATAAGCATGACGGCACACCCTGTAATGAACACATATGAATGCATATGCACATGAGCACATATTCACACACACATACACAAACATGTCAGAGTCCAGGAACAGATGGCTCTGGAGAGTGCGACCTCAAAAAACTGGATGCAGAAGAGGAAGAGGAGGAGCAGACGATTCCTTCCCTTTCGTACACTGGACATTTACTACCTGAATCGCTGAAAGAAGACAATTACATTCGAAATAAAAAAAGCTTGGATATTCCCGTGAGTTTATTGATTTTTGACTCAGTTAATTTCCTCATGCAAATACATTGCGTCCAAATATCAAATATTTATAAAAGCTCAACACTTTCAGTCTTTTGCTGTATAAGTTTTTTGTTTGTTTGTTTGTTTGTTTAGAAATTAAAAACTTTGGGTTTCATTGGGATGGCAAATAGCCCCTTTGAGGGGACAGGATTCAGTTCTGTTGTGATTACCCTCCTTGGAGTCTAAATTACCTTTATTTTATTAACTCATAGAAAAGCCTTTTATATCATTTCTATATTGTGGCATATAAATTATTACTTTCTCATATATATATATATATATATATATATATATATATATATAATGCATGTAATATTGAGTTGGTAAAACATGTTCAAAATATGCCAAGAAATAAAAACAGGGGAAGAAATAGAAAACAGGTAACTTCTATGCTGCTGATGGAAGCATCTAATGCTTTTAACAAGGATACTTGCTTGTACTAAACAAAATCAGTGGTTCAGGAATCTTCAATTCCCAGTTCCTATAATCCAAATTCTATTAGAATCTTTCATGTATAAACATAATTATGTATCCATAAAAGTATGAAAATGTTTATTATTACATTATTCAAGGAACATTTCACTAACTATCATTGAGCATGAACTAATGAGAGTGGCTCCATTAAATACATATTATGGTATGCTATGAACATCATGTACATATCCCTTGATATTCATAAAGGATCGATTCCAAGATCCTATGAATATATTATAATCCTCAAACATTAAGTTTCCTTATAGAAAATAGCTGGTAATTGCATATAACTGACACAAATCCTCCTGTCTAGGTTAAATGAGCTCTACATAACTTCATATACCTACTACATATAAATACAATCTTTGTCTCTTAAGGGCAAGATCTAGCCTTGTTGATAATTTTACAGATTCATATTGGGGTTGAGCCTCTCCTTTTCCCCATCCATAGGATGAGGTCTGCTCCCCTCTGTTATCATATCTGACTGTCCCACCTCACAATACAAGATAGGGGAAGCCAGTCACATTGTGTCTGAAGAGTTTAACCAAAATTGCCATAGTCTCCAAGCCTAAATCAATTGCTGTTGTTCCTTAGAGCTGCGAAATTATGTAAAAGCAAAAAAAATCATAGATGGTCCAGGTGTGATACATACTATCTATATGATAAATACATTGACTGGACGGTAAATGGATAATAGGTCCTTAGATAAGCAGGTAGATAATGGATGACTGACAATCATTGTTTTAAGTGCTGGGTGGCTAACTCTGAAGAGGTTTAGTGCTTTCATAGCATGTTCAAAGCCCAGTTCGAACAAAACCAAACAAATGGAGAAATAAAACTCTATGATTATACAACCACACTGGCAGCCTGCAGGCTTAGCTCCTCACAGCTCTACCTGCCTATAATTCTAGTAACAGGGAGGCTGAGGGAGGAAGATCATCAATTTGAAACCAGTCTGAGTTTCTATACTGAGGCCCTGTCAAAAATATTAAACACAAAAAAAAGTCTGAGATTTAGCAGAACATTTAGACTGCAAAACACAGTCACATGATTCTTGGAGTCTAGAGAAACACCGTCTGAAAAGAATAGTTAACAGGCAATATTTCATATATATCTGATGCTCCTAAAACTTCAAATATAATCTCCCACAGCATAAAGGAAAAGTTCTGGATTAGAGGAGTGACTGTGTCTTTCTGGTCTTTCCCTCATGTTCTTCTGACCTTCCTAACTTCCATCTTCTTTCCCACCCATGTCCATCCATGTCCTAAGATTATGTGATTTTTTTCATTTTCTCTTCCTTTGGCATTTTGCTTTCCTACTCATTAATATATAAATTCAGTTTTTTTTTCACCCTAAAAATCCTAAACAGTATCACATCTCTTCCTACTTAATGTATCTGGACATCTTTAGTTTTACACCCTTCTAACACAACATTCCAGTTCACATGGGTGGTGAGGAGGGACTGGGATCAAAGGTCTGTAGGTCACTTGCCTACACACATCAGTGAACTTCAATTCCCCATGTGTCTGAAGAGATGAGTGCAAGTACAGGTATTACCTCTTAGCCTTACCAATGTACTTTCAAGTATCAGGCAATCAATAAAGGCTAGCCATTATCAGATTGTGAGTTTATTTTATACCAGAGTTCTTATGACATACTTCTATGATTCAAATTTTTCCCCAAAGAAAAAATTATTAAATTGACTATGAGAAAAAAAAATACCATGTTGCTAGTAAAGCCATAGCATTGTGCTACTTTTACTTAGTGGTGAATGTCTTTTTTTTAAAAATTCTTGAATAAAGTATTAATAAGACCTCAGCAAGAATTTTTTTTTTTGGGGGGGGAAGAATTAGTTACAGGCAACCATCACCACTTAACAATGAGAAATTTGTTGTTAGGTTAATTTCCTATGTGAATAGCAGAGTGCACTTACACAAGCTAATCTGGCCACTATGGTGCCACTGGGTGATGTAATTTCATGCAACCACAATTGTATACTCAGTATGCAGTCCTCTGAGAAGCCACTTTCAAATACATCTACAATACTGTCTAAAAGAAATCCTTCCTTCTCCTTCGTAGATTCCCAGTCTATGCATTATGGTTTAAACAAAACATTTACTTGATAGTCATCAAGATTAGGAATGCCAATGCACATTTGGAAAAGAATTTATAAAATTAATTATTTCAATAAAATCACTTTTGTTTTACCTACACTACCATGCATGTATAGCACTCTGATTTCCTATGGCACCTGACACCTAATGGGGATTTATTAAAGGTTCATTGAGTGCATCGCCTCAAGCTATTCAAATCAAACAAAATTGACTCCACATTTTAGCAAGGAATTATTTCAAAACCAAGGCAACTGAGTACCTTGCAAAACAAGGAACACATATAGGAAAAAATCAGTATGATATAAGCTCTGATTAAAAATCATAGAGAATTTCTGGCCATTTTTCTACCATATTATCTTGTCTAATAAGAGGTCAAGGAACAAATTGGCCTGCTAACCAAATTTAACAAAGAAATTCAAAGTTAATTAGCTCATTTCTTATTCTTTCACAGGCTAAATGAACTAAGATTTACTGAAATGTCTTCCAGATAGAACAAAAGCACAAACAAAAAAATTTAAACTGTTACCTAGGGAATAATGTTCTTCTATTCTTCTAATGCAAAGGTCATTATTGCTACAATTATAACTTTTAAAATTCAACTGCACTGCAAGCATATTTATTAATGAGTCAAATATTATGTACTTGATCTCAACATACTCAACATGTTAACAAGACTTTCATGGTTTCCATTAGCATTAATTTCTCTAAAATTAAATTTTGGTAATAACATTCTAATGAAACTGGGGTGTCAGATACTTTGTTTAATTCAAGAGAATGTACTAGACTTGGAGTTAAGAGATCTATGGTTTGAATCGATTAATCCTTAAATAAACTATATATGCATTACTATAAACTTCAACACTTGTATTCATAAAATACAAGGTTACCACAAAGGAATATTTACTAATGAGTGCTGAGTGGAATTATTTTGCAACTATGAGTGTAGAATAAAAGAGCTCAAATGTTATTGATAATTTTACTTCTCTTTTTTTCTGTCCATACAACATGAACCCATTTGACATACAAATAGAGCACACCTCTACACTGTGATGTTGGCAGAGACTCCCTGATACCCCATTTCCTCTCAGATCTGCCTTATGGACACACTGAAATCATGAGTTTGAGGAGAAAGATGAGCATGACCACTTCACTAGCTGCCGTATCATAAATGAAACGACTCTGAACGCATCCTGTTGAACTCAGTGAAAAGGAGATGGAACAAAGAAACCGCAGCTAAGTCCTCGAAAACAATACTCAAAAGTCAAAACACATCCGTAGACCATGGCTACGCCACCACATGATAATTATCCTCTCAGCCACAGGCAACATTAAAGCTCCAGTCAGCAGTTTGGGGATGCTTACTAGGCATAGTCCTTATGACAGTGTGAAATGTGTCATGCACTATGAGTGATCACGAATAACATACAGCACAAGTCGGCACTACCTGATTTCTTTGCACTCCAAACTTGACATCCAAGACCTTTCCCTGTTTTGAGGTGTAAGGAAGATATTTCAAAGCTAAATGTTCATTGCAAATGTTGACTATCAGCCCAAAACATACCCTTCTTCCCAGGAGAGCTACAAAGTGGAGTTCACATACTGAAATAAGATCAGTGCCTCTGCTGAAGCCGAGACCCATCCGCATGATCGTGATTACCTTACTTGGTAACTATTTTTATTTTCTTTGGAATCACCACAGTCCGCTTTGATAGCAAAGCTGTAGCAAGGACAAATTGACAGTCACAAATCCAAGTCTTTGTTATCAAAGGACCTTTATTCTGTCTTCTCTGAAAAATAGTGTGTGATCTGTTTTGGTTTGCTTTTGGAACTAGGGCCACCTCCACATTTAGTACTTGATGCATTTCCTTAGACTAACAGAACTATTTCCTGTCACCTTTGGATAACAAGCTGTTTCTGAAGATTAAAATTGTCAGGTAGACCAGGAGGACTGTGCTGCCGACTTAACAAATGTATCTTTTTTAGTTTGCCCTATAAGAAAATGAGCATAAGTCAATCCTATAGGTGGATCAACAATATGAACTAACCAGCACTCCCAGAGCTCAGGTCTCTAGCTGCATATGTAGCAGAAGATGGCCTAGCCAGCCATCATTGGGAAGAGAGGCCCCTTGGTCTTGCAAACTTTATATGCCCCATACAGGGGAACACCAGGGCCAAGAAGGGGGAGTGGGTGGGTAGGGGAGCGGGGGGGGGGGNATAGGGAACTTTGGGAATAGTGTTTAAAATGTAAATGAAGTAAATACCTAATAAAAATTGGGAAAAAAAAGAAAATGAGCATAAGTCTAGCTGTTTTATTCACTGGCCTTGTAGACAGGAAGAAAGTGAACTCTTCTAGTAACGGACTTAAGAAATGAAAGCATACAGATGATCTATTGGCTCATCTTACATTTTTGCTTTAACGTCTTATGGCCCCTACTGCTGTGTTCTCCATTTTCTTTATCTTCTTTGCTGATTTCCAACTCCACTGTGGCTGTTATCTGTCCCTGATGCCTGGAATAGTGCCTCGTTGCCATGGAAATAATCACTTTAAAAAACAATACAGTGCAATAAAATAAGTAATAATGAAAGCTTAGGCAGCCTGTACTGCAGCCAAGAAGGGAAGACAGAGCCAGAAATAGAACTTAGACTCATCAACATTAACTAGACCAGTAAACTTCACTTTTTTTTTTTTTTTATCACTTTTCATTTTCAGATACATCCTCCAAATGATAACAGGCTGCCTGCAGACAGGATGTCAAAGTCATGGTTGACAATGAAGCACACCATGGCCACATAAGACTGCATATGGTGTACACCCACCATATTCAAGAAAGTTAATTCTTTCAATGAGGTCCTCATCTTCCTCCCAATCTGAGTTCAACTGAAACTGACATCACATTGGGTGTTCAGGTTTTATCCTTTCCCAGTAACATTGTTGAAATATTATCCTTCTACCCACTGCCTAACAGAAAACCTTCCTTTTGTTTATCACATCTGATTTGAGAGACAGAATTGTTGGTTATGACAAGGAGGGACATGCCATCCTATAAACAAATTAGTTAATTATAATTTTCAACAAATTAGTTAATTAGTAGCTACTGGGATAAGCAATATGGATCTTGAAAAACCACAAGGCAAGCTGTTTCAGTAATAGAAATATGTTCGAGGTAAACTTGTAAAATATCCACCAAAATACACATAAATATAATACGACAGTAAGTCAATTTACACTTCACATTTTACTTTCATAAGTTTAGTGGTGAATAACCTATTAATTATAAATCAATGTAGAAAAAGTTCAGATAAATAGGTCCTGGATTGACAATAATGTTATATGGTTGCTCAAATGTTTTCATGTCTTGGCAGAGGCCAAAACTTCCTGTTAGTCTTCCGAAGAAATCCTGTGAAAGCTTTCCAGCACTGAGCAGCAGAGGCTATCCACATGAATGCATTCCAGGCTGTTACTTGCCTTGATGGATGTTACACGGCTGTGGGTTGATGAAATATCTTCAAAGCTAAGGGTCATTTCCTCAAAAAGTATTTAAGTGCATTTGTGACCAGATAAGTGCCCAGGGGTGACTATAATGATGGATACGACCTCTCTGGGACTTAAAAGCCCCTTGAGGAGGTACATAGTCCACTGGACATAGCAAATTACTAAATGGAGCTGCAGTTAATCATCGTTAATGTTACATTAGCAATATGTGAAGGAAAAAGTTGACAGTGATTGAGCATTTTTAAATCAGTCCCTGGATAAAGCAATGAATATCCCCAAGGTCAAAGATCTGGGTCAGAGTCAATGTTGGTGAAAACAGGACCATCTGGGTAAGACTCCTCCCAGGAGCCCACAGAATAAAGGATGATACAAGAAAAGAGAACTGATAGAGAATGGGCTAAAGGACAGTCACTAGTGGCCGTCAGATAGTAACAACATTCTATGGCAAGCCCAAGAGTCAAAGAAAGAATGGTGGGGTGGCGAAGATGCCAGTTAAGACAAAGGAAATGAAGCAAGGAGAGAAAATAGTGAAGTATCAAAGTGGTATAAGAAGGATAATTAGAATATAAGTATCAGTGGGCAAGCGTCTGGAGTGAAAGAGAATTCTTTCCTCCATACAAATCGTGGATAAATAAGACAAAGTCATCTTCCTACCACGCCTGGAAAGGAGACTAGATTTTACTTAGCATGGGAACTATACCATTCCTCTTTGATAGTTTTTGAACATCCATTGTTTTCTAAGTACATAAGTCCTCATTAGAATGACAATAAAATCCATAGGGATGGATGATAAGCTTAGAGTAGGAAAATGATGGGGGTGGCAGGTTGAGTGGAAAGTAGGTGACTTTAATCCATCAAGGGATACTTACTAAGCCCGGATCACAAATATGCCTACGAGGCATTTAGTTAGCTTATTTGGGGGTGTGACAGATATTTCCACTGTATAATTGGGAAGTAAAAGGTGTCTGAGTAAACCTAAGACAAACATGGCCACATTTAAGTAATGTGTATACCATAATAAAGATTAAAATATGGACAGATTCTGAAATGTCATGTAAAAGTAAATGTAATAGAAATTTATAAAATAGACATTTATAAAGTTAGTGAAAACAGTTATTGTCTAACAAAGATTTGATCAATGATGATCTGTGTATATAAACATGGCTCCCTACAGTTACATAGCCTAGTGACATTGAAGACACCATGATCTGTATATGGATATGCCATGGTGTTATACAATGGCAGAACTGATTAGTCACAAGCTATTAGAGTCTATGTTATATTTAAGGAAATCATGCCTGTAAGTGATCAGATAAAGTGTCTAATGTGGTAAGCTCAGGCAACTGGACCATTTACCATAAAACCTAAACAGCTCACCCTTCCCTTTAACATAGTTCCTCTTGTTGTGGTGACCCCCAACCATAAAATTATTTGTGTTACTACTTCACATCTGTAATCTTGCTACTGTTATGAATCATAATGCAAATGTCGGATATGTAAAATCTCTAACATGCAACCTCTGTAAAAGGACCGTTTGACCCCCGGAGGTGTTGTGATCCACAAGTTGAGAAGCACTGATCTAATAAGACCCGATCAGCAATGATAGATGCCAAAGCAGGTGAGACCATCAAGGTAAGTGAAGAGATCTTTGTAAGTAGGGAAGATGATCTGAAGTAGGGACAAAGCAATGGGTAAGAGTCCCCTAACAAGATGACTGGATGTGGCAAGATAAAGAAGTGAACTCAATAGGTCAATATAGAGATGGAAAATTCTAGAACAAAGCTCAATTTTTTTTTTCCTGACCAGAAGACAGTGACACTAATGTTTGCAAAGGAGGGGGCTTTGACCTCAGTTTAGAGGATGCGTCCATGAGGTTTTAAGTTGCGACTACGCTAAGTATCCCCTGGGACATGAGGCAGCTCTAAACCTGACACACAGCTATGAGTTCTCAGTCAAGAGTCATGTGAGCACATGAGAATTTTAGTGAGAATCAGAAGTTTAGAAGTAAAACTTTGGGGTTAAGAGACATTAAATAGTGTGTAAAGGCAGAGCCATAGCTGGAGGAAAAAGGGGAAAGATATAATATGGTAATTACTGGCAAATAATTTGCCTAAGTTTTCATAGACAATGTTTTTACTAACTTCAAACATCACTTTAACAAGGGGAAAAAATAAATTACCTTGCATTACTACCTTAATCAATAATGGTTCTACCACAGTTTGTTACATTATTACATATATGTGTATCAAAAGGCAGATGAGCAATGATGAAATATCACTTCACACTCTCTGGGCAGAAAATAGTAAGTACTAGGTTTTAGAAAACTGGAACATGTGTGAGCTATTAATAGGAATCCAAAATAATGTTGCCACAACAGAACATACTGGGGTATTTAGTGTCTCGAGATACAGAGAAGGATCTAATAATCCCAATTGAAGATGCACAATCAGAAGAAATAAAAGCAAACGCTTTCCCAGACACATACCTCTATCTGTGGCTGTATTACAACCACAGTTCAAGCTTGCAAGTAGAGCGATCATGAATGAGGAGAAAAACTATGATACACACGGAGTAACACAAAGCCCCCAAGAGCAAGGAATTTCTGACACATACTATAGCATAGCTGAACTGTGAGGATGTTTTGCTTAAATAAACAAACATGAAGGACATAATGAGATCCCATTATAAAATGTCTTCAAGTTGGGCAATCCATAGCAAGAGAGACTAGAGGAGTGGTTACAAGTTCTAGGTTTACAGGAAGAAAGCTTTCTGGAGACAGGGTAAATGTATTTAACAACAATGAACACTACACACACACACACACACTCACAATGATTATGATGATGCCTTTCAGGTGTCATGTGTCTTACTGCAACTATTTTTAAATTTATGATAGTTTTTAAAATGTCATTAATGACTAAAGACAATTAAAAAGCAACTCAAATCAGATTTGTGTTGTTTTTCTCTGACGGACTGAGCAGCTGTAATTTTTGTCTTTTTAATCTATGTAGTACCCAAAATTACTACAGCGACCTGTTTACTTCTATAGTCAAATAGAAATCATTATAACAAATTTGTCTTGAGCACCTAACCCAGACTGGTTGACCATCTAACAGAGCCAGGTTGACTACCTGTGGTGGTTTGACTATGCCTGGCCAAGGGAGTAGCACTATTTAGAGGCATGGTCTTGTTGGAGAAAGTATGTCACTGTGAGCATGGACTTTAAGACCCTTGTCCTAGCTGACTGGAAGTCAGTCTTCCCCTAGCTGCCTTCAGATGAAGAGGTAGAACTCTCAGCTCCTCCTGCACCATGCCTGCCTGGATGCTGCCACGCCCCCATCATGCTTGATGATAATGGACTGAACCTCTGTAACACCTGTAAGCTAGTGCTAATTCAATGTTGTTCTTATGAGAGTTGTCTTGGTCATGGTGCCTGATCACAGCAGTAAAACCCTAAGAGAGCACCTAACACTGCCAGATTGACCGTCTAATATAACCAAGCTAATCACCAAACCCAGCCAGGTTGACCATCTAATACAGCCAAGTTGAAGGTGGATCTTCAGCATGTGTTCAGAGTTGACTACATTAACGATTTTCATCCTATTAATCACGAGTTGGCCATAGATAAAGAACAAACATTTACTAAAATGCACATTGGCTAGTACAATGCATAAAGAATGGTGCATGCAGGATTTAAGAGATGGCTCAGTGCTTAAGCGCGTTTGCTGCTGTTCTGAAGAATCAGAGTTTAGTTTCCAGTACCTACGCCATAGGCACCTGTACCTCCAGCTCCTGGGAACCCAATGCTTTGACCTCAGGTATATCTTTATTCATGCACACATACCTGAACTCACATGTTCTCTTTAACTAGTACTACTCATTATTGAGTCTGGCAATTGTGTTTGTATGATAATTCTCAAAGTCGGTAAATTAATTAAATCTCACTGAACAACAAGTGCATCTAAGACACTATCTTACTTCCAGGATAAATGAGCTATATGTTTTATCATAACAAATGTGTTGCTGCGGTAGAAGGTATTGTTCTCGTTCTCTCTCTCTCTCTCTCTCTCTCTCTCTCTCTCTCTGTGTGTGTGTGTGTGTGTGTTTCTCTCTCTGTCTCTTTTCTCTCTGTGTATGTGTTTCTCTCTCTGTCTCTTTTCTCTCTGTGTATGTGTTTCTCTCTCT
>NC_034607.1:36387420-36426436 GCF_900095145.1 Mus pahari | reverse complement strand
TATGTGTTCCTCTCTCTCTCTCTCTCTCTCTCTCTCTCTCTCTCTCTCTCTCTCTCTCTGTGTGTGTGTGTGTGTGTTTCTCTCTGTGTGTGTGTCTCTCTCTCTGTCTCCCTCTGTGTGTGTGTTTTAATGAAAACACTTGTTCATAGTCTGCTGTCCACTGTATTGTAAAAGGTGATGGAGTCTTCGTTTTGCATTAGTGGATAAAGCTTAATTTTAGAACAGCTTTCACTTCAATAAAAATTAAGAAAAAGGTATGTATCTCCCAGTGACTCCTGTCCTTGCAGGTATACAATATCCCTGTTCCTGTTATATCATACCTCAGTGATGCTCAATAAATTAACAAGTCACCAGCCTCCCAGTCCACAGTTCATGCAAGAGGTCATTCTGGATGCTCTTGATTCACAGCTACACATATCCCTCATTGTAGCTGCATACATCGAGTGTTCCTGTATAAAATCCCCTATGCTCTGCCATTCATCTATCCCTTCCTCCTCACCCCCAACAACTGAAACCTCCATTTTTGTTCCCTATGCTTCTGTTTTACAGCACTCCCAGTTAACATCATACACCACTTTGTGATTTCATAGTGACTTCTTTCACGTGCCATAAAATATTCATGTTTCCTGCACATGAATATGGGGCCTTCTATATCTCTTCTGTGTATCATTAAAAATATTACACTACCTGGATATACCAGAGCTTATTTATCTCAGTTTTCACTGAGACTTCTTGGTCCCTCTAATGTTTGATAGATCTGAATGAAACATGTAGATAAGCAACCCTGTGTGGCTGGGGAGCCCCTTTCAGCAAAGTTTTACAGTCTCTGTCTTGGCTTACTCACGTTCATGACCCCTCGAGATGTTCCATGCTCTCTAATCTCTTCTGACTGGGCTCACAAGTGGCAGTTCCATGATCCTGCACACATTCTTGGGGGAAAAATCCTGGTACTAAACTATCATTGGTCCATGCGGGAGAAGGGACTTTTGTAAGCAACATAATCTGTTACATGATCACATGGCGTCTGTACTGACTGATAGTTGATCACGCCAATTTTCTCCTTTGAATAGGGATTTTTCTTTAAATAGATAAATGCCCCCCCAAGAAAGCTTATCCATTTATGTCATCCATTAGTCTAATATGTTTGTCAGTTTGCTGGGTTTGTGATTGCTCCTCAGACATAAGCAGTTGGTAAGCATTTTCTATTATTATGAAACTAACCTGAATGCCTTTCCCCATCTTTCAAGAAAAAATGGCGTTCCATGGGCTGAAGGTATACTTAAAACATCTGCCTTTTCCAGCCCATCTCTACCTTTGAACCAACCAGTTTTCCTTACATTCTCAACATACAAAGTCCTTTCTGAATCAAGAGGGTTTTTGTTTTTTTTTAATTTATTTATTTACGTATGTCTTCAGACACACCAGAAGAGGGCATAAGATCCCATTACAGATGGTTGTGAGCCACCATGTGGTGACTGGGAATTGAACTCGGGACCTCTGGAAGAGCAGACAGTGCTCTTAACCACTGAGCCATCTCTCCAGCACCAACAGTTTTATTTACCTACTTTGCCACCACAGAGTCAGTTGTAAGATATTTTCTTGATATTTCCAATACAGACTAATACTGGTCTCAACCAACAGCTGACAGCCATTCACTATTGATGACTCTAGTGATTCTTATTCCGAAGATCCACTAGCTTGAAGAAACTACAAAAGAAGCCACACAGCTGTAGCAGCACTGTTTCCTATCTTTTTTATTGGATGTTTTCTTTATTTACATTTCAAATGTTATCCCCTTCCCCAGTTTCCTCCCTCCAGGAAACCCCCTATCCCATCCTCCCACCTGCTTCTATGAGGGTGTTCCTCCACCTACCCATTCACTCCCACCTCCCCGCCCTCGATTCCCCTACACTGGGGCATCTATCCAGCCTTCAAAGGACCAAGGATCTCTCCTCCCACTGATGCATGATAAGGCCATCCTCTGCTACATATACAGCTGGAGCCATGTGTACTCCTTTGTTGATGGCTTAGTCCCTGGGAGCTCTGGGGGGTCTGGTTGGTTGATATTGTTGTTCTTCCTATGGGGTTGCAAACCCCTTCAACTCCTTCAGTCCTTTCTCTAACTCCTCTATTGGGGACCCCACACTCAGTCCAATGGTTGGCTGTGAGCATCCACGTCTGTATTTGTAAGGCTCTGGCAGGGCCTTTCAGGAGACAGCCATATCAGGCTCCTTTCAGCATGTACTTCTTGGCATCCACAATAGTGTCTGGGTTTCATAACTGTATATGGGATGAATTCCCAGGTGAGACAGTCTCTGTGTGGCCTTTCCTTCAGTCTCTGCTCTACACTTTATCTCCATATTTGCTCCTGTGAGACTATTGTTCTCCTTTTAAGAAGGACCGAAGCACCCACACTTTGGTCTTCCTTCTTCTTGAGCTTCATGTGGTCTGTGAATTGTATCTTTGTTATTTGGAGCTTATGGGCTAACATCCACTTATCAGTGAGTGCACACCATGTGTGTTCTTTTGTGATTGGGTTACCTCACTCAGGATGATATCCTCCAGATCCATCCATTTGCCTAACAATTTCATAAATTCATTGTTTTTAATAGCTGAGTAGTACTCCATTGTGTAAATGTACCACAGTTTCTGTATCCATTCCTCTGTTGAAGGACATCTGGGTTCTTTCCAACTCCTGGCTATTATAAATAAGGTGTAGCAGCACCTTTTAATTAGAGCTTGCAACTTATAGAAACTGATCCTTCCTGACAACCACAATCCTTAGGTTTACACAAGCAGAGACACTGACTCTATGTTGTTCCATGGCTGAGCAACCTCTATTCTTTGCTGAAAGTGTGTCCAGTAACATGTTCTCATGACGAAGAGCTGCCCAGTGAGCACAGGAGCTTTGAACTTTACCAGAGCAGTGAGTCACTCTAACAGAAGCATCCTGGCGTTCTCTCTCTCTCTCTCTCTCTCTCTCTCTCTCTCTCTCTATATATATATATATATATATATATATATATATATATATGTATTGCTTTAATACCATCCCTCTTTATTTATGATAGATAGATAGATAGATAGATAGATAGATAGATAGATAGATAGATAGATAAGAGATGAGAGATTGATAGAATATGTGTTATTGACTTATTGTGTGGGGAGGGCTATCAGAAGACCCTATTATCTAAAGAATATGTCAACAGACAGGGATGTTAAGGGAACATCATTTATTTCAGAAACAAAGAATTTCAACCTGGATATAAGGAATAAGAGAAGCCAGGGACCTATCCCATGAGGCCACACTAGGAAAGGAGTTTTGTGGAGGAACTCCACTACTATTTAAGGCAGTGCTGGAGTCCACACACCCTGATGGCACTAAGATGTAGGTCTACAAGACATACTGTTGAATGAATGAGGCAAGGGCAGTGACATGATCTACTAGGAAGGCATGACAAAGTTTTACACACATGACACAAGACAAAGAAGGAAGCCAGCGTGAGTTTGCAGGCTGCAGAGTCTCAGTTTCCTAGGTAAGATAAGCTTTACTGTTGCTAGAAAATGGGTGAAATTTTAATGGCTTAGAGAAAACCAGCAGCAATTATTTTTTATTTGCTGATTGTTTGCTCACCAGGATATTTCAGTGTCACATGTCCAGTTTCTAGTTTTCAGTCTTTTGAGTCTGGTGTGTATTTTCAGTGCTCCAACACAAAACACAAGTTGCAAAAGAAATCCTACATTGTATCTGGAACCATTTAGCCGAGCATACACTCTCTTCTGCCACCACACAAAATAAAAAAGGAGATGATAAAAATCCCAATGAACATTGACTTCATTGCACTATTTTTCATTTTATATTTCTGTAATTCTATCTCGGAAAAAAAAATTGGGAAATGAGTGTTGCTCTCTATTGGGTCGTAAGAAATCAAGATAAACTCACTTAAAATAAAACAGCAGGTTTAAAATAAAATAAAGTTTTAGCTTACGTTTACAATGATCAATTTAGTGTCTATTTCAGTACTAAACGCTCAGCACATATTTACACCTGGCATTCATGGTTTCTAACCCAGGAAACCTGCTGGGCCAGGCAGACAGCAGCCCTAGAAATACTTGTCATTAATTAATGAGATAGAGGCAGGGCAGATAAAATAGTGAATATTTCTGGTGTATGGAGATGAGTCCAATATATTTTTGAGGGCAAAATATCAAATGCCACTCTTAAATACCAGGGAGATATAAGAAAAGATTCACAGGCAAATGCTCTGCTAACACTTAATGCATGACCAGAAATTACTATGATTTTTTTTTTTAACCATCAAGATAAAGTCAAATTAAAGATCACTTAGATCCTGACTTTAAACCTTAGGGAAAATTGGAGTACCTGAGGCAGACCCAGGGATCCACTGTACCCCAAAGTATATATCCAATATCCCAAATAAGTGTTCAAACCACCTTCGGCTTAACTAAAATAAACTAACATATCATTCCACAATCTACAGACATAGATTTATTCAGAGGAAGTGCTTCGTAGGTGGAAAGGTGGTAGGTAAGCCTCTTCTTGGTGGTTTTGCCATCAGTGCTCAATAAGATCAAATAAAAAAAATTAACACTTGATTACAATTCTAAGGAAAAGGAAGAGGAAGTAAGTAAAAGAGGAGCTGGGTCTTGCTTCCAGATAAAAAATTATCTATAAAGGTCATACCAGACAAGGCCCTTCCTTCTCCACTCGGTAGAAGAATATGACCAATACAAGGGGATAGGAGCATTAGTCAAATGCTCCCATGTGGGAAGACAAGAATCCATAGCAGGTCTTAAATATCCAAAAGAGACATAAAGGGAAGAGGGAAGACATAATCCTTTATCCTCTTCCCTATCTGAGCCAGTGGATTCATCTCCCAGTCGGGAGAAGAGATTCCACAGGCTAAGGGGCATGGCTTGGTTCAGCAATTAAGTGATCCTGGCCCATCGTTTCCAAATTTATACTGTATAATGTGTTCTGCAGGCTAATTAGAATATATATTATACAGACAACCTTTCAAGTTAGGAAATAACCAAAAGGAACAGGAAAAGCCATCATGGAAATAAAGAGGTTGAGTCAGAGTGCCAAGCCTGGCACCAGAACTAGCAACCCTGAGCTCTGCCCTCACAGCTCTGGTGATCAAGAATAGTAAGTCCCTCATTCATATCTCATAAATACATAAATAAATCGTGTCTACAACAACACTGACGGTAGGATAGATAACTCATATTCTTTGTTGTTCATAGTAGTTTCCTCAACAGCCATGACTCTTGAACCATTCGAAGGTTCAATCTTAACAACTTTGATACCGAAGTCAAAGTGTGCACACTTGTGAAAGAATTCCTCCCTCAAGTTTCAGAACTCCTGGGGACAACATATTCTATGATACTCAATCACTTATAGACAAGGAAATGCTAACTGTATGCTGGTTTGAATGAGAATGGCTCCCATAGGTTCATGTATTGGAATACTTAGTCACAGTTGGTAGACCTGGTTAAGCAGGGAGGTGGGACCTTATTGGAGGGGTGTGGCCTTGTTGGAGGAGGAGTGGTCTTATTGGGGGAAGTGTAGTCTTGTTGAAGGAGGTGTGACCTTACTGGAGGAAGTGTGGCTTTGTTGGAGGAGGTGGGTCATTTGGATGGGTTTGAAGTCATTTGGATGGTTTCAAATGACCTGAGATATCCCCTCTTATCCTGTTCTGTTTCCTACCCTCAGATCTAGATGTGAGCTCTCAGCTGTTCTTAGCACAATGCCTCTGCTCCACCATCCTAGACTTTACCTTCTGAAACCATACGCCCAATTAAGTGTTTTCTTTTTATAAAAGTCCATAGTCATGGTGTTTGTCACAGGAATAAAAAAGAAACTTATTTTTTTTAAAAAAAGCTTCAAATAACTAATTCACATCTTCCTCCATATTTAATTCATACATAGATTATTCAAAATGCCCACTATGGTGAAAATGTTTTGAAAATAGCTGTTATATTGTATTGAGCAACAATGGCAAGAAAAAAAACATTTACATACTCGGTTTGCACACATTTTTGTCCAAATATTTTTATACAAAATTGGTTGAATCCATGGTCATGTAATGTACAGATGCAAACAGTTAACTACACTCATCACTCATTGTTAGACAAACCATTTAGAGTGATTAAAGTCTCTACCCAGTAACATTTTAGATTTCTGATTTATTATGTCTTTGTACTTAGAAGCCACACATTGTATCAAGTTACTACATTCCCTGTGCTCACTTTCTTCAAGTAAACATTGACTTTAATTTGTTCATGGGGATTTTTTTATATATATATTATACCAGAGTGAGTATACTGAGACACAAGTTATGTTTTCTTGGATCGATCCCTTGCCCTTGGTTGCACACAGAGGGAGCCATATAAGTTGTACATATAAGTCACAAGCTAATGGTGCCCAATGCTTGAAGATGGAGTTATTACAACTTAAATTAATACACAAGAGAATAAACAGCAAACTTTATAGCCCAATATTATCATATTTTAAGAGCCAATGGTATATATAAGTTAATTAGCTAGAGATAAAGTTGCCCAAATTTATTTTTTCCTAGATATTTTTACATGACTATTAAGAAGATTTTAGACATATCTCTGCTACTTTACAGATTATTCATAGATATTTTAATTTACTGTGTGCTTTTGTTTTTCAGATTTAATGGCCTCCTAAGGTATAAATTCTAAAGAGAGAATGGAGCAGCATACATGAACTAGGGTATATATTCTCAAATACATGTTATTCCTGCTAGGTAAGATCAACAAGTATTTGTAAAGTGTTAAAGAGTGCTTAGAACTATCAAAAATATAAAATCATGTGGGTTAAAGGCATGCACATACAAATCTATCAGTAAACAAACCAAAAATATATATTTAAACCTCAAAACACCCAAGGTTATGAGAATTCCATTTTGAGTCCCCTGTTTTTCTCCAGGGGCACAGAGACAAAGACTTCGATCAAGCATTTTTATATTACTAGAAGCATTACTACCCACTTTTCTTAACAAAAAGTTAAAAACTGCAGTTAAAGTGGAAGAGGCATTTGTGTGGAGTGACTGGGCTGCAAGCTATGCTACTCTGAAACCGCCTAGAATTGTTCTGTTCTGCACAGAACTGTTTGTTGCCTTTGAGGGAGACAAGCTGGTGACATCTATTAACTTAGCAGTTATTACAGAAAATATGCTGAGGGTGAGGGAAAATTATTCTGGGGAGTTGAAAGGATAAGGAGGCACTCCACAAACATGGGCAATTACTACTCTTCTTTCCTCTGTTGCGCCCATGTTCTGTGCATCTATTAGGCCAAAGGTAAGCCAATAAATCTCAAGGCAGGAAAATCCTTTGGGTTTAACCATCTAAGACAGTCAGTCTACTCCAATTAAGTGAGACCTATTTTAAAGACTCTTAGAGTCATTTAAATGCATCCTTTGAAACTCAAATGTCAAACTGGAAAAAAAAAACCACTTCTTAAAAGAAAATTACACCAAAATAAATTACTGTCTATATTGTAAATGGGTTTAATATTCTATAGTGAGCAGAAATTCCTAAAATATCATAAATAATAAACTATACCCACTTACTGCTTAGGCACTTATTTTGTGATTTTAGTTAATGTTAGTTATATAAAAATATAAAATATATAAAGATATTTTTAAAGTGTATCCAGCAAAACAAGCATGATCATCTAACTTCACAGTGATGAAATTGAAAGCCATAAAGCTTAATATGTTCATATTTCAATCTGAAATGGATAGAAAAACAAAAGCATACACATAATAACTGATTTTTTTTCTTGGTTTTGGTTGATGCTTTTTTGTTTTTTTCTGGTTCTTGCTCCTTGAGATGGTATCGCCCTGTGCTTGCCCACACTGGCCTCCTGGCTCCTAAGTTGAAGCCATCATTCTGCTACAACACTGTGAGCGGTGGAGCCAGTTTTTAAGGGTTTAAATTTTCACAATTTTACAATGTTCTAGGAAACCATTATTCCTCATTTTTCACAGAAATCTTTTGTTGAAGCTGTTAGAAATCGAGCCAGGAATCTGCCTCAATCCAATTAATCCTAAAGTATACGATGCTTAATATTTTTCTTTTAAATTACAGGTGTAGAGGCAAGCTTTCTTCAGTGAGGCAGATGAAGAATGCAAGTAGACATGGAGAGAGACAGCCATTAGAAAAGGGGAAGAGAAGAAAACCTCTCCAATTATCCCATAAGTGCCCTGTGTTCTTTAAGTCATATTTTTCTCCCTTGCTGCCTCAAAATGTGTGTGAGTGCCCCCTAATTACCATGCATGCTACATGGCATCCTGGGTTAGGAAGAAGGCCAGATCTATCAAGTCTCAGAATGGCCCACAAAGCTCTGCTTAGCAAATCCTTGAATAGAGAACGCCAAGGAGGAACTGAAGAGAAGAATGTACCATGCCCATAGGCATCGAAGCCTGGCGGCCTTGCATTATTTGAAGCTAAAGGACATATATTTTGAAAAGTAAATGTTGACTTTAGCTAAGGAAACACTGCTCTGAATTGTTCTATAAAAATATTGAAGGTTTGAACTCTATGTAACATAATGGACAATTCTTTTCTTGCTGCAATTACATAAAAGGGACAGCACAAGTTAGCCAACCAGCTGCTAACAGCTGTTAACGGGCAAGTGTTGGCTGGGTGCTTCTGGGAAGGTCTGTGTCACTGATGAGCTAATCTGAGCCCAGAGAATCAAGCTGTCAGGTTGGCGATCACTGTTATGTAGGCATACATTGCATGTCCACTACTAAATGTAAAGGACTTGAGATAAGTTGAGGTGACATACATAGAATGCTCATTAGGGAGAAGGTGTTTGTGAGGCTATACCCAGGGCTCCACCTGCATGAGTCACATAAACACAGGGGAGGGTATTGTAGAAAGTAAGAAGTCAATAGAATAAAACCAGGAGTTGATGGCTGTGTAGCAAACTAGTCATTACTTAATGAAGGAGTGCTGTTAGTGGAATCAGGGGCTGGAGATATGACTCAACAGGTAATGGTAACTGCTTCCAAGAATGACAATCTGAGTTTGGTATCCGGAGTCTCACACAGTGAGGGGAGAGAACCAACTCCCACAAGTTGTCCTCTGTCCTCTACAGGCACATCATGGAAAATACACACTAAATAAATAAATACAATCAACGAAAGGAAGTTGGCGCATTAGTCTGGGATAAGCATGATGGTGAAGAGAAGTCATAGGAGGAAAATGAAGCAATGTCCAGTCTCTACATGTGAGGGCCTCAGGCTTGACCAGGAGCAAGACCTTTCCCAACAGAAGAAATCTAATAAGGAGCTTTCTCTGCAAACTCACCCAACAAGACCACAGGACAGGGCAGCTTCACTGTAAATGAAGCTAAAAGTTATGGATTCTGAAGGGATGGCTACATCTGAGGGCTCAAAACTCATCCCAGATCAGGAGAAATGAAACCCCAGTACACATCTGCAACAACTAGATCCCAGTACAGCAGACCACCAGCCTCACCTCAGGGTTTTTGATTATGTAATTATGCAGTGACATGATACATTGTTCCATAGATTTATTCCATTTGTAAGTTAAATTAAAGGAAGGTCTGTCATAGTCCATAAGACCTATTCAGTCAGAAATGGGCTCAGTAATACTAAAGTTGATATGTGTGAATTGGTTGGTTTACAAGAGATATATTCTTTGCATTTTTATACTTATTTTTCATTTTTAATGATGATTTTCCTAGATAGAACAAAACCAAAGTTAGCCATGACTATCAGGAGCCAAGAAATATTTCAGTGAGTGTGTGTTGTTGATATGGGCACAGCCATGACAAGGACCAAGGTTAAAGACTCGTAGAAAACTGGCAAAGATTTTCCCATACAGGTGAGGCTCAGAAGGGGGATACAAGAAGTAGGAGGAACAACAATATGAACTAACCAGCACCCCCAGAGCTTGTGTCTCTAGCTGCATATGGAGCAGAAGATGGCCTAATCGGCCATCATTGGGAAGAGAGGTCCCTTGGTCTTGCAAACTTTATATGACCCAGCACAGGGGAAGGCCAGGGCCAAGAAGNAAAAAAAAAAAAAAAAAGAGCTGACAAAACATTCCTCTGGTCCCATTTTGAACATTGGCAGTGTGTTCAGACAGTAGGATACACAGCTGCTTGAAGCAGGTGACTGCTCCCTGACAGAGAACCACTCCTCAGACTAGCTGACCCAAGCCCCCATTTGCTATGCATAATAAATACCCTGACGCTCCTGTTGTTGCTTGGTGTAGTTGGTACAACTGCCTTGGACTACACACATCCCACCTCACCCAGCTTTTGCTCTCCACAAATCTGCTCAAGGCACTAAGCCATTCTGGACACAGTACATGACTGCCAGTTAAAAACAAAATCCAAGCAAAGTATTCAATGCCGATTTTGAATAAAGTTTTATTTACACAATGAATCCGGTGATGCCTCATCATGACTGTGCACTATAGCAGGTCAAAGTCTATCTTCTCTGTGATCATCACACAATGCAGGCAGCAAGGGTCCAAGAATCACTATTTCAGTAAGCCAGATGTCTAGCACTCATGGGACACAGAGACAGTGAAGTGCTCAGGGTTCCTCTGAAACAAGAAAACTTAAAGATGAATAGACAGCTCCATTGGCAAAGGCTTTATGTACAAGTATAAGAACAGAGATTGATTCACTGTGCCCACACAAAAAGCCACGCCTGATGGTGCACCCTACAACCAAAGCAGTGGGGAGGCAGAGATAAGCAGAACCCCAAAGCCACTGGCTGACTGGCTGGTCTACGTTACCCTGTGAGTTTCAGGACAGCGAGAGACTATCTCAAAGAGTAAGGCAGACAGTGCTTGATGAATTATACCCAAGGTTGACCTCTAGAATCCAAATGCATACATCTGTGAGCATGCACACACAATCATACACCACACTATGTGCTGCCCTATACACACAAAAGAAAGGAATGCTCACAAAATCAAGAAGCAACAGCTCTTGACTATAGCTCCGAGGGATAAGGAAGTCTTGGGTTTTGTAGCAATGCCTAAACTTGGCTACTCTTTGACCCACAAAAGCACTAATACAGCATTCAGTAACTTTGCGAATCTATCTGTGATGTTATTATTTAATATTCCTACAGATATTAAGATGTTAAAAGGGAAGCTGGACGTGGTGGCGCATGCCTTTAATCCCAGCACTCAGGAGGCAGAAGCAGGCAGATTTCTGAGTTCGAGGCCAACCTGGTCTACAGGGTGAGTTCCAGGACAGCCAGGGCTATACAGAGAAACCCTAACTCAAAAAAAAAAAAAAAAGAAAGAAAGAAAGAATAAAGAAAGCAATCAGACTCAGAAAAAAAAAAAAAAAAAAAAAAAAAAAAAAAAGATGTTTAAAGGGTCACAGTTTAACTCACAATTGTGTTGGTACAATGTTTTCTGGAATCCAGTATATATGAGGAAGGTATTTTGAATGGAGGATCAAAATACACCACGTGGAAACAGATGTCTCTTGTTGTATTATTATGTTAGAAACTAAAATAATAAATCCCATACATTCATTTAACAAAGTCATTTTTAAAAAAAAATACATAGTATTTTTGATACATTTTCTCTCAAGAAAATTATGGGAGGAAAACAGAGAAGCCCTGGTTAATTTTGTTTCACAGATGGTCAGCAAAGTAGAGCAATGTGCCCTAATCAAGTGAGCCATGGCCACCAGAATCGGGTTGGAAACCCAAGCTTTTGGGGAGACTGAGGGTGGAAGAAAAGGAATGGGTTATTTGGCTTTCAGGTTATGGTCCATAATCAGAAGTCAAAGAAAGATCTCAGGACAGGAACCTGAGGGCAGGAACTAAAGCAGAGACACTAGAGGAATTCCTCTTACATGGTTAGCTCCCCAGGGCTTGACAGCCTGCTTTCTTAGGCACTTAGGAATACCCCCTCAGTTGGGAGAACACTCACATCAACCATTAACCAAGAAAATACCCCCACAGACATTTCTAAAGGCAATCTGATGGAGACATTTTCCCATTAAACACAATTCGTTTGGGAAGAGCCAGGACTTTGTCAACGCAAAATACTGCTTTCTGAAGCTATTATTTATAAGTACGGAATTCATTTAAACTATTTTGTAAAGCAAATATTAGAGAAAGTCAAAGGAAGGGTGTTTTAAAATGACTGGTGTAGGCCAGGTAAAAATCCTGTAGTCACCTGTAGATACGGTCTGGCTGATTTTCTTACCATGTCTAACACCAAAATCTCTGTCTCCAAAGGGCCGGATTTAGAATATTTACAGGGTAGGACAGACTTGATGGCAGTAGATTTATAGGTGATCTGACCTCCAACAGAGCTGCAGACCTGGGCATTTTCACTGAATATGTCAGCTCTAGGCAGTATTGCTACAATATCGTGGCTATAAATAATATCATATTTCTTGTCAATACTGGGGATTAAAAATAGGTCCCTGCACGTGCTGGCTTGTGCTTTACCACTGAGCTATGTCCACGATCTTTTTTATTTTATTTATTTTTTATTTTGAAGTAGGATCTTGCTAAGTTGAATTCAACTTTTTTTTTCCTGCCACAGTACTCAAAGAAGCAAGAGAACCAGCATAATATCAGATTGAGAAGTATCCCACCATTTCTTTTTTCTTAGCAAAGTGTTACACATTAAAGATTTATTTCTAAAATTAACCAACATTAAGTACTATCTGTCCTGATTTGGAGACGCTGACCAATTTTAGAGATGAATACTCCGTGGTTTAACTCTGAGATCCACTAGTATGTAAAACCTTCTCTTTCCCAGCAGTCCCACTCAGAGGTGAGGAGCTACAGATGTTCAATGCCTCATAAGAAAAGGAGCCTCAATCCCCTCCAGGGATGAGCAACGGCACGGGTTATCCAAATTCAGTGGTCAGCCCTGGCACACATGTACATACAAGCAAAGCTAAATGGACTTAATCGGTTCTATATAAATGTATGCACATATATGCTGACATAGAATATACATGTAACGATAATACTTAAAGAAGAGGTTATGAATTTGGAAAGGGGGCACATAGGAGGAATTATAGGAGTAGGAAGGTGCTTTGTGGATTGGGTGCTTATATGTAGAGGTCTCAATAGTTACATGATTAACCCAATGCTATACCCTTTTAGTGTGTATGTAGTCTTAGAAAATGAAGTGTTTCGGTGGTCTGCAAGCAACATTGTGATGTTCAATCACAAAGGTCGCCCCTGTGTGCCTTGCGACTTGTTAGCACTTGTAACAAGCAGGCTAAATTCTCAAGTGCCCTAGGTGTGACAGCAATTCTTGTTATGTAATCGGGACAATTCCTTGATCTTGCAAATTCAGGTTCACAATGATGTTTAACACCATCCACTGTTAAAGGGAGCAGGTATGTAACTGAAGGCTCCCGGAGGAAGTAATACCTAATGAGTTTCCCTGTGCACTCTTTACAACACAACATTCTGGTGGTGCAGCTTCCTTGCCATACCAAGTCTATTTCCCTATAAATCCTAAGATTTGTTTGGGAATTGCTTTAAACATATAAATAAACACCCTTTTCATTTCTTAAATAAGAAACCCTGTTCTAACTTCGACATAGGCTTCTTCAGTCTTGTTTTGAAAGCTACATTTCCCTAGTGGAAATGGCCTCTCCCATTCCCCTTTCTCCCTTCCCTGTGCCAAACTCTCCTAGGAGAAAGCGATAGATGATTTTAGGATCAGTACGAAACTCTGGTGAGAAAGTTATATATGCATATTAGGGTAGACAACACTAAACAGAACTGAGCACTGTCTCTCCCCCGCCCCAACCCCCTGATCATGGTTCATTTTGATCCCACCCACCCTACTCCCTTTCCCTTAATTCAGTTGTTGCCTCCTTGGCTTTCTAGACATCAGACAGTGGAGCTCCCCAGTCTGGTCCCCCTGCTGCCCTGCCCTCAGTGGTGGGCAAAGAGAGCTTCAGATGGTCACTGTTGGATGAGGAAGCCCTATGTCAAAGCCTGATGTCACAGGGCATCTGAAGGAGAAAAGCAGGAACTTCCGATGGGAAGAGCATGTTCTGTAGCCAACAGTTACTTTTTCCCCCCTCTTCCTTTCTCTCAGAAGAAATAGTGACGCTTTTCATGAATGAGAGGAAGTATCTGAAATACCATTCAATATCATGAATTAATAAAAATTAAACTTTGCCTGAATTCCAAGCAACTTTTGGGTTTCTTCCTGCAAATCCAGTTATTTTCATAATAATTACTATATTAGCAAAGGTAGCACATCTCAAGACACTTGTGAACAGTTGTAGACAAAAAAGAAAATATTGAATCAAAGCAAAAAAGTTCAAATAATCTGTATGCAGGCTGAACTTCCTTAACTGAAAAGCTCAAAATGCAAAGTTCTTCAAAAGTCAAAGGTTTGGGAGGGCAACATGCTCCCACAAGATAACAATTTCAAGCTATAAATTAACCCTTATCTGCACAATTATGAAACATAGTCTATAAACCTACGCTCAGGATGTTAGGTATGGAAGAAATGAAGATGAGCCTTATCTGTCAACATGGCTCTCATCTGTCTCTAAGATACATCTCCAGTATTTATATGAAAATATTCAAATATCTGAACAGTCTTCCAATCAGAAAATCTGGCCCCGAAGATTCTGAAAAGGGATACATGTGTGAAAGCCAAGCATGGCATCTGATCTGTGAGCTGATTGCAAGTAACCGAAGATTGCACAGGACTGAGCAAAGCCTGCTTGTGCATGCTCTGCAGGCAGCTAAGGCTTTAGGATTACAATACATCTGCTGACTTGCAAGAGACTATGAATTTTTGTTCCATATCACTTTATCATGGTCTCGCTTTCAGATATTTATATTAGTAAATTTACCAATGTTCAAATACTGGGCCTTATGACATGCCTTTAAATACTGAAGGCAAAACACTCAACCGTATAAGATACTGGCCAAGCACAGTCAAATTACTCAAATGGAAACATTTCAAAAGATATTCCCAAAACCTGAAATCCAAGGAAGCAAATTATGGGGAAAATTTAGGAAGTTTTCTGCAAAAATATATTGAAACCACTGAAAATTTCTACAAGAAGGAGAACCCCCTCCCCCACTACACACACACACACACACACACACACACACACACATCATACTGAGTACAACCATGTAAGGGATATACCTTCTGAATAAAGAATATAAAGCAGACATATCTTCAATCCATACCTTCTAACATTCTTGAAAGGAAGACCAAAAATTGAAATATAAATAGGCTAGCCCTGAAATGACGTGATCATGTCCACAGAGGTAACATCACATAAACTGAGCAGATTGTATTTATATGTTTAGCTACACACACACAGACACATACACACACACACACACACATTCCCCCATATACATGCACATATACACATACACACACACCACACATATACATACATATATGTATGCACACAAATACATACATACAGATGCATATACACACATACACACACCCCACACACCACACATACATACACACCAAACATATACGCACACAAACACATGCATATACATACATATGCACACATACACACAAACACAATACACACATACACACACACACAATCAAACAACAAAAGATCAGAGATAATGAATTGGTAGAGAAGATGGGAGGAGTAGATAGGAGGAGTGGGGAGGAGGAAAGGAAAGAGGGAAATGATGTAATTGTGCTTTAATTAAAAAATAAAAATAGAAATAACTGTATTCTACCAGTTCTTTAAGTAAATAGGATAAAGTATAACCTTGGAGAAGAATGGTTCCTTCATTGTACATTAAAAGAACCAAGAATAATAGAGCTCCACTTAAGATTAAGTACATTCAATTACACACAGTTGGAAAATATTAACAATTGCAAGCAAGGTTTCAGCACTTGGATAAGGCAGTGGTTGAAAAGGAAAAGGGCATTTCTGTATTAATTATAAGCCACAACTCAGAACTGCACTCACAGCAGAACCACAAGCAGGGATGTGTCGAGGCAGGAATGTCAAGGCCTGAGGTAGTGCTCAAAGTGCCCCAAATTCAGGGGCAGTCACTTGATCTCTCTCCCTCCCCTAGGAAATGGTTTTAGGACCAATAAATGTATAACACATATGATAATCTCCTCTGGAAAGCCGGTTTAGTCTGTCAACTCATAGAAACTGTCACAAGGAAGCATTAGGTAGGAGGCCCCTGAAGAAACCTCAGGTCTTCAATTTTATTGCTGTATCATGTGCAATTCTAAAACAAAGCGAATATTTTCCTTTAAAAACTCAGTCATGATACTGTATATCTATCTATTGTCATTATTTAGGTCTTGTGTAGGCAGCCATATTGTGTTAATTCTTGTTGACTCTGAAATCAATACATACAGGCAACACTAAACAGACTTGGCAGGGTGTATTTACATATTTATACATATATATCATCTCTCTATATATCACATGTATATACATATATATATATACATATATACATATATATATATACATATATACATATTTGTTTATATATATATATATATATATATATATATATATATATATATATATATATATATTTGTTACAATAATAACTAAAGAAAAAGAGGCCATGAATTTGAGAGGGAGTAAGTAAGGGGTCATAGAGGGAAGAGACAAATGATGGAAGAATATTTTAATTAAAAATTTTAAAAAAGAACAAACCATCAAACCCTCAATATTTTTCAGCATATGTTTGCCTTCTGAGAATACACACACACACACACACACACACACACACACACACACACAGAGGGGTCAATAGACAATGGAACATAGGTAGGTAGGTAGGTAGATAGGCAGGCAGGCAGGCAGATATTAGACTGTATAACCTGATGAGAGTATATGCTGAGAACATACAATTGTTCACATCTGACATGACATACTGTCACACGTCATACAAACCAGCTTTCATTGTCACCTATGAAGACTACCTTGGGGCAAAGATCAATCCTGGGAATTGGCTCCAAACACTAGATCCAAACTAGGTTTAAATAATGCAGCGGCCATTAAGGGAAGCCCTGCATAAGAATAGCAGGAACCATGGCACAAGGCTGCCCCACCAAGCTGCAGCTCAACTACATGTCAATCAAGAAGTTGAAGTAGAAAAATAAACTAATTATACCTGATCTCAAGAGAGCACCAAGTGGAACAGACAGAATCAGCAAACATTACAGGAATCAAACGCAGGTACAAACTTCAGGTGCTTAGCTCAGAAAGCAAGATCTCTAAGAAGAACCTCGGAAAAATGCAAGTGTGTCATCAGGCATGCGGTAGATCATCTTAGGATAAGATCAGACATTTCTTTTGATGGTTCTTTAGAACAAAATCAGAGGTAGTGGAACATGTGAGTGCTTGTTTTAAAGCCTACTGTGGTTCCAAGACTGCTTTGATCTCTGAAACAGATCTGTGTGGTTGCAGCGTATGGCTGTCCTTCATCGCTGAGGACACTGAGGGCAACAGTGGGACAGTGAACGTTGATGGTTTTGCTGCCTAGAAAAGATGAGCATCTTTCCACCCAGTGGGAAGAGAAGCTGTGAGTTAGCAGATGTCCTTCACCAGACTCTAGTATAGATTTGGTGCAGAATACTAGGGACAGTTGTGTCGCAGACTCAGGGGATTGGGGGTTGGGGAGCTAGAAGTCCACTTACCATAGGCCAGTAGTCGTTCAGTACACACTAGA
Organism: Mus pahari; assembly: GCF_900095145.1. Taxonomy (NCBI): domain Eukaryota; kingdom Metazoa; phylum Chordata; class Mammalia; order Rodentia; family Muridae; genus Mus; species Mus pahari. Next base: position 36,408,683 of record NC_034607.1, on the reverse strand, counting down.
AAAACGTTTGCCACTTTTATGTGTGAATTTTGAGTTAGCAGCATCTGCTGACACACACACACACACAAATGCTTTTCATTTCAATTTTGCTTCATTTCTGCAGTAAGGAAGATGGTACTTACTCTACGGTTTTATATGATGCTATAGAAAGAAATCATGTACGCAATACTGAGTCAATCTAAACATACACTTCCCGTGCCTTTTCTTGCTTCTGGCCAAGAACAGATGTTTACATGATGGCTTCTGAGATTAGAATAATGACCTATAGCAAATAAGTCGTTTTCAAAGGCATCGTAACTCAAGTGCCAAATGTCATGTAACCACACTGCTCAGCACATGGGTGTGGGTAGCATCTTTACTCTGTTTTGATGAATGGGATACAGATAGTTTGGGGATGGAAATCAGGACTAATGCCATAGTGCCATGCTTTGGAAAGCTTTACTAATTAGCATTCACGAGGGAAAGGAATCTTGGTAATTTAGCAAATGTAATGATGGGCAATGATTTATAAAATATAAGTCATAAAATATTACACTATTTGTAATATTGAAAGCTGTTTTATTGCCTGCCTCATAAAATAAGCATTGAAAAAAATGAAAATTTTTACATAAATGCTGCATGCAGTAGTAAATCAGGCAGATTTACAAAGCTAATCAGGACATAATTTAGCATACTGAATTGCTTTTTAGCAACAAATTTAATTCAAGTTTCCAAGAACAAAAAATTTTTTTAAATATTTCTGTTTCAATCATTTTCTACCTCTGGAAAAAAATCAGCCTAGCAGAATGTAAATTGGATATGTTTTGCATTTTGTCTAATATAGGCTCAAAATAGGGTCTGTCATTGAACAATTTTGTGACATGGAACCAGAAAGGGAGACAGGGTAAGGCAAAGACAGAGAAAGGAGGAAGGGAAATGGGAGAAGAGGTTTAGGAGGTAAACACAGCAAAGGTACATTATATATTTGTATTTATGAACCCATAACTATGTAGAGTTGATACATGCCAATGATTGTCACTATCATTTAATAATCGTGCATCCTGAACTAATTAAAAAAATTTAAGATTTTTAGTTATATTTTATGTGTATGATTGTTCTGCCTGCTTATATGTATTTGTGCGCCAGGTATGTCTGGTGCTGGCTTAATCCAAAAGGGGGTGTGTCAGATCCTCCAAACCGCTATGTGGGTGTTGTGAAGTAAGCTTGGGTCCTCTGCAGGAGCAGCGTGTGTTCTTAACCACTGAGCCATCTCTCCAGCCCTGAACTCTTTTGTTGTTGTAATTACTCTGAACCTCGTTGCTTTCACCTGCCCAATGGGGTTATCACTCCTTTCACACGGTAATTATGAAGAATAGCTAACTTTAGGAAAGGACATAGAATACACTGAAATACAGACGTTCAATAAAGAGAAAACTATTTATAGCCTGACACTTTCATTATGACATACCACTGGGTTCCCAGGAAGGGATTTAGTTTCATTTTTTATGAAACTGGCTGTTCTTTCTGATTTCTAATCTCTCTTTCCAATGTGTTCATTTTAGATTTTATCTGCAAAACATAAACCTGTAGCTCTATCTATTATATTTATAATGTTCAACAAACACATTATAATGATTAAGCTTTGGCTCTTATACCTTCTGAAACATCTGGCTAGGGTATATTTTATGCTTCAGGATCCAATTATGTGTCATGATACATTAATATATCATGATGTTATGAAATTCCACAAAAGTGCCACGGCCTATAGGAAGGAATAAAGATTATATTCCTACCACGTCATGCAATGTTGTCTGTACTATCATTACCTACTGACCTATACAATAGCTGCTGTGTCCTGTGAACATTAATATTACAGTGGCTCCAGCTTCCAATGAAGAGCTTATGCCAAAGCAAGACAGTTAGGAACTGTTACTATGAGTCATGTCATGCTACATTAAAAGAGAAGAACAAAAATGGTCTAGTTTGACTAACAACAGACTTTAAACTTTAAATTCCTCCAATTTATGAAAAATTTAAAAATACTTGTTGATGTCAATGACCTTTTATTTCAAGGAAAAACTTGGCTGGAAGACATTTATAGAATGTACACTGTTCACTTTAAGAAGCATAAAACAGGGTTGGTTAATGACTTTGAAACACTAAGAAGCACATAACTGGCATGCATATGTCTAAAACTATTTAATTCTATGCCAAAAGGCAGTCATAAATTAACTTTGTAGACAATGGATCTTAGTTTTCTACTTGTATGATTATAAGAGATCATGACTGAAGACAACTTGGAGAGGAAAAGTTTTATTTCACATCACCATATAATTCTCACAGGGAAGTCAGAGCAGTAATTCGGGGCAGAGACTTGGAGGCAGAAACTAAAGTAAAAGCAATAACAAGTCTATGCTTATTGGCTTGCTCCCCATAGCTTTCTCAGTCCTACATTCTTATAGCATCCAGGATCACTTGGGGAGGGGGCACTACCCCCATCCAGTACCCTGAGTTCACACATGAAAGTCATACAGGCTTCTCTATACACAAATCTCCTGGAGGCATTTTCTCAGTTGAGAGTTCCTCTTCCCAAATGGCTTTAACTTGTGTCAAGTTGACAGAAACCTAGCCAACACTCAATCTAGTATCACAAACATTATTAAAGCTATCAAGAGTAACATATGCTATCTGATTGACAACTGAATACAGGATGTTTCAGGGACTACATGCTCAGGACAAGAGCACGTGGCTGACCTAGCTTCTAGCAGGCCTAGCACAAAAGGACGTGAGTGAAGTACTTGCTCGGCAAACAGACCTGGGTTCAAAGGTTGGCTTGACCATTTACTAGACCCATTTTTCTATTGCTTTTCTCTTCTCTGTAGTAGGAGATCATAGTGATAACTGTTGTCCTACAGTAGATCATGTTCCTTGAGATTTACACAACCAAACACCAGTGAGAACAAGTCAGTAAGATGAAGGCCTGTAGTGATGTGGCTTAGAAGAACTTCCTAGGGATCGGAGACATTAGATGACTCCACATCTCTTGGATGGTGTTCTCAGTTGATCTTACCAGAAGCTAACAGAATTGCTTTCAAAGAGTTTGAGGTCCCATGAAGAGTACCAATCTGTGAGAACAAAGCAAATGCTACCTTAAAGGTAGAGAACCTCCCAAAAAGTCCCACAGAAGGAAAGTGGGTATAAGGGTAGTTAATACTACCATCCTAGAGAGCTCAGGAAATATGTCCTAGCTGAGCATATAATAAACAAAAGAAAGAGACAAGCAATAAAGAAAACCCCTCTGGGTAAAGGAGGAGAAATATCCTGAGCTTAGAAGTAAGATGAGGAGAGGGCAAAAGAAACAAGGAAGCTATACACCCAAGTCTTAGGATACAGTGTTTGCATAATCATGCAACTCCATAAGAGCAACACAGAACATTCCACCACTATTACTTCCTGATGCCATGATGACATCTGCCCGATGGAAGGACTATGGAATACGATTTACCATACGAATCAGTAGAATCAGACCTTCTTTAACATTCAGGGCAAAGGAAAAGCCTCATGCTGAGAGCAGAACAGACATGGAAAGGAATCAAATCAGAAATACTTCTATGACCTAGACTGATCCTCAACACAAAGTATCTCAAGAATATTTTGAAGTCTACCATAGACTAAAGGTGATCATAGTAACCAACAACCTAGTCCCATCAAAATTATACCTAACACAACTCTCAACCATAATTACCTGAACCCCTACAGCGAATGCTTAACACAGGGAAAGGCATGGCCATTCCTAGGTCTTAGAACTCTTCTACTCAGTCTCCTGTTAGAGTCTACTATGCGTCTGGTACTTAACAGCAGAATAAAATCATAAGGTGTAATGATATCAAAAGTAACCTCAGACAATAAAAAGAAGATAAGAGAGTATTCACCAAAAGCACTCCTGGTAGACAACAACAACAACAACAACTCTACAAAAGTAAACTCATTTTTGACATGAATTTTAGAACTGTCTTACAGAAAATTTAAAATAACTATAACTGCTATATGAAAAGATTAGCATAGAAAATTAATGGCATACAAAATTGTAACTGCCATCCACAGAGGAGACTGGAGTAAGAGGGCAGAATACACAGAACAGGGGTTTTTGGAGAATGGCTAAGATCATTCATCCGAGGAACTCGAGCCTCATCTAGTAAGAGAAATAAGCCAACGGAGGTACACACTCACAGCAGCGAAGTGGGTCTCTGGCTCTTCTACTCTTTTCACTTCTGTGATGTAGCCTGAGCCTTAGGTGTAGAGGTTGTGTTACAGGTGCCTCATGGTTTTGGTTGAGCATGCATGGTCCGTTGCAGTCAAGAGAAAACAAAATTACAAATAAAATTCAGTTAAGCCTACCATATTAAATAAAGAAGGAGAGGGGGCCATGAACGCAACCATAGAAAGAATGACCCATATGTATGAAGACAAGGAATAACTGTGCAATACTAGGAGCCACGACATAGTGAAGAACTGAAAAAGTTAAAGTTAATCCAGAGTTGTACAACTCATGAAACATCTTTCAAAAATACAGAAATAACTATTTCTCAAGGAAAAATGAAGATAACTCCTGTTGGCAGTTCTAGCCTACTAAAAAAGTGCTCAGGGTGAAAGGACATGCTAGAAACACAGAAACATGAACCTACCCCAAGAAATAAATGATGGGAAAACAGAATCCACGAATATCCTGTCTGTCAGCCTGACAACAGCTAGAGTTGTATAGAAGGGACTCCAGTTGATACCATGCCTCTATCAAACAGCCTGTGGACAAAACTGTGGTACAATTTCTTGACTGCCTATTCATGTACAAGTGCCCAGGTTACTGGGGGGCAGTGCCATTTCTGTGCATGTGGCCCAGGGTTCTAGAAGAAAGCAACCTGAGCAAACCAGTAAGCAGTGTGTCTTTATGGCCTCTGGACTAGTTCCTGTCCCTTGCTTCCTGCCCTGGCTTCCCTCAGCAATTAATGTGGCATGAAAATGGATGAAAGAACAAAGCCACATCTATTTAAGTTGCTTTATCACAACAATAAAATTAACTAGGGCAATAAATGACACCAAAATTATTTTTTTCCTTCTTAAATTTCTCTTCAATAGCAAGCTATGTGGTACAGGTGCCTCCAGATGCACACATACACACATTGATGACGATGACGATGACGATGACGATGATGATGATGATGATGATGGTGGTGATGGTGATGATGATGATGGTGATGGTGGTGGTGATGATGGTGATGATGACAATGTCAGTAAATTTTAAAATTAAAAATAAAATCATGATTTTAATGCACAGTAACTATCTTAAAAATATATAGGTCAGTTAAAAAAATGGCCTGAAAGATACCCCAGAAGCACTGACTGTAAGAGCTCCAGTGTAGGCCACTGTGCTATTAGCATCAAAGCAGGCCTTGAAAGAAGTATTCTTGACTATAGAAAGGAAAGTAGGATTTAAAAGTCTGATTCTTTGAAGAAACGTCACCACACTAAGTGGGTATGCACATTAACACTGGAGGCTCTAAAGTGAATTGAGAAAATACACTCTTCTCTAGGAAATGGGCAGAGCAAATAGACAGTGCTTCAGAAAGCACAGAGACCTAGCCTGTGCCATCAGCCAGTACCCTAGCTTGATCTTTGTCACTGAAATAAATACATCCTGACCAAAAGTGACTTGAGGATCAAAGTGTTCATTGTAGGCACTTCAGGTGACAGTCTACCGCTGTGGGGAGTCGGGTCAGGAATTCAAGGGGAAACTGAGGCACAAAACCGTGGAGAAGCACAACTTACTATCTCATGCCTTGTTAAGCCTTCCTTATATTTAGCCCAGGACGACTTGATGCCAATGTCAATGATGTCAATGGTGCTGCCAGTGTATTCTTTTATACCGATTAGCAATCAAGAAACTCCCTCAAAGGCATGCCAGCAGAGCAACTTTACCTAGGCAAGTCCCCAATTGAGGTTTTCCCTCTTGAATGGCTCTTGACAGTGTCAAGTTCAAAATCAAGGCTAACCAGGTAAGCCAACCTTGACATGTTACGGCTTGGAAAATAAACCTCTAATTAACAGCAGAACACACAATCTTTTCAACTGTATGAGGAACACATCTCGATAAAGTCTATGTTATGACATATAACAACCCTTAACATTTTATTTTTATTTTATGTTTTTTTTTATATATATAGAAAACCAATTTGTTCCATTATAAGCACTTACATAGTTGGTCATGGTGAATAAGAGGCCTGACGGTGAGACAGGTCGACCAAAATGGAGATGACATCAAACTATAGTGGTCAAAGACCAACCCCTAAAAAAGCCACTTTTATCGAGAATTAACTTAATCTTAAAAACAAATACGAACTAGCAATTCACTCTTCCTCCACTTGACAGTTCACCAGCAGTACAGGTAAAAACAAACACCTTTACAACTTGGTTAAGAGCACACTGACTGCTCTTCCAGAGGTCCTGAGTTCGACTCCCAGGGACCACATGGTGGCTCACAACCTTTTGTAACAGGATCTGATGCCCTCTTCTGGTGCAGTGTACTGATATAAATAAAAATAAATAAATGATACCTAAAAACCCTAACATTTTAAAATATTGAAAATACAGTTTATTCTCTTATCTATGAAAGGGAGAGGAAGTCTCAAGGAAAGAATAAAAATACTTTTAACCAATAGACGAAATATGCAAATAATCTCTTCTGTATTCATGAAGTGACTATATAAGTCTGTATCCTAGCTGTAAGGTATTAGCAAGAAATGAATTTGAAGGTGATCAGTGATTGGTCACATATAAAGCCTTGTGTATGGGGCAAACTCACATGAAGACAAAACCAGTGTTGTGATTCGAGACTCTGGGATCTGAAAGAAGTGTCATTTAAAAAAGAAGACTTGGAAATGTATTAAAGAGGTGGTAGGGTCTCGAGCAGGATGCTGTTTGGTTCTCCGTAGGTACTTTTCTATGGTACTGGGGTCCATCTACATGGGGTTTTGCACATGCTAGACTCAAATCCTACAACTAATGTATGGCCAGCACATTCTTTCCACCCTTTGTTTTGAGATAATGTCTTCTTACATTGCGTAGGCAATATTGAATTTAAGATCCTTTCCCACCAGTGTACAAATCTTTGTGATTATGGGCCTATACAACCAACTCTGGCTGGTATCGATAAGTCTTAAGATAATGAGTCAGATTTTTCCCTTTGAACTATTATATCCCATTATCCATGGAAGATCTGTCCTCAGGTCCCTAGTTGATTAACGAAAGTACAAAACTTTACATATACTATGTTTCACCAAGACTACTATGGTAGAGCCTAACATAAATTAAACATTTAAAATAGTCTAAGTTTAGCAAGTACTGGTAGGGAAATTGCTAGACTCATTACTGTTAGACGCTGGGTCCAATGCTAAGTAAATAAGGATTGATTGAGCCCCAGTGCATCAAGCTATCAGTCTATACAGTAACACAGGTGCTTACACAGCCTGGACACACTGAATCGAGATGAATCATACCCCAGGTGGGTGGAGTACATGGTGCAAGATATTTCATCACTACTCAGAGTGACTCACAGTTGAAAACTCACAAGTTATTTCTGGAATTTTCCATTTAACATTGCCAGGCTGCAAGTGATCCCAGGGAGCGATACATACTATAGGTGGAACGGTATCTCTTTAAAAATGTTGAGATCTCTACAGTACTCTATGATTTCCTTGGGCAAGCATAGTGCTAGAGCTCATACCTCAACCTTGGTGATTTGAAATACATGAATTGATTCTGAGGGCCAGAAATGTAAAATAGAGATATTAGCAGAACCATCCTCTCTTGGAAGTCTCCAGGTAAAATTCCATTCCTTTGCCTTCTCAGTTGTCAGTGGTCTGGGACATTACCCTTGCTACAGCATCTGTTACCATCTTCCTGTCTATCTCTATCTCACCCCTAGCTCTTCTCTTTCTCCAAAATCTCCCAGCTCGCAACCTGACTGTGGCTTTCTTTCATGTACCAAAATGTATTTTCTTTTTCTCTAGAAGGAGAGATGTGATTATATTACCCATTAAAATAGAGTTTATAAAATACTACACATGCTATGATCACATCTCAGAACAAACTGGAATCTAAAACAATCCAGTATACAGAAAATGTGGTACATTTACACATTGGAGTACTACTCAGCTATTAAAAACAATGAATTTATGAAATTCCTAGGCAAATGGATGGATCTGGAGGATATCATCCTGAGTGAGGTAACCCAATCACAAAAGAAGTCACTTGATATGTACTCACTGATAAGTGGATATTAACCCAGAAACTTAAAATACTCAAGATATAATTTGCAAAACACAAGAAAATCAAGAAGAAGGAAGACCAACGTGTGGATACTTCATTCCTCCTTAAAATAGGGAACAAAATACCCATGGAAAGGAGCTAAGACACAAGGATGGATCATCCTGAGACTACCCCACCCGAGGATCTATCCCATAATCAGCCACCAAATGCAGACACTATTGCATATACCAGCAAGATTTTGCTGAAAGAACCCTGATATAGCTGTCTCTTGTGAGTCTATGCCAGTGCCTGGCAAACACAGAAGTGGATGCTCACAGTCATCTATTGGATGGAACACAGGGCCCCCAATGGAGGAGCTAGAGAAATTACCCAAGGAGCTGAAGGGGTCTGCAACCCTATAGGTGGAACAACAATATGAACTAACCAGCACCCCCAGAGCTCATGTCTCTAGCTGCATATGTAGCAGAAGATGGCCTAGTCAGCCATCATTGGGAAGAGAGGCCCCTTGGTCTTGCAAACTTTATATGCCCCATACAGGGGAATGCCAGGGCCAAGAAGTGGGATTGGGTGGGTAGGGGAGCAGGGCATGGGGAGGGTATAGGGGACTTTGAGATAGCATTTGAATTGTAAATGAAGAAAATATCTAATAAAAAATGAAAAAAAAAAAAAACAATCTGGCAAAGTGGCTTCGAGTAGGGTCCCTAGAATCACTTGAACTTGATATTGTCCTTGATTTTGAAGTTTTCTTCATTGATATTTTTTATAATACTCTTATGAAAGTAAAACTTACATTTGTTTGTCAAACACAATACTTTTCCTTTAATAATATAGTGTTATCCCTTAAAATTTTAGAGATGGAAATATTAATGCTAGTATTAATTATTTATATCTTCACAACAGAGTGAAATGTCCTTTATCACTGATTATAATAAAAACTCATTATTTGAGGAAAATCTAGTCTATTACTGTAAACACAGCCTGGAAGCCACTTACAAGTAAAGGATATATGCCTGGTAAATGGGACTATGAATGAGCCACATCTACAAAGTTAACTCACATGCATAAATTATGAAATTTAATTGGTTTTGGAAGAGATCTAATCTTATTCTTATAAAGCGCCATGATTAGTGCTGTTCTTTTATACAAAACGAGTATTTCAGCACTTACTTTGATTTATATTTAAGTCATAAAATAATGATGTTTCACATACTACCAATACATAGTACATTTTATAGCTCAAAACAGAAAAAAAATCATGAAATTGCATTTTGCTATCATTAAATTTTTCCCACTCGTTCTGCAGAAAGCAATAAAATATTCACTTGCCATGGTATTTGCTTCCTCACCTGGAAAATGGATTAATCAAAGAATGTCCTCCTAAAGTTTTATGGAAGACTTTATGTGGCTCATCATAAAATGAATAACAGGAACTTAAGAAGCAGAAACTTTAAATTCATATTAAGGTGAGAAACAGTGCTCAATTTATTCACCAAGTATGAAGTCCAGTTGTTAAACTTTGTTACTTTACTCTGGGAAAGCTTGCCAACCAAATGCAAGGAATTTTGCAGCAAGTTTAATTAATGATCCCTGAAATGTTGTCAATTATAATTTTCAACTTTTTATAGCCATCGTAAATTACCAAACATATATTTTTTTCCAAATTGCTGTTTATAAACAAAATTCTATATATCTGTTTCAACATGCCATTTTTAAAAAAAAACCTCAGTTCAATATATTTATTCCAATTTTTGTCATTCAGAGAATAAGCCTGTGAAAAGAACTCTGCTGTATTACAGAATATAACCATGAAATAACAGTTTCAGCTTTGTCCCTTCTTAACAGTATTAAAGGTTCCAATCCAAAGATACATCAAGAAAGGTGGCACAGTTACAGGAGATCCTGAGGGCATGAGACAAATGGGCGAGATTTGGTCAGAGCCACAGTCTTGCTCATACCTGATGGTGGATGCCAAGAATCTGGAACCTACAGACCTAAGAGTTGTTTGGTGGATCAGAAAGCAGATAGAGTGGGATCCTCAGTGGTCAAACGTCTACACAGCCTTTATCTGTTTTATTATTTTTCTTGGTTTAATAAAAAAACTGTGCTAATAATGTGCTAGGTGCCCAAATCTCAGGACCTTGAATTGTTTTTATCCATGTTTGGACAAAACTTGGATATCAAGATAATTCATTTTCCAGAATGAATATCTTCTGTCTTATGATTGTGATATCATCTTTTTTGCTGCTATTAGAATGAAAAAAAGATGTTAATAAACATCTACAAAATGTACCTCCAATGGGAAGATGATGCCAGATGACCATAGTCACTGAGCTTGAAGGAATGCTGGTATTTTGAAGGCTAAAATTAGTAATTTATCCTGCCTTCTCTTAAAATTGTGTTTCCTTGCTCAAACCACCTGGGAATGACTTCAAACTGTGGCCATATATTCAGTCAACTTTTCCCTGTGGGAATCTTGTTTAATTCACTGCATATCAGAAAATATGGAGTTATCATCACAAATGACAGCAGAAAAACTTTCTTTAAATATTTATTAATATGAGTGATAGTTCCTTTTTTAATGTTTGCAGGAAAAAGGAAAGTACAGATATTGATGACAGAGAAACTCACTGAATTTGCAGCTCATTATTCATTGGCTTACACAAAACCAATTTATTGCTAGATTCCTCGAGCTGCATAACAGTCGCTGCTGTGGTTTGTTCTGCAGGAAGAGGCAGCCTCTAAATCCAAAACAAAGACTTCAGTGCACCTGTAATACCCCATACATCCCAAACTCCATGCAAAATTCCAGAAGAATCAAACAGTTGCGCACTTCACAGTGGGCTCACATTTGATGGGGCACCCTTTGACCCTTTCACTGCCATTTCTGCACATTCAAAGTTATCAAAAAGTATTTGGGAAAAAAAAACATTAAAATATTAAGCTTGGGAAAACGCTCCCACAAACGATCCCCATACAGCTTAGATGACTCATAAACCAAAATAACACACTGCAGATTAGCTTCTGAAATCCAATTATAAAACTGTTTATTCTGGCTACGCCATACTGTAGTTGGGCATGGGTGACTAATCAAACTCATGTGCTTACTAAAGCCAAAGTTGAACTGAAGCTGAGGTGCAGGGAAGTGTCAGATCCACTCCCCAAGGACTGGTTGGATGGCACAGCTGTTGACAGAGCACAACAGATACAACCTCACTAGCTGAATACCACCTCCCCCAATGACCTGTTCAGAAACAGACAGGCATAACACATGGCTTTAAAACTGACAAAAACTCATCTCCCTTTAGGTCTCGACCTAGAATTATTTTCTTAAAATTGACGTACAATAATCTCAAAATTGCTAGCATGAAATATATTACCAGCATGTGATTCAAGTCATGGCAATGATCATCTCTAAAAGGGCTGGGAGGGCATAGCATTTCCTTGTGGTAAAATACTTTAAAATTGTCATTTCTTTCTACTTTGAAATGTACATCTTCTTGATATCTGAGTCACCCAAGTGTACTCTCCTCCAAAACACTTAGCTCCTCCAGGTTTAACTTTCTAGCCAACTCCCAGCCTCCTGCTGCCATCCCATCTCACGTTCCTCCTCTCCAAACCACCATTCTAGGCTCAACTTCTGTGAGAGGTGGCATTCTTCGATCTCACATGCGTAGAGTAAAAGCTCACAGGACTTGCTCTTTAATGTCTGGCTTATTCTACTGAATGTCATGTCTGCCACATGCACCTAGTTGTCAGAAGGGATCATGGCTGTATTTTATAGTCGAGAAAGAATTGCATGGGCATATTTTCATAACGCTGTACCTTGTGAACAACCCTAGAATAAACACAAGCATGCAGCTATTTCCCGTGCTGTCACTTGGGTTCCCTTTGGGAAGACAATTCCAGAAGTGGAATTGCTGGGCGCTATGGTATTTTGATTTTAATATTTTAAGAGATTTATTTCTATAGTTCTATGTCTGTGTTAATTTACAGTGTGACAGAGCTCCTTTCTCCCAGGCATGTTTGCATGTATACCACCCCCCTACATCTGTTGAACATCTGCTAAAGGTTAGGCATTGTGCCAGAGGCTGATGACAAAGAAGGGACACAGTCAAATATGACTATGACCTTCATGGAACAAGACAGCCTGAGGAGAGGACAGAGAGTCTCACCATACTCCTTGCTCCCTGGAAAACCTGGCAAAACTACACAAAGCTTTCAAAGCTGCTCTTATGAATTAATTCCCTATTAGGATTCTTCTGATATCACCTAATTGTATCTGTCTTCTTTTCTGCCATAATATCAACTATTGGCACCTGCCTACTGATTCACATAGACTATAAAAATTTTTCCTACAAAGCAGATAAGGCCAAATTCCGTCACGTGATAAACAATAGCAAAAGGACCTTCCTAGGAAGCTGCAAAGAAAAAGGCTGGAAATGCTCCTAGAAGAACCTCTACTGAGGGTCTTGTTAACCAGAGAATCACATATGGGGCAGAATAGCTGATCCCACCACACAGTCCTGTTTCACACAACCCTGTTCTTACTTACGATGCATGGAGGAAATCATTTGGGCTTGATCTGCAGTCACAATAGGAGGAGATGTCCCCTCCATAGAGATCTTCCTCCTGTTGCTCTGATGAGGTATGTATAAGCCCTGTTTTATCCATGTTCTGTGTACAAAATGCAGAAAGCCCCTTTCGAATGTCAGTTGTGGAGGTTTCCCCTGCTTTTTCATTAGTTATAACATTCCACCCATGTCCTTGTACCAGGAAACAGTTTTTTTTTTCATTTAGCAGAACTGTTGTATTCAGATGGATTATCAAGAGAAAAATTATTCATTGTACTGACTTTAAAAAGCAAATGCTAATAAGTAAGAATCCTGGGACAGAAGCATTTGTGGTGAGATGCTGGTAAACCCAGCATCCAGAAGATGAGGTATGAGCATTGAGAGTTTGAGGCCATCCTGGGCTGAAGAGTGAGGTCCTATCTCAAAACAGAAGGAAAAGAAACAATGTCGAATCTAAATAAATCCAGACTTCACGTGTACACATCAACTCTCCACTTATTCCAGAAGGTATCCCCAACAGTTCTATACTTTGGTATCCACATAATAAATTAGGGATACAAACATTCAATCATAGCTGTTTGTGAGGATTAAATGGTAATGAACATAACACAGTTATGAAACTATCACCTGGAACAAAGCAGGACATCACTCGGGAACCGAAAAACATTAGGAAATTAGCCTTTTCCTTTTGCTAATGACATCCAACCCTCAGACGGAACTGAATCATATAAAAACCGATTGAATGAGATAGAGCATCTTATAGAGTACAGAAGAGCAGTGGCCAGGATGGTGGCAAATGACAGCAAAGGGGAAATAGACTGAGTTTAGTGATAAGCACGTGTAACGAATAACAACCAGAGATTGAAGTATGATTATGAAATGTCTGGTTTGGTCAGGGCTGAAGGTTTTACATATGTCTCAACTGCATTGTTCGCCACAGCAAACTTTGTGTTTCGCAGTTTGACAGGAGTTGTCCTATGGAAATGAGAGGGAACCACAGTGGGCAAGTTCCAGAGTTTCATCATCTTACAAATGTAAGTACAAGGTGAGCCACAGACACAGCCGGAGATTAATTAACCAAATGGAGCAGAGAGACTGCCTTTCCGAGCTGGTGATATCATATTGGGCAAAGCCCCATGCAGAGGAAATGGAGAATAAATGGGGACAGGGCAACAAACAGATGGGTTACTTCCACCTTGGGAGGAGGTTGGCCATGGAGCTGAGGAGAATTATGCAATACAGAATGGGATCCAGAGGGGCACTGTGACAACAAGGAATGTCAACCTCAGATCTTGCCATTAAAACTCTAGCAATATAAATGTAGCAGTGTCTGGAAATCCACATCACCTCAGATCTTCTAGGCTTCAGAGAGCCAAGGGGGAAACCAGGGGTTGGGAGATGTGTCTTTGGGGAGGGTCATAATTTGCCTTGGCTACTTCCAACGCTCACAGCTTGAAATCTAGATTCTGCCTGTTTGCTACCATGAAGAGGATGATCCTAGCCAATGGGAGGCAGGGCGGCTTTCTGTTCAATCTGGCTCCTGAGAGAAAACAGAAGCTATTCTCATTCATTCTTTTGAAATGTTCCAGCTAGGCATAGGCTTGAGTTATGCTAGAAGGCAATGACTGAACCCCAAGTACATCTTAAAATCAGCCGGTTCTCAAATTTTATCCTCCATCTAATAACTGATCATTGGCTTCCAAACGTTACCCATCTAATAAGGGACCGTTGGCAGCCTGATGTCTTTATGGGAATGATAATGTCTGAAATGACCCCCTTATATCAATGGTTGGTATCTGTTTGTATGTAACACAGCTTTGTATGACAAAATGATCTTTATGGACTAATTTCAATGTGATATAATCAGATTAGTGATTTAGTACAGTTATTAAAATTCCATGTGTGGGTTCCATTGGGTTTTCACCAAAACATGCTCTACTTGTTCATGTTTTCTCACCTGTCCTTGTAAACAAATTGTTTGTTTATTTTACTTAGTGATGCTAACAGCCATTCAGCATGTTAGAGAAGTACCCCAGCCCTTAGCCAAACCCCAACTCCAGGTACTGTTTCTAAAGCAAAGTAGCTTTCTTCATTTTAGTGGAGGATGAGAAGAGCTTCTATAGCTTCTTGAACTCCACCCCATATTAAAATGGGAAGGTGACGTCAATTTATGAGGATGCACTGAAGCAGCAAATAAACTACAATGTCCATGGTATATCACTACCATCATTAAACGTCTGTCAGTCAAACAGAGCCAGGGGTGCTTTCCAGCCAGCCCACTGAAACATCTTATAACTGGAAAACTTTCACATCAGCTCTTGAGTTACTGTGTTGTCGTTTCTCTTCACATTCTTAGTGCCATGCAGTTAAGTCACTATATGATTTCACCCTGAGCCATTTGTACCAGCACATGGGTCATTTCCATCTCTGTATTCTCTTGTAAAGTGAGTTAAAAATGGCAGGATAAAATCAATAGCTATACAGAATCTGAACTTCGTTTAAATTAATTCAAGATTATAATGAAATATTGATGAGCATGAAGGTGTTGCTGCTGAATTCAGCAATAATTATCATTCTGAAAGTGTGAAAACTCCATGCCAGTTATAAAAATGTTGGAATTTCTGCTTGCAGATATGTTGTGTTTTTCTTAATTACTTTGCCTGAAGTAAATACAATGTGCTGACTTTTGTATTCTTGTATAACATTGTAAGTGGATATCTTACAGAACAATCTTAGTCCCTAAATCACAACAAAAAGATAATGTTTTAAGCTAATATCAGCTCATCGCCTTGGCAAAAATTAAGAGGGCTTTTGACACTTGGTGTTAACAAGAGCTGAGAGTGTTAGGAACTCATACAGTACTGTTTGGGGTTGAAATTGGCACTATAAACATCAAATATCTAGGCATTCTCTTTTGAATCTGGCATTCTACACAACCCAGCCTCCTACGCATATATGTCATGAGATATGTAGAAGAATACATGCGGCACTCTGCTTATTTGTAGGAAAAAAAATAAAGAGCCAACTATACAAAATTGAGACAATGGGTGAACTGCATTGTGAATCTTAGGATCTTATAGCTAAGTAGACTACTGAAATGTATTCACATATGGCCCACTGCACACTGAAATCAAAGCATATAACTAATGGGGGAAAGTATGTCTCAGAAGAATACACCTTGCTATTTGAAGGATGTTCAAATATAAGAAACACCTACCCAGGCAACAGAGCACTTACAAATGAAGAAAACACCAAGAAAAACACAGGATGTTTAGAGAACGACAATAGAGTTTAGGAGAGATCTTCATGTCCTTGAGAGGGGCCTGAGGTTGGATCAGGAAACTCATGAACTTTGTTCATGGTTCATGATGTTGTATGGATGGATGTTAAGTGTATGGATTTGTTGAGGTGTTAGCTTCCTATCACTATTGTATATGGAATTGGTAAAATATGTTTTAAAGTTTATCATGTCAGTGGCTAGAGAAAAGGCTCAGGGTTAACCCACGTGCGCTGGCTGATTTTCCAGAGAACCTAAGTTTGGCTCCCAGCATCCACAGTAGGAGGCTCACAACTATCTGTACCTCCAGTTCCAGGAGATCAGTTGCCCTCTGCTGGACTTCATGAACACCCACATACCCGTGTTACTCCCGGAAATAAAAAAATAACAAAATAAAAATTTTAAATGTCTCAATCTCATCATGATGTCAAACTGTCTTCTAAATATTTGTGTCTCCAGTCATAGACAAAAAAAAAAAAAGGCTACTCACAGACTTAAGCAGAAAAGCTTCTGTTTGCAATAAATAGTAATGAATTCAGGAATTCCTTGTTCAAGGTACCAAGAATAAGTGACAGCTAAACACTCGGTCATAAACAGGAGATTTTTTTTAGCGCTATCTCGAAGATTCAGGGAATATCACAGAAGAGGGGGGAGGAAATAATTGAAGAACTATGGAATAGAGAAGAGGGCTATGAAATGGCATGGAGGCCATGTGTGCACAGCCAGTGCAATCATAAGCTCACCACAGCAATGGGAACCTAAGACTGAGTCTGTCCAGAGTCAGTCAGGGGTTGTGAGGGCTCTTGGGGCCCTACGCCTCCCTGCTGAACTACAGGCAGGAGCGTGCATGCAGGAGAGACACTGTCTTCGTCGGTATATTCAACGACAACCCTGGTTAAACTCAATGAGTCTCAAAAAACTGTATGAACATGGGGTAGGAACTCAGAGGTGGCATAACAAAATGGGAGGGAGATTAAAGAGGATGTAAGCAGAGCACACTTGTTTTTATTTCTCATGTTACTTACTAGTATTGTATGATGTATGATGTATTGGGATGGGGACAGTCAGAGGACAACTTTGTGACATTAGGTAACTCTATCCAACTTTGTGTGGGTTCCAGGATCAAACTGAGATTCTCAGCTTGTACAACAAGCACTTTATCCATTGGTCCAAAAACACAGAGTATAAACTGTGTATTTGTCTCGACTTGTCAAAGAACCAAATTAATAAAGAGTTATTTTAAAGGCATCTTGAAACTACTCACTAAGTTTTCTTCTTTGATTTCCCCATAGTGTGACCCAGTCACTATGCTGGGAATCTGACCATGTGGTAGAGTCACACTCAGTGTGACCTCAAACTACAGTAAGGTTTAGGCTTGTGGATCAATATTTATTGGATCTGTTGAGAGCTATTATGAATTAGCATCTTTTGTACCATTTTTTTTCTGACTTTGAAATTTGCAGCCTATATGCCTAAATTAATTCAGAAGGGTTTTATATAAACGTATTCAAATAATGCTTTAAGAATGCAATTCTCTTCTGGTAAAGGGCAATGAAGAATCTACACATCAGAATTGTTCCCTGTTAGATGAAATGTTACCTTGGCTTAAAGGATGTAAGCACATTGATAAATCTTGAAAATCATCATTGATTATCTCTTGGATCACCAGCATTCTGGCTTCAGCAAAGTGGTGTCACTCAATGAGCAGCTCTGTTTTCTGCATGTAAGCCTGTGAGATGTTACTGTTAGCAGTCAAGAGACTGTGCGTTGTAAACAAATTTCATAATGTGTTTCCTTATTATCTTTGTGTAGAAAACAATTTGCTACCTAAAACAACATTTGTACCAAGGAATACATCTACTTTCTTGCACTGGTAATAGTGCATTTTACAGGTGATGATAACAGTGCCCCATTGTGGGTTGTCCTGATGCTGTTTTTTTTTTTTTTAATATTAATTTTGTTTCCTCCATAGGGGCTGCCCTCCAACAAACAGATACTCATATACTCAGGTAATATATGAATCTTCTGTTCATTTTTATCGGTCAAATAAAGGCTATCGCCTATGATTTGGAAGGGGAAGTAAAAGGTGGGATGGGATTTCTGAAAGAGAGAAAAAGAGGAAGAGAGGGAGGAGGAGAGAGGAGAAGGAAGAAAAGATGAAATAAAACCACGTGACCAGGAGAAATTGTATGTAACAAAGTTATCAAAGCTGGGAAATAGGATGGTATAGTGACGGAGTTGCCCAATCTAGGCTTATAGCTTATAAATATAATAATTACAGTGTGCATGTTTTATATGGGTTTATTGGGGGTAAAACTCTCTATAACAATTGGCATCCAACATGAGGCTTAGAACCCAACTAACCTGAGATAAAAGTCCACCCACTCCCCCAAAATAAACAGCTAGGGCTATGCTCTAAAGCTACAACAGCGTGCAAATTAAATGGTGAGGTGGGTTTAAGGGATTTACAGAGAGCTATTGAGAATCTTCTTCCCCAAGCTACAATACTGTTGGAAGATTCCAGATCCTAAAAGAAGGACCCAAAAATCCTGGGGACAATTGCCTGCAGAATGTCCTTCACAGATAAGATTCGACAACTGGAAAAACAATAATTGACCTTTAAAGCCTATTCACAGATAAAGTGGGCTGATCTAGGCATCTCCCCTGAGGAGCCTTCCCATGCTTGCTTACGCCATATCCCCCAGTTCTAAGCCAGACACAGACCTGCCAGACCAGCTCTACCGACCAAGATTGCCACAGGCCACCCAAGTTAAGACTGTCCAAAAGTGAACTAAAATGTTTTGAGTTGAACAGCAGAGAAAGACAAAGTTACAACAAGCTCCAAATCAGGCAACAGGGTAATTTTTAGATACTTAAAAAATGAGAAACACAATAAATACATTTTGGATTTTTTGAGATAATGTTTTAAATAGTTTGACAGGGAATATATTTAAAGAAAACTGACACCTTGTCAGTTATAATTAATACAACATTGAGTAGTTTAATTTACTATATCTTCTCAAGAAAGAGTCCCTAGATAAAAAAATTATGACCCTTAGAAAAAGGGTTAGAGTAAACATTGGAAAAATATTAAAATAAAAGATACACAATTTTATAGAGCAAACTAAATAACAAAGAGATAACAAAAACCAAAATTGGAAGCAGAGTCAAGAGGATAATTTAGCAAAACTAACAAGCCAAAATAAGATAGAGGCTACAATATCAGAATTACAACATAAAGAGAAATTGATGTCATAAAAGCAGGGCCTAAACAAAAGAAACAGGACTTTATAGAACATAAATAACAGAAAAAATTTAAGATCTGGCAACATGGCCTAGAGAAAACACTGGAACTATAGATAGAGAGATTTATAGGTCAAGATAAGTAAGGTTACAGACAAGACCTAAAACAGATGCTAGAACAATAGCATTAGGGCAACCCACAACATTTTCCCCTTTTTGTCCAATAAAAAAGGTTCCTCTCTCTCAGATATAAGTTGGGCAAACCATAACAATCAATTAAACTATGAAATATGATATACATGTAATATCTAGTCCATGATATTTGTCAATTTAGATAGAGTATCATCTATCCTAACTTAAAAGAGTTTACAATTCTATACTTGAACCATGTTTTGATTAATTTTAACTTATATTATTTGAAAACCATCATTTCAAATCTATATCATCTTCCTCAATGTTAAATAACTTAAGTTTGATTATGAGACTAAAACTAATCTTCAATTTCATCAGAATCTAATAATGCATTAAATATTATCTGAATATGTGGAAGCATAAAACACAGCTTCCAAAACTTAAACAAAATTTAAAAACAGCTGACTAACTGGATTGACCCTAATTTCTTTTTTTTTTAATTATTTTATTAGATATTTTCTTCATTTACATTTCAAATGCTATCCCGAAAGTCCCCTATAACCTCCCCCCACCCTACTCCCCTACCCACTCATTCCCACTTCTTGGCCCTGGCATTCCCCTGTATGGGGCATATAAAGTTTGCTAGACCAAGGGGTCTCTCTTCCCAATGATGGCCGACTAGACCATCTTCTGCTATATATGCAGCTAGAGACACAAGCTCTGGAGGACTAATTAGTTCATACTGTTGTTCCTCCTAGAGGGTTACAGACCCCTTCAACTCCTTGGGTTCTTTCTCTAGCTCTTCCATTGGGGGCCCTGTGTTACATCCTATAGATGACTGTGAGCATCCACTTCTGTATTTGCCAGGCACTGGCATAGTCTCACAGGGGACAGCTATATCAGGGTTCTTTCAGCAAAATCTTGCTGGCATATGCAATAGTGTCTGCTTTTGGTGGCTGATTATGGGATGGACCCCCAGGTGGGGCACTCTCTGGATGGTCCATCCTTTCGTCTTAGCTCCAAACTTTGTCTCTGCAACTCCTTCCATGGGTATTTTATTCCCTATTTTAGGGAGGAATGACCACGTGTTGGTCTTCCTTCTTCTTGATTTTCTTGTGTTTTAGAGATTGTATCTTGGGTATTCTAAGTTTCTGGGCTAATATCTACTGATCAGTGAGTAGACCCTAATTTCTTACAATATTGGAGTGCTTATAAATATAATAATATCTTCAGCCTTTGTCCCAGAACCATCTGGCAGACCTTATGTGAAGCAGGAAATATGAAAGACTAGTTTACCCTGTTTTGGCAGAGCTTAGCAGTTGATTATCCCACATCTGTTTGCCTGTTTGGACAGTATTTGTCTGCAGATGATATAGGCAATTTCTGCCCAGTGGCTACCTTGCCAAAATAAGCAACCTTGCCTGGAGGTAAAGATGCTCAATATCTTTTTTGAACAATGAAGGGGGTACTGTCAGGAGCATACATGTCTCTAATCAAAATGTCTAATAATAATAAAATGATTAAATGTCAGATTCTATGGACTTCTGATGTTTTGGAAAACTACATCTATATCTATATATCTATATCCATATAGATATATCGTATATCTAAACTGTTAAACCTTGACTATTCTTAGCTATTTCTAATTGAATAATATTGAAAACTTAACTATAATTAAATCAGAGTCTACTATAACCATGAGTTTACTATCTTTTTTTTTTGGGGGGGGGGGGTTGAGA
>NC_034607.1:36355208-36386735 GCF_900095145.1 Mus pahari | reverse complement strand
GAGGAGGAGGAGGAGGAGGAGGAGGAGGAGGAGAAGGAGTAAGAAAAGATAGAGAACAAAAGAGGAGAAGTAGACATCCCTGAGCCAAAGATCTCTTGTTTCTTCTCTGTCCAAAGTTATATTTGAAGGTTATCCCTGAAATGACAACATATTTAAAATTGACAGAACCATCCATCCCAACCTAAGGGGCTAGGACTGTGATTTTCTTTGTTCGATTCTAGCTGAATTGGAGTCAAGTTTTAGGGACCCAAAGGGAAATAGGAAAATTGGCTTTGTCAAAGGAGAGCTAGCTGGCATCATTTGCCTTCTAGTCTCTAGAGAGAACATGTAGTTGAGGTAAAATCAAGCAAGGGGCAGGAATGGAAGGACCCAGAATCTCAGCACCCCTGAGTATGAATCTTGTCAGGGCTGTCTTTTTCTTCTTCTATTTTGCAATTCATAAACCTTACAGGCAACACAAGAGCTCTGTAAAGACATTTCTATAGAACATTTAGGGTACAGAGATCAGTTAATAAAGGAAGATCAACAAAGTAAGAGAACTGCCTTTCTTTAGAGGTTAGTTTATCATACAATCAAACTACCATATACATTTCTATTTATGTAATATTGAAGGATGATGATATGTGATAAGTTATGAGACTTTGTACCCAACAAGTATCATTGGCTGTATATAGACATTTAAGTCTCAGTCAGTCCAGAGCTCTCTGTGTATAGAGACATATATATACATCACCCAAATACATCACTTATCTTGTTGATCTTTCCATGCTCTTTGTTCTTGTCCGTAGCCAAGGGCTTCAGGGGAGTCTCCTGTTGTCATGTCTGTTCTTTACCAACTTGGAAGAAACCCATAGCTTTTCTTTGCCTGTGGAAATATAGGCATAACCTCTCCCCCAGCATAACACATTTCCTGTTTTCCATTCTGATGTTAGAGCATCCTTAACATAAACAGGTTGGTTTAGTTTAGTAGTGTTTTCTACAAACTATTGTCTTTTGGCAGCCATAATTTTTTTCTCATTAGCATTTTAAAAAGATAAGGTTAATAAAGCATAATCTTATCTCCATAATCTATCTCTGAAGGTCTTTGTTGACACCTTTTGTCTGTTAAGCACCTCTTTTAGAGTGCAATTAGATCTCTCCACAATTGCTTGTCCTGTAGGATTATGTGATATGCCTGTACATGTTTTATATTGTAATATGTAAAAAATCTGTTTCATTTTAGACATATATCAGACCATTGTTTGTTTAATTGGTATTTGTTTTAATGGGTATTCTCACACTGGGCATAATTTCTAATAAATGTGTAATTACAGAATCAACCATTTCTGATGCTAAGGCAGTTGCCCATTGAAATCCTGAATAGGTGTCTATAGTATAATGCACTATTTCAGCTTACAAAACTTTGCAAAATGGTACCCACCCATTTACCAAATTTTATTTCTTTGGGTACTGTTAGGGTTGCTTCCTGTAGGTAATAGAATTTGTAGGTAATGAGCAAGTAGGATATTTCCTCATAATTTCCTTGGCTTGTTGCCAAGTTGATAGAGAATTTTTTCTTTAAACCTTTGCTGTTAACATGGTGGTTTAGGTGGTTTTTTTTGTTGTTGTTTTTGGTTTTTTGGTTTTTGGAATTTTGAAGCCTCTAGTATACTTTCTATCAGTACATGATCAATTTCATTATTACCTTGTGCCAGAGGGCCTGGCCGACCCATATGGGATCTTATGTGTATTACATACAATGGATGACTCCTATTCCTGATCATTTGTTGTAGCTGAATGAACACTGAAGTCAATTTAGAATCATCTTGAATAAGTTCAGCAGTCTCTATGTGTAAAACAACCCTTTCTGTATATTGAGTTACTATATTAAGAGACTCTTGAAAATCTGATAATATCTTAAGTATTGTATATAATTTAGATTTTTGAACCAATTTATAGGGTCTATCAGCCATCTTACTTATATCTTTTGATTTATATCCTGCCTTTCTTGATATAGTAGCATCAGTGTAAAATGTAAGGGCTCCAGAAATTGGAGTTCTTTTTTATTATACAAGGGAGAATCCAATTAGCTCTTTTTTATATATAAAAAAATTAGAGTGTGTTATTTTTATACAGGTTTATTGGGGGTAAAAATTACTACAACAGTGCCCAATAATGCAGCACCTTAGATCCAAGTGATTCTTATGCTAAGTGAATAAAAAAGAGACATAGTTATCCTATCACCCAATTCTGTAAGTATATAAATGCTGCATTTATTTTGTATCAATTGTTTAGCTTTATCAGTGTTGCCTTGATGCCCTACACTCTACCCAACTATAGAGATTTCCATGTTTATTGTTGTTGCATTTATAACAGCAATGAAATACAACTAACCTAGATGTCTCCCAACAGAGGAATGGATAATAAAAATGTTATAAATGTACACTATGGGCTGCTATTCATAGGTAAATAAAATGAACTTTTAAGGAATATAGATGGACCAAGAAAATACATCACATGTTATTTCTCATATGTGGATCCTACTCTATAATGTGACATATACATATATGTAAAAAAATGTATGTGTGGGTATAGTGTAACATTTGAAAGGAGACCTTGGTATCTAAAAGACAGTGTTAGATCTTGAGCTGGAACTACATGGAGAGCCGGATGTGGGTGCTGAGTATGGAACTTGGGTCCTCTAGAGGATTAGCAAGCACTCTTAACTGCTGAACCACCTTGCCAGTCTCATTTTGCAGAAATTTTAAAGCAAAAGTAAAATCATAATTTATAAGTGATAATAAGGTTAAAAACTTTAGAAAATTATGCTGGGCATAGCAGTAATTAGATGAAAGTGTTAAATTATATCAAAATAAGAATGTGCTATAATTAGAAATTAATAGCTAGAGGATATTTCCTTTGATTAAGTCATATAACCAAAACTTTTCACTGTTAAAGACTCACAGTTACTATATTCATGATTGAAAAACAAAACAAAGCAAAACCATTTAGGGTCTGCTTTACTGTTCCAGTGAGAGGTCCTTGAGGGTAAAGTTTCCTTGCTGCCAATCCTGATGATCTGAGTTTGATTCCCAAGACTGGCATGGTGGAGGAAGAGAATCAATTCATGAAAGATGTCTAATGGTTAGACACACATCAATTAATTAACTAATTAAGACATTTTAAAAATTCTACTCCCTTTAACTGTTTCCAAGTAAACCATTTCTTATCAACGGTAGGCACAGTTCTACACGGCAGAACTCTGGAGCATATTCCTGCAAACTAAACTTTTGTAGGCTTTGACTATCTGCTTACTGCACGCTCTCTCCGCGCCTCCCAGGTGCCAGGGACTATTGTGTAATTCAACAGAGCTTTGATGACGCCTTCTATCCAATATGAAACACGACTCTTGAGAACAGGCCCTCCGAAGGTTAGTAGCTAGTCTGAGTGATATGGATAAGTCCTTTAAGCTCACTTTGCTCATCTGTAATAAGATACCAGGAATGGTCCAGTGCTCGTTGGTAGAATTTTCTGCTACAGCCTAATATAATTCTACCTCATTTCAGTTTGCTCCCGGGAGCTTTTGCTTGTCCTAATAATGAGACATTCACAGAAGGACTCAACAGAAGTCAGTGACCCAAACAAAACTTCTGAAATCCACTTAACTTTGATGGGTTTTGTTTTTAAGAGGTTGAAGGGCAAAGGGTAGATACTCTGGTGGAAGGACATTAAAGAACACAACTATTTCATTTTTAAAATATGTATATACCAAGCATTTTCTAGCCAACACAGACACAGCAGTTGGCATGGAACTTAACCTCTTATCCTAAAAATGTAAGGATTTATTGTGAAAGATGATCAGGGGTTTCATGGTGATTGTACACTTATCACTCAGAGCATGACTGCAGAGCTTCCTACCGGATACTTAGAGGCAGAAACTTTATACACAAACATGTCTCTCATGCTTCTTTTAGTCACTTCAAGGGAGAAAGGCTAATTAATATGTACTTCACGTTACATGCAAATGCGTGTTTGTGTATATGTTGTATGAATGTGTGTATGTGCACATTGTATGAATGTACATATGTAGATGTTCTGTAAATGTGTATGTTGTATATATGTGTGTATATCTGTGTGTATGTGCATGTTGTATGAATGTGTGTGTTGTATAAATGTGTGTATGTGTATATTGTATGTGTGTTAAGCATCTGTATTTGTGTTTATGTATGTATATATGTGTATGGGTTTATGTTGTGTATAGGTTGTATGTATGTGTATATGTGTGTATTTAAATGTTTGTATATGTATGTGCATGTATGTGTATATATAAGTTTATGTGTATATGTTTATGTGTACATGTGTATGCTGCACCTGTATATGTACATGCTGTAGGAATGTGTGTATGTATCTCTTATATAAATGTGTGTATGTATATGTGTAGGGTGTATATGTGTATATGTGTGTGTGTTTGCATGTGTGTATAAGTATATGTGCATCTGTATGTGTGTATGCATGTATGTATGCATGTGTTTATGTATCTGTTTTATATGTTTGCATATGTGTTTGTATGCATTTATGCCTGTGTATATGTATACATGATTGTGTGTATGTGTATGTTGCATGTGTGTATGTGTGCATATATGTGTTTGTGTATATGTGTATGTGTGTATATATGTATGTACATGTTTATATGTGTAGGTTTTATATATGTTTGTATATATGTGTGCTTGGGAGCATTTATGTATGTATGTTATATGTGTATGTATGTGTGTGATTGTGCATATGTTGTATGAATGTTGTATGCATGCTTATTTGTGTATATATGTGAATGTATGTATGTGTGTGTTTATGCATGTGTGTGCATGTGTATTGAGAGAATGTTTTGAGATATTCTCTCAGTGGTTTTAAAGTGCATGATATTTCATGTGCTTTTTATAATTTTCCTTTTATTTGTTGATTGTTGGGGAGACACTAAAGCCATGTTGTATATGTGGAGATCAAAGGCAACTTGCAGGAATTAAATCCTTCCTTTCATCATGTAGGTTCAAGGGATGAAACCTTGGTTGTCAAATTTGGTAGCCAGCTCTTATACCAACTGAACCTCCTACCCATTTGCCCCTTATGATGTTCTAAATGATATTTTATTGTGTAATGAAAAAAATCAGATTCTTCAATACATATGCTCAAGTTCCATCACATCCAGCCACAGATCCTATAGTCCAGCTTCACAGAGTCCTAGTCAACTTGTCAAATTCTTACGCTGACTCAGCCTTTAAATGTGTATATGGAGGTGCACACTCCTCCATAAAAACGGCAACCTAAAAGCCTTAGTAAACACTTCTCCCTTTATATTGTCCTATAAATTAAAACTTGTTCCATGCTCCCAAGGCATCTTACCTCTATGAAATAGCATTTTATTCTGTGTAACATCAGACTACAATATAAACATGTCTCTCCCACAAGAACAGGATGCTCTGTCTGAACTTGCGGAAGTCTGTGAGTGTGATAACGTACCTGTCTGATCGCCCAGGGTAGTGAGTTGACGCCCACAGCTCAACACACTACATTTTCTGTTCTCTTGCTTTATTGACTAAGCTCTGATTTATTTTCTGAGCTTTCATTTCTAAATTCCCTTTCTCCTTAAACCTGTTTGAACTGTGAGGATATCCCTGTTTCTTCCCGTGAGCTGCAGGACCTCTGTCTCCCTGTTCATCCATCTTGGATCTCACAGTCTCCCTGCGTGTTCTAATATCATCCTCTCGGGTGCCTAACCTTCAGCTTCCCTTCAGGAAGAATACTGTACCTACTGGTACCAGAAAGTGTCCTTTCATTTCAAAGGAGGTCATGGAGGGAGAACATAATAGAAAAGTCTTCAATATTTTATACCAAGAATACACAAAATACTTCTGGAACTGTATGCAACTGTATGTAAATCTGCTGGGGGGGGGGGAAGCTTGAGGTGCCTCAAGCCGTCCTTAAACTCGTTTGGAGATCTGTCATGCAGAAAATGAAGCCAGGACATCCTGAAGAGAAGACACAACTGTGGTGAGACCTGGAGAGGAACTTCACAAAACATAGTGCCATCCCCGAAACAACGAGGGAGACACACAGAGTACAAAACTCTGTAGTGATGAGTGATGATGCCAGGAGCTAAGGCTGCAAAATTGCAATCACCAAGTTAGATAAATCCCAGTGCCACAGACAATGCACACCTCAAGCTTTATTTCAGAGATCACAGGGGGGTTAGACAACAAATGATTCAATTTGGGAACCTGAATAAACTTTTCAAAGTGATTTATAGTATAGGACTTCAAAAATACAATTCAGACGAGGATGAAATTGAACACTGGGTGTTAAGGTGCTCACAAGTTTGCTGGGCAATAAGGAAATAGAAGGCATCCAGTAAGCTAGGAATTTCTAAGAGATAGAAAGTTAACTTGAGAGAAAGCCAGGCGTTTAGTCAATAAAACGTGATGTGTTGGTGTGGGGCAAGTAAAGATATAGGCTTTCTCTCCGTGCTTCTGGCTTGAGCAACTGCAAAGATAATGGGTAGGAAATAGAAACTACAGCCATGCTGAATGCCAGCCAAGACATTCTCAATAGCGAGAATAATACAGTACAGTGAAATAGAAATGAATGAAATAGGAGTTGGGAAAGACAATTTCTAGACCCAGGAAAATAATTTACAAGGAAGAGAGGGGTAAATTGAATCGGGTAAAGGAAAATGGAAAGAGAAGAGGCAGAAGTGGTCAATCAGAGCTCAATCCTCATGCCAAGGGAATGGGAAATTCACGTAAAATTACCATGATTTAGTAGCATCCATGATTCGAATTGAGAAAGAGGTTTATGTGCATTTGAGTGCAATTGCTCCAGATGTTCTAAAAACTCCTAAGTCTTTAATCACAGTAATAGAGCCATTCTGCCAAAAGGTAACGCTGGAGAGATGAAAACCACTCAGGTTCTGAATCTTTCCCCCCTCCCCCTCTCACTTTCCTCTCCCAACACACATGAAGTTAAAACTGAGAGCACCCAGAGCCAAGCTAGCGACATGTCACAGCATGGGAACACAGGGTGAGCTCATGATGATGAGGACAGGCTCCATGTGCACCAAGAGCTTAAAGAAGAAGCACGGGCTTTAAGTGAGATGCGCATGCACTGCTTGCCACACATTATACAGGCTTTGTTGCTAGAAACAAGGAGAATACAGGATAAGTAGTGAGAACAATAATCAGGGATGTTTAATTATACAAGAGGTATTTGGTAGTAAAAGGAGAAGTTGAAAATCAGAGAAATATTGGTAAAATCCCAAGGAGGTAGTGATCTACCCAGAAAACAATCATGGCACTTATAAGGGTCTCTTGCTGTAATCAGTGACTTTTATTTTCCTGTTTCAAATAGTACACATTCTTAGTCATGAGACCTGTGGGCAGGCGGTGATAAACAAAAAGTAAGTACCTTGTGAGAGATAAGAACCCAAATGCTAGTGGTTCCGAGACCTCGAGGTATAAGGTACCTCGTACCTGGAGAACTTGGAAAACGCTGACCTCTGGAACTATCCTTAGATTCTGACCTCAGATTCTGAGAACGTGTACCGTACACAGTCTTGGGTGAGATGCTGGGCTAGTCAACAGACTACAGTGGAAATCACTACTCTGAATCCTTGGCTTTCATCCACGGATGCTGGCTAGAAAAACTCGCCCGGGTGCGTAAATTTTCTTATGGCTAAACCAGGAGACTGTGGAAGCAGAGAGAATAGTTATACGTTATAGAAGTTTCCTGGATAATTCAATGTGCAGATGAGATATACAATTACTAATGCATATGGACATAAGCTTAAGGAGTAAGACCTGTTCCTGAAAGCATGCTATTTTTTTAAAAAAACTTATGGGTTATATTCAGCCATGGTTCTGACAACAGTGATGTCACAGGTTTTATAGAAACTTTGAAGTCATGTTATTGTGCCTTTGAGTTGTTACATGTTGAAATGAGATCCTAAGGAAGAAAGCATACTATAAGACTCAGAATACTGTTGTTAGCAACACAATGTTGGAACACATGAGCTTGAAGATAGTAGACTTAAAAGGTTTTGGGAAGATCCATGCTTCTAGCAGTGCTTTAAAGGTACAAATTTTATTCTGTGTCAGGACTGTGGTTCATTTACACAATGGAATACTACTTGGCCATTAAAAACAAGGACATCATGAATTTTTCAGGCAAATGGATGGAACTAGAAAATATCAAGGACATGAGTGGTATGTACTCAATGATAAGTGGATATTAGCCAAAAAGTACAGAATACCCATGGTGTACCCCACAGACCCAAAGAAGTTAAACACAAACGAAGGCCAGGTAGTGGTGGCACATGCCTTTAATCCCAGCACTTGGGAGGTAGAGGCAGGCAGATTTCTGAGTTCGAGGCCAGCCTGGTCTACAGAGTAAGTTCCAGGACAGCCAGGTCTATAGAGAGAAACCTTGTCTCAAAAAAACAAACAACAAAAAAATACAAAAACAAAAACAAAACAACAACAACAACAACAACAAAAACACAAAGGAAGGCCCAAGTGAGGATGCTTCAATCCCACTCAGGAGGACTAAAATAGTCATGGGAGGTAGAGGAACAGAGGGACCTGGGTAGGAGAAAGACAGAAAGGGGGGCAGGATCAGGTATGAGGGGACAAGAGAGAGACCCAGAGAGGCAAGAGAATGATCGGAATTATGCAACTTCTGGGGATGGGGTTCAGGGGGAACCTCTAGAAAGTTCTCAAGTCCTGGGATGTGAAAGGCTCCCAGGACTCAAGGTGGGTGACTTTAGATGAAATGTCTAACCGTGGGGAGATGGAACCTGAAGAGACCACCTCCAGTAGCCAGACAAGACCTCCAGTGGGTGGATGGGGTTACCAACTCATCTACAAAACTTTCAACCCCAAATTGTTCCTGTCTAATTGCAGGGACAAAAAAAAAATGGAGCAAAGACTGGAGGAAAGACCATCCAGTGACTGGCCCAACATGTGATCCATCCCATGGGAAAGCACCAAACCCATTACTGACACTATTACAGATGCTATGTTGTACTTGTAGGCAGGAGCCTAGCATGGCTATTCTGAGAGGCTCTAGCCAACAGCTGACTGAGGCAGATACAGATACCTACCGCTAAGTATTAGATGGAGGTCAAGGACCCCCTATGAAAGAGTTAGGGGAAGGATAGAATGAATTGGGGGAGGGCGACCCCACAGGAAGACAAATGGTATCAATTAACCAGGACTCCTGGGAGCTCCCAGAGACTGAGCCAGCAACCAATGAGCATACACAAGCTGGGCCAAGCAACTTCTTCTCTCACCCTCTCACATATGTAGCCGAGGATTGCCTTGTTTGACCTTAGTGGGAGAGGATGTGCCTTGCCCTGTAGAGACCTGATACCCCGGAAGCGGGGGTGGGGGGATGCCCAGAAAGGTCACCCTCTCAGAGGCAAAGGGGAGGGGAGACTGGGAGAAGAATTTTGCAAGGGGGACCTGCAGGGGACAGCATTTGTGATGCAAATAAATAAAATAATATAAAATAAGTAAACATTAAAACAAAATAAAACTGATTTTTCATCTGTGATGCTACAGGAACAGCAAGGACATGGTAAAGATCCCTTGTTCTTCCTCCATCCTTTTGTGAATCCATCTTTGTTGCAGCTTTTGTTAATTTCAGGAGCTAAGCATCTTGTGCCAATGTTTATGTGTGTGGGGATGATTCCATATTCATTTTTCTTCTAAGAAATTAATGTGGGAAATAAACCACAATGCCACTTTAGTATTTTACGGACAACTTGCATAACCTTGCTCTTGAGTTGCATAGCAAATACTGATTTGCCAATGTCTATTTAAAGAGATTGATGTTTTAATTCCACCAGGCTGACTGGCAAAGGAGCCTAGAGATAAGCGGCAGGCAGTGTTCAGGAATCTGTTAGGAGGGCAACAGGACACCCTTTGCTCTCTCTCCCTTGCTAGGCAAGTCCTTATCTGATCCTTGTAAAGGCTGTGTCAGGCCAGTTAATTGTGCTCTCTAAGCTTTATTTCTTCATCTTTATTGCAGGCTAAATCTCCGCTTATGTCCTTTTGTCTTTTAGGTCTCTACTTATTTATTCTCAAACAGATTGCCCAATGGGAAGCAGGGAGCTGGAGCTTATTTTACAGCTGACAGATCCTTCCCTGAAAAGAAGACACTCGTTTTCTCCAAAACCTAGCAGATGGTTACACCCCTAGAAGTTTCCAAAGAGATTCATCTCGGCCACGCAGGATCTCTCTAACAAATGGAAAGATACATACACAGAGAGGAGAAGACAAGCCAGAGGCAACCTGCTTTGTTCTTGATTTCATCAAAATAGCCCATGACCCAAGACAAGCCACTAAAGCAGGGACTACACCAAACCCAAGACTAAACAAAACAAACAAAAAAAAATGTTTAAACTGGTATTAGAGTAGGTTTCTTCACTTTCAAACTAGATGCTTGGGATTTGGGCATTGGTGCTAGTTTATCTTCACTGTTAACCAGACTGGACACATACCCCCCCCCCCGCCACCCACCCTTGGAGTACAACCATGAGGACATTTCCAGAGAAGTTTCATGGAGTAAGGAAGGCCCACCCTGAGTATGAGTGACTCCAGGATATCCACTATGGGGACTGAATGAAAAGGAACACCGGGAGACCCACCTGGCTCTCTGCTTCCTGGGATTCTCAGATGAGAGGGATCTCACCTGCGTGCTACCGCTACCACGACCACAGACTCTAATGTATCCCCTCTGCCTTGGCAGATGGCACCCTCTCAACCAGGAGCCCAAAGGATTCTCTCTTCAGCAATGTTGCTTCCTGTTAGTTATTTGATCAACGAGACAGAAAAGTGACTCACAACAGCATCTTCGTAGAACTAATTTCATTTCTGCTGTGTCCTACACACAGGCACGGCAACAGCTGGAGGGAACTAAGGAAGAAAAATAAAGTACCACTTTATAAAATGTTCAAATAACCACCTTCTTGGCCATGCAAGCTTCAAAGTGAAATCACTTAAAACCAGAAGAGTATATATCTTTCAGGCAGCTAGTAACACATTTCTGATAGCTATCAATTTCGCAATATGATAGCCTTTTAGGTTCCCACTTCTCCACTCCGCTCTCTATTTCATTTATGTCACTCAAAATGGGACCACGGGTTAGGCGCCAGGGAAACATGGATCCTAGTACAGACCCCAGTCGATTATCAACTCCATTGGTGATAGTTCTGAAATCCAAGAAGCTAGTTAGTAAACTATATCACTTGCTATATAAGGCTAGTGTGAATATAAAATAGTTACTGATATAATGGGCTTAGTATATAGTACAGATCCAATGAAACATCTGCAGTTTTGCAGGGAATGTCTCTGTTGCTACAGTTAATGATGAACTGGGATATCGAAAACCAAAGTCACATGAATCTTGTGGTGAATTCTTGTGATCCATAAACCCCGGTGGCAGATGCAAAGGTATGAGTTCCAGGCCTATCTGGGTTTCCTAGTGACCTAATGTCCAAGCAAAGCTTCGAAGAGAGATTGCCAACGGGTTGAGGACGCGCAGCTCAGTGGGAGGAATGTGCCTAGCATGTGCAAAAACCTAGAGTCAATCCCAGAACTTACAAACAAAACAACAGAGCAAGAACAGCAGAACAGTAGGAGAAAACAGAACTAAATAGTTAGAACAGTGAACACTATCTCTGGGCAAGTCTGTTACTGTGAAAAGAGAAAGGAACAAAACAGTACCACTAATGAAAACAGTACCACCCTCCCACTTCCAGTAGAAGCTTCTCAAGTCCAAGTCTCAGACACACCTAATGTAAAGAAGAAATGAGACTTCTTTTTTTTTTTTCATTCATGGTAAGTAATCTAATCCCTGATAATTTCACTATTACTTCTCCATAGATATAAGAAGTATGTAACTACAAAATATGTTGTGGTTACCCACACCTATAATCTCGACCTTGAGGAGCCTAACTCGGGGAAAGTTGGTTAAAGTAAAGATGTGGCTACATAAGAAGAGCATGTATCTAAAACAAAATAAAAATACAAAGATATATACACTGCATTTCTTCCCCACCTGTATAAGACCACAGCTCCACAGGGGCCAGATTTACATCTTTTGTTATTATTTTACTATTATTCAAGGCTAAATTAAAAGAATTCAGACCAGTGAATGTCAAAAATATTTGTTGAATAATTATTGTCAGTTGAATGAAAAAAATATAGGGATGGAGGAATGAATCAGTAACAGACCATTTTACAGTGGGCACCTTCAGAGCATGAAATAATTGGTAAAGAAAGATTAGGAAAACGTTACTATCCATCCCTCTACTGGGAACTTACTCATGAATAACCTTATAGACATCTTGGCTGTGGAGACAGAGATAACTGAAGCAAGATCAATGCACATGACTTTCACTCAGTTCTGGTATTATATCTGGACAATGAGAGCTGATACCAGAGTGTCACACGGTGACCTCACTGGCAGAGCTAGACCAATCCCACTCCACAGCAGACATTATGACAAGTGACAGCCGTCACAGTTTAGAATGGACATTTTTTTCATAAACCTATGACTTTTATTAGTGTGTTTTGTGTGGTTTATAGAAGATGGGTCAAAAAGAGTCTGGGAACACTTAGAAGCTACCTCCTTCAGGAAGCATGGTCTCATA
Source organism: Mus pahari (assembly GCF_900095145.1). NCBI lineage: Eukaryota > Metazoa > Chordata > Mammalia > Rodentia > Muridae > Mus > Mus pahari. The sequence continues at coordinate 36,374,053 of NC_034607.1, read as the reverse complement.
GGGGATGAACTACTCAATCTAAATCTACTTCGCTTTTGTGGTTCCATGGAAATTTTACAATAGGTTTTCTATTTCTCCAAGGCACTCATGTGTGATGACTTGGAGCTAGGTGCCTCAGATGAGAGACAACATTCTTTATTTTTCTGAGCCTAGGTCAACTCATTCAGTGGGATCTTTTCCAGTTCCATCCATTCACCTGCAAATAGCATGATTTCATTTTTCTTTACCATTGAATACTATTCTTTAATATTATATATAATTGTATAATTTTATAATTTTCATTATCATTCATTGATTAAAGGATATTTATGTTGTTTCCATTTCCTTACTGGTGCATTCATGAACATGGCTGAGCAAGACTCCACAGAGTAGGATGTCAGAGAAACTGAGCTGCCTGAGCATGGGACCATGGGGGATTTGGGGGTAGTAAATAGTCCTGTCTGGATGAGCAAGCAAAAGCCATCCGAGTGCAGGACCCTCTATGATCTAGGAATTATGTGTCAACAGGAATAATTTGCTCCATTGAAATCAAGACACAGTGTTGCCTTCTTGCCAGCTTTCTCCATGGCTCATATCTCATTCCACCTTAAAAAGAAGAAGATTCCACAACTTCTATCCAAAGTAATTAAAATTTACGCTTTGGGTGTTGCTCCAGGTACAGCAAACTGTTCTGTGAGAACATTTTCTAACAAAGTTAAGTCTTCCTAAGGGAGAAAGTTCCATCCAATTTCCATTGGCATGTCCTCCTGTCAGATGACACAGCATCCCATAGGACTTGACGCCTGTGGGGCTCTGGGTGCTGCCCTGTGGATTCAGAACTTACATCCTGTGCAACTGACACAGGAAAGCTATATCCTCACGAAGTACAAAGACCACGGTGCTCAACAGACACTAACTCCTATTAATTGCTCAACAAGGCCTTGTCGCTGTGACTGGGTGATAAGAGAACATGAAATTATCCGATCTGGGGTGAGATTTTAGTAGGAAAAGAAAGGAGTTCCACAACTAGACAAGTCACCTTAAGCTCTTTATTCAGTATCGCTTTGATGTAAAATAGATGGCTGGCAAGTTAGTTCCTGTAGATAAAAGCCACTATTTGGCACATGTTTTAACTGGTCACCATGGGTCCAGCTTTGAACCACATACTCTCTACAGGTTGGCTCATTTAATCCTTTCAAATACATTGAAATCTAAGTTTAATGATCCTCATTTTTTTTTTTTTTTCAGATGAGGAACCCAGACTCAATGAAATTAGTTTGCAGAAAGTCATGTAGTTAGTTAAAGGGACTGGCACGGTGAATCACACTCGTGAAGACACATGGCATTTTCCACAGGGAAATACATAAACAGTGGCCATTTCCAAGAATCTGCTGACCCACCTCTAATTAACATCTCAAACTTTATCATTTCAGAAACTCAGGTCTAATTTTTTTTCTTATTTATAGGAACTATTCAGCCTTTCTAAGTATCACAACCAAATGATAGCTCCAAACACACTCAGAATTTCAAATTTGAGTATGTTCCAGTAATGGTCCTATCCCAATAACCTAAAAGTCCAAGTTTCCCTTTAGCCCATGTCATCTCCAATAACTACCAATCGTCAAGAAACCAGCTGTCACCCACTAAAACTACTGTTAGATACTGGGCTTAGGCCAGAGATTCAAAAATACATAAATTAATTCATCACTGAGGGGACTTAATATCTAGTGGTATTCACATGTATGTCATAACATAAATGATCCAATTTAATACAAATGGAATTAAGAAGAGAGTTCCAGCTTTAAAAAAAAAAAGGCCATAAATGTTTCATATGAGAGATAATATTTGTCTGGGCTCTAAAACAATCAGGTTTAAAAAAGTTTGCTCATGGCATGTAATTCACACAGAAGAGAGAGAAAGAGAGAGAGAGAGAGAAAGAAAGAGAGAGAGAGAGAGAGAGAGAGAGAGAGAGAGAGAGAGAGAGAGGGAATATATGAAGAGAGAGAGAATATATGAAGAGAGAGAGAATATATGAAGAGAGAGAATATATGAAGAGAGAGAGAATATATGAAGAGAGAGAATATATGAAGAGAGAGAGAATATATGAAGAGAGAGAGAATATATGAAGAGAGAGAGAATATATGAAGAGAGAGAGAATATATGAATCCTAACTCCCCTTGGCATGGTCTGAGAGAATCATCTGCCATAATTTGTCAAATAGGAAGAATATAAATGAAGAGTAGAGAAATAAATAAGGAAGGCCAGAATGGCCAACAGCAAAGGACTAATTAAGAAGTGGTGCTATAGCCAGGCGTGGTGGCACACGCCTTTAATCCCAGCACTCAGGAGGCAGAGGCAGGTGGATTTCTGAGTTCGAGAACAGCCTGATCTACAAAGTGAGTTCCAGGACAGTCAGGGCTATACAGAGAAACCCTGTCTTGAAAAACCAAAAAAAAAAAAAAAAAAAAAAAAAAGAAAGAAAGAAAGAAAGAAAGAAAGAAAGAAAGAAAGAAAGAAAGAAAAAAGTGGTGCTAAGTAACAAAGTTGGTCAGGTATGCCCTTCTCATGTCCCAGTGATAGCTCTGACATCACACTAGGGACAGCACATGCTTAGGTCTTGGGTAGATGAGTGAGGAGCAAGAATGAATGTGTTTGGAAGTCTCAAGTCTCATGAAGACTTCAGAAAAAGAAATCTTGCAAGGCATTCTGAAGTAAGCCTGTGATTCCGGTATCTGTGAGGCAGAGGCAGCGGATTGGGAGGGTGAGGCCAGTCTGGGCTACATTGTGAAAACCCTGTATCACAGGTTTGGGGGAAAGGAAGGAAGGAAAAAACGAGGGAGAGAGGAAATGAGAGAGAAAGAGGGAGGGAGGGAAGAAGGGAGGGAAGGAGGGAGGGAAAGAAAAAAAAGGAGCAAAGAAACATTGAGACCAAGAAATCCTGTTTAGAAGCTTCTGTCCATTCCAGACATAAAATGAAGACTTGATGTTTGTCAACAGCAGAATCCATAAAACTCCACCCATCTCTCTCTAACTTAATGAGGAATAAATTAAGAGCAAGACAAGTATGAATCCTTCTCAAATTTGGGATGTAATTAAAAGTGTTAAAAAGTAACCGCAAATGTTAATGTCTTAAATAACTCAATGTAAGAGTAGAGCTTGAGTAGTTTATGAGTAATGAGAGGATAACTTCTTTATTCCTTCAGACTCAGAAAAGGTTTCCTAAGCTACCTATAACAAGGAATGATCAGGCCTGAATCTTGCAAAACTTAAACATTTTACCACAAGACACCATCACAATAAAGGCAAGCCACTGAGTGAAGACCATTGAAATTTATATTACTGAGAAAGAAACAACTGGTATTCAGAATATCTAAACCAACGAGTTTCCAGGAAGAACAGTAAGAGAGTAGACATTATATGTGAAAAAACAACCCCCAGAAATCCAAGTGCCAATAAGAAGGAAAAACCGGCCAATGTCCTTAGCAGTATTTTCCTGGGGGGGGGGGAAATAATGCTACAACAAGACACCATCTCTCATTCACAAGATTAGCAAAGTACAAAATGCCTCACCAAGTGTTGGCAAGAATATGGAACAAAAAGACTCTTATAGATTGTTGGTTGGCTATAAATAGATGCTACCAATTTTGGTAATCAGGCATAATCTGCCAAGTGTGCAGGTAAAATGCTTCCTCTTGCAATTACGCTCTCAAGCAATGCCCCAAGGAGCTCTCCTTTGTTAGCATAAGGAAGAGCTTCTGAATTCAAACAGCATCCTTATTTGGAAGTAGCTTAAACACCAGTCAAGGGAAGACTACCATGTTAATCATGATGTAGCCATAAAATAGAATACTATGGAGCAGTAATAATCCAACACACTGAACCTCTACATGGCACATTCCTGAATAATTAAAAAGAGCTAAAGCATATGAAGGCTGGCACTATTTTACACAGCCTGAAATCCAGGCTGTGGTGTTGTACACATATTTGAACACAGCAAATGCAAGACACAAGGGACCAATAAGGACACAGTATGACATACAGAGTACACCCAGAGGGATGAGATGTTTGGAAAATGTCAACAGCACACACGATCCTGTGCAAATCTGGGTGGTAGGCATAAGATATCTGCTGCAATGTTAAGTTTTTGGATGGCATCAAAATATTTCACTAAAATTTTAGTAATATGGTATTGAAAAATACCATAACTGAGATATAAAATAGTCAAAACTTACTAGAAAAAAATTACATTTTGCTCATCTTTATCTCCCTACACCCATCTTTCAGAAAGTTCCCTAAGATGCTGGTCTAGTTGTGGGAGATGTCCCATCTACTTTCAAGTGAGCGCCTCTTCCAATAACTGTCTATTTAGAATCCCTGAGCGACTCCTAGCAAGTCTAAACAATCCTGCACAATCATTAAGTCCTCTATGATAGGTCTCTATCAGGAGTATCGCCATCATCCAAAATCAAATTCATCAGTACAAGGGTCAAGGACCATTTATTTCCCCCCAGACCAGGAGCATATACTGCTACATCTCCGTAGACATCTTACTGAGCCTGCAAGTCATTATTTCCTTTAACTTAATTCCTATCAATCCATGAGGCTCCAGTTTAAGACATTCTTCTTTAGGAAGCATCCCCATAATGTTTTGATTCTTTGATAAGCCCCACATATACATAGGTAGTAGAAATAATAAAGTAAATATGGCTGTTAATCCTTTATGTTGGGGCATTTGGTTTTACTCTACAACCCAAGGCATTGTCGCTAATAGTCCCTACATCTTTTTGTTTGTTTTGTATGGGGTCTCACTCTATAGCCCAGGTTAACCTAAAACTTAGTATGTTATCAAGGGGGTATCTCTAGTTTGTGTCATCTTCACAGAAGACTAAGTCCCCAAGGTACTTTTGTTCCCTTCCATATGCAACCTTACAGACGCTGTCTCTGTTACCCTGTGAGCTTCTGGACTTCAGAAACAGAAAATTACAGATTAAAATGAGGTGCGCATGTGCCAGCCTCCCCACTGTGGGTGACAGGAAAGGGGATCTGAAAGGTGAGGCAAAAAGAAATTGGGTAAGCCATTGATAACTTTGCTGTGCATAAGGAGGAAGAAAGAGAACCCTTATTAATTATTATTTTACCTATAATCTTACCTCCATAAAAAGACTGCAGGCCCCTCGCTGGAAAATATAGCCATTGGTATGACATATTGACCACGCTGGGATCATTTGTCTCTCGAAGGTATTATTCAAGTAAGCCTAGGACTAAACAATGTGGAATCTGATCCTGCAAAGTGAGCCATGCAAAAACAACAAAACACTGCCTTGGAAGTTATGGTCTCTACGCAGCTGGAACAGGGCTCGAACTCACTCACTTATTTAATTTTTCAACCGTTCACACAGCTGGTATATACTGACCATTTACCAGGTGCCCTGCACTGCACTAGGCATGGGTGGTATTGATGAGCACGCTCTACTTAGCTCTTGAGGTCACAGGAAGCACAGTTCTGTGGGGAAGGTGGTCATCCAACCATACCATCACCAGATGACAAGTCCTTATTAACTTTAAATGGATAGTGAAGAAACTAAACAACCGTCACACAGCATCCAGCTGGAGAGCTTCACTAATTAAATGACTCTTCAGTTGAGGTGTAAGAAAGAAGAAACGATTTAAGAAACTGTGTTTCAGGGAGAGAGGGAAAAGACTTTTCATCATAGTTCATCGGAGCTACAGAATCAAGTGAACCTCCTCTGAATTGCCCAGGTGAAAGAGCTCACACAGTAGACTTCCAAATGAGGTAGGGCTTGTTGATTCCCAGATGCCCTCCACAGTTAAAGACGAAAGCAGTGAGTTTCCTGGAACAGTGAGAAGGTTGCCCTGCATTCTGGCTTCAGGTATGAAGAATAGCAATGAAGGAGATGAGTGAGTCCTGCTGTCTTCCTAGAACATGGTGTGATGAATCCCATCAAAGAGGAGCTGTTTGCAGAGTCTGAGACAAGATCAAAATGCCATTTCCCTCCCGCGCAAAAGGCAGCCTGTGCTTTTATAAAGAAATCTGGGTGATATCTAGCAGGGAAAATTTCTAGTCCAGAAATAGACTTCACACTGACTCTTGACTGAAATTGAAACCGAGACAGAAAGAGTACCCAGGGAATGGGCAGTAATCATGAGGTTAGAGTAGTGGTTAGTGCCAATCTGACTATCACATACTCAAAAGCACTTGCCAGTGGCAGAACAAACAGGGAAGTTACTCCAGTAAGATGTTTTCAAATTAGCTAAAAAGAAAAACCATGCCACAGAGTAAGGCGGCAGAGCTGGAGATGTGCCCAGAGAGACCTCCTCACAAGCCGCCTGAGGGAGCCCTTTAAATGTCTCTGAACAATCTTGGTGCTGAGATTCAGATTCAGGGCCAGGGAGATAAGCAAGTCACAGCACAATCCCCCCCCCCCTTTCTAATTGCTTAGCCATGGCTTCCACAAGCTCCTCGCGCTGTTGAATATTAAGGAGACCTGGCAAGGTTGAGCAGCTCCAAATGACACACTTCCTAGCTTGGCTTTGTACAGTTGCTTACTAATCTGACAGGAAACACTGAGAGAAGACAGACAAATTGTCAGTGACAACAGATGCAAGGTATAAGTGAATAGGCAAATAAATGGTTTCCTTTCTGGCAAATTCTAGGAAGAGGCGGGGAAGTGAGTTTACATTTTTCTTTATGTATTCAGGGCATTGTTGTCTAGTTTGCAACGGAATGGAAAATACTAAAATATGTAGACACACCCCACCCACCCTGCCTTATATGGTAACCAAGTATCAAGGGGGGGGGGGGTCTTGGAACTACTTTTCCTAATTTTCCCAATCACTTGTTTCCCCCGTAGTTATTAACTTCTACAATGGGGAGAAAATAGTAAATATCAATCAGGGAAATCAGAAGTCATCTGAGGATGAAACTATAAAGCCCCACCCCTATCACTTATTAGGTGAAATGCAGGGAATGATGGGTCAGCACCTCTGTGCAAAACCAACTTCAAAACCAAAGCAAGGAGCAGTGGGCCTTGAAGGATAGCCATTCACCATTCAAACTGCCTGATATACACATCCACTTTGTTGTTGTTGCTGCTGCTGCTTCTGTTCCTCCTCCTCTTCATCCTCCTCCTCCTCTTCTTCCCCTTCCACCTCCTCCTCTTTTTCCTCCTCCTCTTCTTCTCCATCCCATTTGCTGTGTAAGTTTGTGCACTCAGGGTTACAGAGAAGGAAGCCGTAAATATAAACTATAAGAAATGGATATGGATTGGAGACAAGGTTCTGTTATCTGGCAATCTGCCACTGTCCTCTGTGGTTGGTGAAACTGAGGACATTGGAAGGCAACTTGCAAATCTTCTTTTCTAGGGAATGTTTCAGGTCTTCCTGGCAACAAATCTTTGAAAACTCCTGACAGAGACAAAAAAATCTAGGGGAAATAACCTTCACCAGAAATGAAAAGGAATCAGGCTATAAAGCCTCCTGCGACTTAAAATCATGAAGGATGTTTTGAGGAGCACTATAATGAATCTTTTCTTGGAAAACAGAACTGAGAACCCTTAGGATCCTGTGAATAAGCAACCCAAGACCTGGGGTACTTTAACCCCAAATGTTCTCAGCAGCACCAAAAATTTCTGGAATGCTAGCAAAAGACCTTCCTGATAAAATATCCACCTAAATTTTTAAAGATTTACATTTATCATTGTGGACATATCTGTGTGTGTGTGTGTGTGCACCTGAGAGTCCAGAAGAGGGCATTAGAGTCCACAGGTTTGGAGTTACAAGCTGCCCAATGTAGGTGCTAGGAACCTACTACAGCCCTTGCAATAGCTGTGTGTGCTCTTAACCTAATAGGTTTAAATTAACAACAGACCAACATACAATAGGAATAAATTATAATTATGGGAGGTCACTATGGAGGTTTTAAAGATCCTGATTAACCTTCTGGTTTTAACGGTGTAGTTGTGAACTCTTTTATTTCTTTTCTCTCTTTCATTGACCAGTTGGTTTCCCTTTAAAACTCAGGACATGTACAATTTATAAAGAAAGTGGAATCTTCATGAAGTCTTCCAGTGGGAAGCCTCTTGATTGAAAACTAATTCTCTGCCTTCTGAGACAGGTTAACACAGTTGAGGAGAGCAGTCACTAAGGTAACACAATGTGAGTTTGAGTTGGTAATAGAAACAAAGAGCAGCATATTGCTTTCTTTCTCAATTACAAAGTATCAAGGAAATGAGGCATACATACAAAGAAAGGAAAAGAGCAAACCCGGAGTACATAAGAGTTTCTTATTTTTTAAAAAAAAAAAAATGTGCTGCATACCTTTATCAAGCTGTGGTCATACTACTACTGTACTGTCCCTAAGTTATTTATCAGACAATCCTGTCTGTGTGGCATTCGTTTTGATGTATCAGTCTTGATGGCTATCTGGAACAAAGGTATGCACTTAACAGATCCAAGCCTCACTGTTTCTGTTCCTAAATCTGGATTCAGTGAGAAACATAGATCACCAGAATTTAGAAAGCAAAGCGAGTGGGTTTGTGGTATTTCTCTGCATAATATTGTGAGGTTCTCTTTCCACTTGCTTTGAATGATTGCTGGCGTGATTCATAATGTTTTTTAGTTGGTGCTTCTAGAATGAGATGAATCTTGGAGGGAGAAACGAGAGGAGCTCAGCTATCAAAGTCCTCGCAGGGAGTGCCCATGCCCTTGTCCTTCCCTCCAAGCACAAGGGCTTGATTATAATTGAAAAAGTCTTGTCAGTCTTGTCAGTCTTGTTAGTAAAGTACTTAGTGATCTTTCAAAATGTTTGTTCATTTTGCCAAGATTTATGTTGCCTGTATTTTATGTTTTTGACAGTTCATACAAATATACACTATATTTTGGCCATGTCCCTCTCTCACTCCCTCCCCATGTTGCCTATATTTTATTTAACAGCAAATCTTAGAATCACAGACAGAGAAATGCAAAGGTGATTTTTAAAGCTTAGCCTGCATTTGCAAGTGTTTTTCTCCTGCCAAGTTACTTACATTTTCTCTGAGGCAAGTCACTTAGCTTCAAAGATTTTTTCACAGATTTTCAGACCTAGAACTTGGAATTAATACTTAAGGTAGTGGTTTGTGTAAACTTTAAGCTGAACCGTCAAATCCAAAAAATAATGAAGAAGCAAGCTATGGACACCAGATTTCTATTCAACCTCATTTCCTTCCAATGTTTGAATTTTCTGGGCCCAAACATAGCTTTAAAATTTTAAGAACTTAAATTCTGAACATGTTTTGAATGTATTGGAATTCCTTTTTAAACAGCGTTACACGAAGACCACTTTCCTCTGGTATTGTATAAACTAGAACAGTTTTATCATTCCTTGCCTGCCTGTCATTTCCATCTACATTGGCATAGACACTATTGTTATCTACACGCAACGATCAGAGCCAATAGCAAGTTGCTTCCTGAGGCTGAAATTGTGATATAAATAACTGTCCAAAAGCTGTTCTTTACAGCACCTCCTTTCTGATCTAAAACAAACAGAAACAAAACAAAAATGGATGGGGTGGGAGTGCCAGATGTTTGGTTTTGGCCTTAAATTCCTTTTCTGACTTCTAAGCTTTAAGCATTAGTTATTCCTATTTGAATGGCCCATCATCTTCTTCTAGGAAGTCATTCATGAAGACCACAAATGCTAGAGAGCTGTCTCTTAATTGTGACTTTTATTATCCATCTTAAATCTGTTGGAACTTCATTTGATAGGCCAGGAGGCGTGATTGGCAGCCTCTGGGGGCTCAGAACCAGTTTCTCTATGAAGAGTTGTGTGGGGAGTGGGGAGAGAAGGTCCATTAGCAACATAACCTCTCACCCGACAGTGATCTGGTCCTCATAAGTATGCCACCTGCAACCCCTCCCGGTCCACATGCTCTCCCCTTCTTAGAAAATTCCGCAGCGCTCCAGGCCAGGCAACGGGTGAGCAGGCATCCTGGGCCAGCGGGCACACGGGGTCCTTCCCATGGCCTCAGGAACAACGTGAAGACCAGAACCGCTCGCTCTCCGCGGGTCCTGAATGCAGGGTCTTCATAGCCCTTAATGTCCTCCTCACAGCTGCGGCCACCCCTCCATGAAAGTGCAATTTGTTATCTGGCCCAGGCTGGAGCAGGGAGAGGTTCCCATTGGTCCCAGCTCCAGGGCCAGTCACTTATCTGGTCCTCCAAATACAGACTCTCACCGCCCGCCACGCCACGCGATTCGCGGGCAGTTGGCCTCAGAGACTCTCCGGAGACCCCACCCCCCACGACCCTTTCTCTCCTCTGTGTTTCTCTGTGCCACTGTCTTTGTGTCTTTTTTTTTTTTTTTTCCTTCTTACACACACAGGGAAGGGGTCGCTCTTCACAAACAGTGCCAAAAATGTCACACAAAAAGAGTGCAACAACTTGCTTTGCAAAGGACTCAGAAGCCCCTGGCGAAGTCCCCTGCAGTGAGCAGCTGCCAATGCCTGCCAGGTGCTGAATCTGGTATGAATTTGGCTGAAGCTGATGAAGACATAGGACCCGCGTTCTTGTCCCCTCCCCCGCCCCCTCCAGGGACCCTGTCTCAGTTAAAAATCTGTCCCTTCTCGAACACCCTAGGGAGCTGCGAAGCTCCTTTGCCCGGGGAAGGGTATGCTGGTCCCGGGAATCCCGGGGTCACCACGGGGACCAGACGTGCTCCCGGGGCAGAAGTCATGAAATTGAGAGTGCCGGCCAATGGCCAGCAGAGGCGGCCCGCAGTCCTTAGGATGCGAGGGCTGCCGCGACCTCACAGCAGGAGGTGAGCAGCAGCCACCCAGCGCGCCACCGCTGCCGCCGCCGCCGCCGCTGCGCACGCCCCAGCCCCGCCGCGCAGCCCGGCATTGCCTTACCGCTGCCCGCAGTCCGTCCGTCGCTGGTGTGTCCGTCCGTCTGTCAGTTCGTCCCACGAGCCTCGGAACGAGGACCAGAGCGGTGAACCCGCAGTACGGGACGCCTGTCAGCGAGATGAAGGGAAGGAGCCCAAGCAGGCGCCGAGGTGGCGGCAGCCGCTCGCGCCGCCGGTCCTGCCGCTCCCCGCCGGCCGAAGGTGGCTGCGAGGCCGCGTCCTCGGGCTTGCGGCGCCCGAAGCGCAGCGCTCGCCTCTGGCGCGGAGGCTGAGCGCCCGGACGCGGCGGGCAGGGGCGGCGAGGCTGGGCTGGTCACCCGCCCCTGGGTGCATGTTAATACGGCGGGGAGGAGGAGTCCCGCGCTTCCTCCGCCCAACCACGGGAGCCGGCGGGCGGGCGGCGGCCGCGGCCAGAAGCCAGGCGCTCCCACCCGCTCCGGCAGCTACGAAGTGGCCGCTGGCCTTGGTCCTGGCCAAGGCACGGGCGTCCCGGGCCGCGGGGAGGCGCTGGTGGCTCCGGGAGGGTGCGCCCGCGCCCGCTCAGCCTCCGTCCGCAAGTACGTCCGTGCCTTCCCCGGAGCGGACGCCAGCATCTCAGCCCGGAGCCAGGAGCGGCCACCCGCTAGTGGGCGTGACCTATGCGTACCCTTGCGCTGCATCTTGGGGGGAAGTAAACTTCCGCTCCTGACTGCCCAGCATTGCTTCCTTACTCTGCAATTCTAAGTAGAGAAAGCAGACCTCGGCACCGGGACCACCCGCAGACCCTGTCTGAAGGCAAATGATTGTTGGAAAGCTCTCCTCTTCTCCGTCCTCGGAGCCCACAGTAGAAGAAGTAGCCCTTGAAGTAACCACTTAAGAAGAGACACATGGACTCACACATCACAGAAGGCTTCAAACCTGACACCAACACTCAAACCCGCTCTTCTTTGGCTACTCAGTTTTCCTCATCTTTACAGCTCTTGGACAGGTTACATGGATTTGATTAAGCAATGTGTTTTTCATTCATTCACTATTTTAATGAAAGAAAAGGAATATGAATTCTATTCCTTCTGTTCTCTGGCTTTAGCAATATTCAGGTTTGTGAATATTGAACACTATACAGCTAAGCTCAGAAGAAAGGAAGGAAGGAGGGAGGGAGGGAAGGAAGGAAGGACCCACCAACATCACATCACGGAAGGACCAGGGTACTAGACAGGTTAGCTGAGAATTTAAAAAATAAATAGAACGAAGACCAACAAGTCATTCAATTACGAACTTGCACAATGCGGTGCTCGTCTCAATACTACAGTAGGCATTAAGTACGACACTCAGGATCAACATTAGCATGCTAAACTGGTTAATTGTGGCTAATCGCTATCTTCCTGTTCATTTCCACTCCCCAAAAGAAATGGCATGTTCACAGAGAAAGTCCTTTGTTCTTCAGCTCCCAGGGACGACGTTATGATGAAAAGTATATAATCTTCTTTATGTAATTGTACCCAGAAAGTTATAAGACTTAGCATCTGTTTTGTGTGCTATCTAATTATAAATATTAATAGAATATTCTTTTAAAGAAAACACTTCTAAAAATGCACGGAAGTGAAAAGCAGTTTCCATAAAAATATGACTCAGATAAATAATCCCCACAGTTTCACTAAGTGATTTTCCACTAAAGAGAGAGAAAGAGAGAGAATCAAGCTACTAAACAGAGGTAAACTCTTGGCGTTCTAACAAATATTCCCAGCCAATTCAAGGATGACAATGTAGGGATGCTGGCCTTCCTATCTGGCTTCTGGGAAAGGCTTCTGAAAAGACTTCATAATTAGAAAAGGGCAACTACAGAAGTTTTACGTGCTTATAAATATGTTGAATCCATAGATATTTTAAAAGTAATGCCATCTATTACAGAAAATATTCATAATTATTAGCATAAATAACTTTAGTGAGAAAAAATAACTTATAACTTAATAGAAACCAAAATTCTTTTGTGTCTTCATTGTAAATAGTTTTTTTCTCATACAATAAATTCTCTATACCTCAATGCTAGAGCATTTGATTTCAGAAAACAAAATTTGAATGGGTGAATAAAAATCTCTATACAATACTACTTTTGTGAGGATCTTCTGAGTGTGATAGAAATCAAATACGACTAAGATAAGTGAAAACTGTTCATCAGAAAGATAGCAAAATCTTCCAGAATTAGAGAATTATAATTCAAACCCAGTGACAGTAGCAGGCAGGAGTTGACACAGTGCTCACAGGGAGGAATCAAGAGAGCTAGAGAGTTTATATTGTTATCACAGACTCGCGAAGAGAGAACATCAATGGTTTGTTCTATTCTCCCACCGCTGGACCAAGACTTGTCATTGGCCCCAGTGTCTGAACATCCAGACTTGAAAGAGGCATTGGCTGCTTGGCTGCACCAGGAGGGAGAAGACTACATCTGGGTCTTCTGTGTCCAGGTACAGGGCTATACCAGTCTTTCAGACATACATGGGATTAGAAATAGATAATTCATCAAAATAAGATCAAAGAATCCAAAAGAAGAAGAACTTCATATTGGATTTTTCTTTCTTTTTTTTTTTTAAAAGGATATACATCTAGTTCATTGAATGGCTATTGAATTTGCATTATAATTGCTATGTGCATGTTTAAATATATAATTTTTATCACCCACCCCTGCAGTAGCTTTGAAACAATATTTTATAAGGAGAGCTGGTAGCATTTGTCTTTGTCGTCGTCCATGTGCTTGTTTTTTATTTGACTTTTGACATGTTACTTAGTACCTACCATATGAATAATTATTCGTATAAGCAGAATATAAGCCATACACAAGCCAGAGCTAATCAGCTGCGCTCCTTTCTGTCATAGTGTGTTAACTGAATAATGCATGAAAAGATGTCCCCAGTCAATGCTGCCTTCTGTGGGGGAAGAAAAAAAAAACTTTGTAGATAATAATGAGTTGAAAATCGTGAGACAGAAAGATTATCAGTCTTTATTTTTTGAGTCTTTATAAGGACAATGGTCTCTATCAGATGAGGGTTAGGGAATTGAAAAGCAGAAAGCAGAGGTGGGATTCCGCAGTCTGTGAACCCTGTATTTGAAAGAAGACAGCCATAAGGAATGCATGTTTCAAACATGTTACAAACCAATAGAGAAACAGCTTTCCTCAGCAGCCTCTAAGATAGAGTGGTATCTTAGGATCTCAATTTTAGCCCACTTAGCCTGATACTTCTGACTGGCAGAGCTGTAAGATGATTACTTGACATGTCTTCTAGCCACCAAGTTTGTTGTGATCATCAATAGTCAACCTGTCATATGTTTATATATACTTCACCCAGCCGCACTCTCCAGTTCCTGAAGATGCACTCTTGTGAGTAGGATGCGTGAGAATGCTCTCTAACCATGTAAGTCCCCCAAAATGTCTATCCACTTCTGGAGGAGCTTTCTTGGCGTTGGCTAAGTCAGAAAACATGATGCTAAGAGCAGGATGTTTGAGACCACAGGCAGACAGATTTCCTGCTTGGGAATCTCTCATTTTCCATCTAAAGAAAAAATGGTGGCATTCTGCCTTGACCATGGCATGGCGAAACAGGTGAAAATGCAAGTAAATAACCACACCGTGAAAGAAAAACCCAAAGGACCATCTGAAAAGGAACCACGAAAGATGTGAGTGTCTGTTTTAACTGGGAACTCTTGTGTATCTCCTTCCAGTCTTTACATCTTCACTAGGCTTAATATTTGTGAATCCCAAAACCTGGTAGGGAAATCCACCTGGATTTTCCAGATACCTCGGGCTTAATATATCATCTCCTTTCCCCTTCATTTAAACTGATTTCTCGTCCTGGCAATGGGTGCAGCACGGAGGTAAACCAATTGCTCAGCATGTTTTTCAGGTCTTTTGATCAAGGCAGTAGTGAAAATTAAAAAGATTTATTGTATTCGCCCATGACGATACCATCCACCAGGTCACCAGGACATACAACAGAGAACTACATAGTACAGTAGACTTCACACTCACAAGTCAGCCTCCATCCACAACCACGGATGGCCTCTTCCTCCCTTTGAACAGCTCTTGAATCCATCTTGATTTCCATTTCCAGTATAGACACCTATTAGGCTTCCATAACCGCCTACCTCGGTTACTGCAATGTCTTTCCCAATCTATTTTCTTTAACATAGATTTGGCCTTTTCTTCAAAAACAATGGTATCACTTTAAAAATGTATATTAAAACAGATTTTGGTCATACAATTGTAGTCACAGTTATCTATATGAAGTGTAAACCATCATCATGATGCCCTTGACATGTGCTGGCTTCTTCTTTCTGACCTGAACTTTGCCTCCATGGCTTGTGCATTTTCTTTCACAAATAGGACTGCTCTCTATTATATTATTGATGTGGCGTGGTCTTGTCAAACATGAAATGTGATGTTTGTCATACATGTATGATACGATTATCTCAAGTTCCCTTTGTTCTGTTTTTTTTCTTTGTTGACTAAGACTTATTTCAAGAGAGGCTCCAAGAAAACCTTTCCCTCAAATTATCGGGTTGTATCAAGTATTACAAATACTGCCCATGCCTATCACATGCCTAACACATGTCTATCAAATGCCTATCATGTATTTAAAAAGTCCAGGTCATGTTATGTTATATTTATGAGACTCTGCCCTTATTTAGATAAACAACAACTGGTCTATCACTTGTCTCCCACAGATAGTCAATATATATTTGCAATTTGAACTGATCGTAACAGCTTTAAGAATACTTTATGATGTCAGTCTACATCTTAATACAGTTTAATAGAAGTCCATGTGACACAGTATTAACCTGCCAGCGGTCTTAAAACCTGAGCATGCTTAGGAAACGAGAATCCAATCAGAGTAATGGCATAAATCAAGAAAAAGAACAAGGTCATAGGGAAGAGGGAGAAGCAACTATAGTGAGGACATGTTAGGACACAGATACTATGAAGTGGAAAGGGAGAAAATGGAAGGTACTCAAGGGGAAGGGGAGAGAGAGGGGAGGGGAGTACAAATGAGCATCAAAGGAGAGATAAACGGCACTAAAGATGTTTGAAAAGCTTACAACGTTTAAAAACTTATGAATTGTTTTTAAGTTTATTTAAAGTACATATATAATATATGTATATATTATATATATGATTTATTTACATATATACATATATGTATGTTAAATGGAGTTATGTAGTATGTGATGATAGCATCCACCCCCCTCCTCATCTTCAGGAACCATAGACTATAAAAAGAAAAACTCTGTGCCAAGCAAGAGACAACTCTTTTAGAGCTTGATCAAGAGATCCACAGGATTCCCAAAATGCAATAAGCCACTGACATTTCCCTTGGCTGCTTCACAGAACTCCAAGGTAAGACTCTGCTACTTTGATCTTAGGACATGGGGGGAAATCTAGATGATAATACCGACTTGGAAGACTCCTCCCTGAGGGGGCTGGGAGCAAATTCTTAGATTATCAGAAGGTGCTCTACAAGCTGCCAGAGGAAAAATGCTAACAGCAGTCCTACTTTGTTATAAGGCCTTCAAATCATGAAGATGATTACCCTACAAGATATCTCCAGTGGAGTAATAGCGAGATGTTTATCTTGGAGGGTAACCAATAGCTTTCTGATTGGAATTAAGGCCAATCCAACAGGGGTAACTCATGCCTGGTATTATAAATGCTGCTAAGAACTGAGGCTGAAGAGGTCGTAAGCCCTCTACCTACTACTGACACTTCCCTAAATTAATGTGGCCCGCAACTGTGTTCTAAATGTTTAGCCTAACATTCACACATAAGTACATCTCTCTCACCCCTCATCAAAGACACTTCTGTTTGTCACAGATGGGGGCTATAGCAGAGATCCAAGGCAAGGAAAAGAGTAGTGATCATGGTAGGATAATCCCTAATTGGGATGTTTTCATACAACCCCTATGTCTAAGGCTAAGGGAACCTCATGAAAAGAGGGAAGAAAGATTGTAAGAGCCAATGGATCAGAAAAGTGCTGCAGGACAATGTCTTCCAGACAGGACTTCAAGGCTGAACTCATAACAAGATGGATGCCTGGAAAAGACCACACCAGTGAGCAGGGAAAAATCAAATATGGGAAGCTTAAGTGGGTCCCACTGGTCAATAAAGTGCTGCAGCTGGTCAATCGCTACTAAGGGAGGAAGAGTCAACTTTTCTTCAAGGACAAGCCAGCCAGCCCTAGGTAGGTTTCCTAATCTTAAGTGCACAGCCCTGAGCAGGCGTACACATGAATGCAACTCTAACTGCACTCAGTAGGCTCTGTAAAAATCTACTGAGCTATAGAATTAATGGTCAAGAATTTGAGAGGGGTGGGGTGACAGGAGTTGGGGGAGGGGTGGAAGTGATGTAAATAAGGTATACTCATGTCTAAAAGCAATTAAAAGTTTAAACGAAAACAAGCTTTCCCACAACAAATAGCAGCAGCAACAACAAAACAGATCCAAAACTTGCCGAGAACCAGGTGCAGATATCCTGTCCAGATTTTCCTTTTAATAGATAATCCAGTGAAATATAAATTATTGTTGTTGGTCTCAAGTACTTTTCAGTCAGTGTTTGGGCTTTGGGTATTATTTGATATTTTTATGAGGATAATAAAGATATTTATAGAAATGTTAATGCTGGAATGATGGGTCAGCTTCTGCTCCACACTGTTATCTATGTACCCCATCATAACCATTGGAAGATCTGTCCGTGGCTTTGTTCTGAGAGAAATGCTTTCCCCAGGAAATAGAACTTTAAGAGTTTCCATGTCCTTGATTTCTACACTTCATTTTAAAATAGTAGTAACGGGTTTTTAAAATTTTTATCAATTTCAATATTTCAACAATTTTATGTTGTTGGGTATGGCAGTATGTACCTGTGATCTTAAATCCCGGTAAACTGAGGCAGGACGATAGTGAATTGGCACTAGACTGAACTGTGTAGAGAATTTCCATCTCAAACCTACAAGCTGAAGTGTATTTTCCCCAGTCGGGGACTTGGATGATCTCACCATATCCTCCTGATTTTCCTTCTTTCTTACTGGCACTGTCGTGTTGTGCCCCTCGTGAGGAGTCCTCAGGAGGGGAAAAGTCATAGTCAGGACCTTGGGAGTCACTGTCACAACCACAGAAAGACACAGAGAAACCCACATTTCTGTACCTGAATATGAACGGAATGAAATGTCGTTTCCATTTTAACAGCACAGAGCAACCGAGCTATCTTCCACACAAGCTAGCGAAGTCTTACCCGTTGCAAACGTAGATCCGCCATGGATGTTCACAATGAAGGGAAGGCTTATTTCATTACTAGTCAGTCATACCTGGATGCCATGTGAGAACTCGGAAGCCAGAAATAAGAAGTGGGATGAGACTCTTTGGTGCCCTAACTCCAAGTCTGATTAGTCACCAACTGTTATCAGTTTCTTCTTCTTCTTTTTTATTATTATTATTATTATTATTATTATTATTATTATTATTTTATTATTATTATTATTTTATTATTATTATTATTATTGATATTATCTTTATTTACATTTCAAATGCTATCCCGAAAGTTCCCCATACCCTGCCCCCGCCCGTGCTCCCCTACCCACCCACTCCCACTTCTTGGTCCTGGCCTTCCCCTGTGCTGGGTCATATAAAGTTTACAAGACCAAGGGGCCTCTCTTCCCAAAGATGTCCGATTAGGCCATCTTCTGCTACATATGCATCTAGAAGCACAAGCTCAGGGGGTACTGGTTAGTTCACATTGTTGTTCTACCTACAGGGTTGCATCCCCCTTCAGCTCCTTGGGTACTTTCTCTAGCTCCTCTATTGGGGGCCCTGTGCTCCATCCAATAGCTGACTGTAAGCATCCACTTCTATGTTTGCCAGGCACTGGCATAGCCTCACAAGAGGCTGCTATATCAGGGTCCCTTCAGCAGAATCTTGCTGGCATGTGCATTAGTATTTGGATTTTGTGG
>NC_034607.1:36326979-36353447 GCF_900095145.1 Mus pahari | reverse complement strand
GTGGATACTTCATTCCTCCTTAGAATAAGGAACAAAATACCCATGAAAGGATGTAAGTACAGAGACAAAATTTAGAGCTAAGATGAAGGATGGACTATCCAGAGACTACCCCATCCGGGGATCTATCCCATCTGTTATCAGTTTCTTAAAACAAGAAGCTATTAACTTCACTCTGAACCTTAAACTTTGTGTAAATTTCTCATATTCAAGATAACATCGAAAATCTTATATACTGCATGCGAAGTCATTCACAATCACCTTTAAATTACCAAAATAAGTTACTTGCATGGAATCGCTGCGTATTTTTGGACTGGGATAAAAACTTTACTAAAATCATTTTAACTCACTGGAAACAATTTCAGATAAGAAAAATAATCAAGGTATCTTTGGAAAGTAACTTTAAAATATAGACTTTTTACCATGTAAGAGTTAGAGAAAAAAAAACAACAACAACAGAAGTCCTTGTAATTAGCAAAAATAAACTAATATTGTGAAATTTTGAAGGAGTAAATGTTTATATTTTTATGTCAAGGAATCATAATACTTAACAATTCTGCTTTAAACTTTTCTAATTTATGAAGGCATTTAATCCATGGAAGTGATCTTATAATTCTGTAGTATACTAATTTCTCCAGAGACATAAATGTTTTTGACAAAGTACATTAAGTCAAATTGGTCAAAAACAAATAACAGCATCAGGATTTGACCTTTGATTTGCTCCATGAAATACACACAGACAGCTGAAGGAGTTTCCATATTATTATTAATAGCAATCTGTTTTCATGTTAGGTTTAATCTGTCTTCCTGATTTTTAAGTTTGTTGTGTTAGGTGGATTTATTCATATTCAGTCAGAGGAAAAATATTTTACACATGACCAGCAGTAGAGATAATCCAGAAAAGAATGATTCATAATGTTGCAAAAGACAACACTACGTTGACTTTTGCATAAGCCAACAATTATCAAGGAGCACCCACGAGAATACAACTGTTACCTCACACTGTTTACATTGTTGTGCAAATCAGGTAAGGAAAACATCTTTTATCAGTGAAGGTGGGTGTAGCGCAGGGGAAACAAGTCACTTCCTAATGTTTGCATAAAAAGATAAGACACATATGGAAAATTCTGTGAATAAACAATACTCTCCTAAGAATAGGGATTTTAGATCTAAATCTGCTAGAAGATATATCTTGATTCTCAGAAGCATCAAACCAAGTCATATATTTTAACATTAATATCTATGCTAACATACTTTCAAGACATTAAAAAATAAAGGGGGATACACTCAGGTCTGGGGCACTAGAAAAGCTAAAGTTGATTTCTTGGGGATTATTTAGGCAATTCTGTTTCTATTATTCATTAAATAAAATCTTCTGAGATCTTCTTCGATTTCTTTCTTCAGAGACTTGAAGTTCTTATCATACAGATCTTTCACTTCCTTAGTTAGAGTCACACCAATGTATTTTACATTATTTGTGACTATNGTNAAGGGCATTGTTTCCCTAATTTCTTTCTCAGTCTGTTTGTCCTTTGTGTAGAGGAAGGCCACTGATTTGAGTTAATTTTATATCCAGTTACTTCACTGAAGTTGTTTATTGGTTTAAGAGTTCTCTGGTGGAGTTTTTGGGGTCACTTAAGAATACTATCACATTATCAGCAAAAAGTGATATTTTGAATTCTTCCTTTCCAATTTTTATCCTTTTGATCTCTTTTTGTTGTCTAATTACTCTGTCTAGGACTTAAGTACTGTATTGAGTAGGTAGGGAGAGTGGACAGCATTATCTAGTCCCTGATTTTAGTGAGACTGCTTCAAGTTTCTCCATTTAGTTTGATGTTGGCTACTGTTTTGCTGTATATTGCTTTTATTATGTTTAGGTATGGGCCTTGAATTCCTGAACTTTCCAAGACTTTTATCATGAATGGGTGTTGGATTTTGTCAAATGCTTTATCAGCATCTAATGAGATGATCATGTGTTTTTTTCTTTGAGTTTGTTTATATAGTGGATTACGTTGATGGATTTCCATATATTGAACCATCCCTGCATCCCTGGGATGAAGCCTACTTGATCACGATGGATAATAGTTTTGATCTGTTCTTAGATTCAGTTTGTGAGAATTTGAGTATTTATGCATCAATATTCATAAGGGAAATTGGTTTTAAGTTCTCTTTTTGTTGAGTCTTTGTGTGGTTTAGGTATCAGACTAATTGTGGCTTCATAGAAAGAATTGGGTAGAGTACCTTCTGGAAAGATCTCCCATGCTCATGGATTGGCAGGATTAATATATTAAAAATGGCCAACTTGCGTAAAGCGATCTACAGATTCAATGCAATCCCCATCAAAATTCCAACTCAATACTTCAAAGAGTTAGAAAGAACAATTTGCAAATTCAAGTGAAATAACAAAAAAACCTAGGATAGCAAAAATTATTCACAATGATAAAAGAACTTTGGGTACAATCACCATCCCTAACCTCAAGTTATACTACAAAGCAATTGTGATAAAAACAACAACCACAACAAAAACAAACCCTGCATGGTACTGGTACAGTGACAGACAGGTAGATCAATGGAGTAGAATTGAAGACGCAGAAATGAATCCACACACCTATGGTCACTTGAACTTTGACAAAGGAGCTAAAACCATCCAGTGGAAAAAAGACAGCATTTTCAACAAATGATGCTGACTCAACTGGTAGCATGTAGAAGAATTAATCCATTCTTATCTCCTTGTACAAAGCTCAAGTCCAAGTGGATCAAGGACCTCCATATAAAACCAGAGACACAGAAACTAATAGAAAAGAAAGTGGGGAAGAGCCTCAAGCATATGGGCATGGGGGAAATTTTCCTAAACAGAACACCATTAGTTTGTGCTCTAAGATCAAGAACTGAGAAATGGGACCTCATAAAATTGCAAATCTTCTGTAAGGCAAAGGACCCTGTCAATAGGATAAAACGGCAACCAACAGATTGGGAAAAGATCTTTACCAATCCTACATCCAAGAGAGGGCTAATATCCAATATATACAAAGAACTCAAGAGTTAGACTCCAGAGAAACAAATAACCCTATTAAAAAATGGGGTACAGAACTAAACAAAGAATTCACAACTGAGGAATATTCAATGACCGAGAAGCACTTCAAGAAATGTTCAACATCTTTAGTTATCAGGGAATTGCAAATCAAAACAACCCTGAGATTCCAACTCACACCAGTCAGAATGGCTAAGATCAAAATCTCAGATGACAGCATAGGCTGGTGAGGATGTGGAAAAAGAGGAACACTCTCCCATTGCTGGTGGGATTACAAGCTGGTACAACCACTCTGGAAATCAGTTTGGTGGTTCCTTAGAAAACTGGACATGACTGGGTCACCTAGGGCGCGGAGTGAGCAGACATCCCCATGGTCCCTAGAGGACTGCCCACGTGATCTTAGGATCACCGGTGAGTGGAACACAGCTTCTGCTCCAATCCAATCGTGCATGGGACCGGAGACAGCACTAGGGCAGCAGAGAATTGGCCTGACCAGGGGCACAAGCCCCTTTCAGTCTGCACCAGCACCGGGTCACCTAGGGTGCAAATTCGGCGGACACGTCCATGGTCCCTAGAGGACTGCCCAAGTGATCTTAGGATCACTGGTGAGGGGAACACAACAGCTGCTCCAATCCAATAGTGACGGGCCTGTGACAGAAGGAACAAGGACACCAGAGCCTTTCCTGACCAGAGGCTCAGGTTCCTTTTAATCAGTTCAGGTTTACCTTGATTTCAAACAGACCAGACAACTCCATGGTCCTCAAAGGAGACACCACTTCCANCCTGATATAGCAGCCTCTTGTGAGGCTATGCCAGTGCCTGGCAAACACAGAAGTGGATGCTCACAGTCAGCTATTGGATGGAACACAGGGCCCCCAAAGGAGGAGCTAGAGAAAGTACCCAAGGAGCTGAAGGGGTCTGCAACCCTATAGGTGGAACAACAATATGAACTAACCAGCACCCCCAGAGCTCCATTCTCTAGCTGCATATGTAGCAGAAGATGCCCTAGTCAGCCATCATTGGGAAGAGAGACCCCTTGTTCTTGCAAACTTTTTATGCCCCAGTACACGGGAACACCAGGGCCAAGAAGGGGGAGTGTGTGGGTAGGTGAGGGAGGGGAGGGTATAGGGGACTTTGGGGCTAGCATTTAAAATGTAAATGAAGTAAATACCTAATAAAAATTGGAAAAAAAAGAAGTTTGGTAGAATCCTGCTATGAACCGAACCGGACCTGGATTTTTTTGCAAAGAGAGGGAGGTGGGTTTTTTTTTTCCATTTCAATATCTTTATTTATTATAGATCTATTTAGGTTATTGCTTTCTTGGTTTAATCTTGGTGGTTTGACTGAATCTACAAATTTGTCCGTTTCTTTTAGGATTTCCAGCTTAATAGCGTATAGGTTTTTAAATATTCCGTTCGAATGTCTTGCATTTCTTTGGTTTTTATTGTAATGGTTTCCTATTTGTTTCTGATTCTTTTGATTTGTGTCCTCTTTCTTTCTTTTGGTCAGTTGGGCCAAGAGCCTCTGGAGCTTGTTTTCTTTTTTTTCTTCCTCAAATAATAAGCTCTTAATATCATTGATTTTTCTATCATTTTCTTTATCTTTATTCCATTAACTGAGGCTTTCATTTTTACCTTTTCTTTCCATCTAATGGATTTGGGTTTGATTTGTTCTTGTTTTTCCAAACTTTTTGAGTTACAAGGTTGTCATTAATTTGTTTTCTTTCTCATGTTACCAATAGATACTTAGAACTCTAAATTTTCCTTTCAGAATTACTAACTTTAATGTGTCCCAAAGATTTACTATATTGTGTTTTCATTTTAATTTTAATTTAGTTCCAGGATTTTAAAAAATGTATATCTTGATTCCTTCTTTGACCTGAGCTGTCATCTGGATAAGGATTTTGCTGTGACTATAAGATCAGTCTTATTCTCTGGTTTCCTCTTTCCTATCCAGGGTATCGGATTGCCTGCTGCAATCATTCCTTGATATAGCTGGAGTTGGGGATTTGCAGTGGGAGAGATTATGTTCTAGTTTCACCCCTTTATAGGGAGACATCTAGCTGGACCAGTGCAGTTTAATTGAGATGTGTTTCCTCTGGATCTTTTCCCCATTGTCAAGAATCAGGTGCCACTACATGTGTGGATTTATATCCAGGCCTGTGACTCTATTTGATTCACCAGTGTGCCTGGATTTTAGCCAGATTCCTTCTGGTTTTGTTATAGTTCTGTACTATAACTTAAAATCATGAATAGTGATAACTCCACCAGTTCTTTCACAGTTCAGAATTGTTTTTAGCCACCCTGGGATTGTGTGTGTTTGTGTGTGTGTGTGTGTGTGTTTAAAAAAACTGTGTTTCCTGGGGTCTTTGGAGACTTTTGTCGCAAAAATAAAAATTAAGATTTTTTTTTGTCGTTTCTGTAAAGAATCTCATTTGAATTTGAAAGAGATTAAATTAAATCTGTAAATTGCTTTTGGCAGAATGGCAAAAATCATTTTCAGAATATGAATCCTACCAATCCATGACCATGGGTGGTCTTTCCATCTTCTGTACTTTTCAATTTCTTTGATGTACTAGTACTAAAGTTTTACTACATACTTTTTTTTTTTACTTAGAATTACTTCAAGATATTTTATTAATTTAGTAATTTTTAAGGCCAAGTAGAAAAATATCAATGTTTCCACCAAACAGGAACATGACAAGTTGTCTACTATCTCTGTTCACGTCCTGGTCTCTCAAAACATTTGAATGGGATTGTTTTCCTGACTTCTTTCTTGGTATGCTTGTCATTTGTATTTCAGAAGGCTACTGACTTTTATGTGTTCATTTGTGTGCTAATATTTTTCAGAATGTATTTATCAGTTGTAGAGTTTTCTGATGGGGTCTTTGGAGTAATTTTATGTAAAAAAAAAGCATCATTTGCTCATAAAAAAAGAAAATTTGACATAGTACTACATGAGGACACACTAAAACCACTCCTGGGCATATACCCAGAAGATGCTCCAACATGTAATAATGACACATGCTCCACTATGTTCTAGCAGCCTTATTTATAATAGCCAGGAACTAGAAAGAACCTAGATGTCCTTCAACAGACAAATGGATACAGAAAATGTGGTATATTTACACAATGGAGTACTACATAGCTATTGAAAGCAATGAATTTATGAAATTCTTAGGCAAATGGATGGAACTAGAAAATATCATCCTGAGTGAGGTAACCGAATTCCAAAAGAACACACATGGTATGCACTTACTGATAAGTGGATATTAGCCCAGAAGCTCAGAATACCCAAGATACAATTTGCAAACCACATGAAACTCAAGAAGAAGGAAGACGAAAGTGTGGACACTTCGATCCTTCTTAGAAGGGGAGCTAAATACCCATGGGAGGAGATACAGAGACAAAGTGTGGAGTAGAGACTGAAGGAAAGGCCATCCAGAGACTGCCTCAGCTGGGTATCCATCCCATATACAAACACCAAACTCAGACAATAATGTGGATGCCAACAAGTGCTTTCTGACAGGACCCTGATATAGCTGTCTTCTGAGAGGCTCCACCAGTGCCTGAAAAATACAGAGGTGGATGCTCACAGCCATCCATTGGATGGACCACATGGTCCCCAATGAAGGAGCTTGAGAAAGGACCCAAGGAGCTGAAGGGGTTTGCAGTCTCATAGGAGGAGCCACAATATGAACTAACTAGTACCCCCAGAGCTCCCTGGGACTAAACCACCAACCAAAGAGTACACATGGAGGGACACGTGGCTCTAGCTGCATATGTAGCAGAGGATGGCCTAGTCAGTCATTAATCGGAGGAGAGGCCCTTTGTCCTGTGAAGGCTCTATGCCCCAGTGTAGGGAAATGCCAAGGCCAGGAAGCAGGAGTGGGTGGGTTGCTGAGAAGGGGAAGAGGGAGGGGAAGGGTTTTCAGAGGGGAAACCAGGAAAGAAGATAACATTTGAAATGTAAATAAAAAAATCTAATAAAAAAATCAAAACACCTAATCACAGTGTATTTTTATTTGATTTGATACCAGGGGACATACATGGAGAAGGAGAAGGTATGTCTTCAGCCTCTAAGAATTCTCCATTCTAAAAATGAAATCACTAAATCTGGGGGCTCGGAGATATCTCAGTGAGTAAAGTGTCTGTCATCCTCTTGTCAACGTGAGGAGCTGACTTTGGATTCCCGTCCAGCATGTTAGCAGGGGAGTGGTGCTAGCATTTGCAACTTAGCTTTTGAGGGGTGGAACTGGAGCTTGTTTTTTAGATACCCTAGCCAAATGAGTGAGTTGAATGATCTCCAATTCAGCGAGAGATACTGTCTCAAAATATAAGAAGAGAGGTACAACTAATGGAGACACGCAACACTGACCTGACTTACAGGTACACATACCCCACACTGACAGGAACATACACACAAATAATCATGTGTGTGTGTGTGTCTGTGTGTGTGTGTGTGTATTATATATTTGTATTTATATTACATATTTTAATTAATTTATAAAATATTTTATTATATTTATTTCTTAATGTATTTTAATATTTAATTTTATTTAATTTATAATATAAAATTTATCACATATAATAATATAATCATTATATATACAATATAATATATGCTGTATGATTTATAATATATAGTACATATGCTGAAATGTGAAGTAAAATCATATTGGTAAATGCATCTTGTAATGCTTGTTGGTATGTTAGTACTTAGAACCTTGTTCCTGATGCTGATTTCTGCAACAATGACAGTTATGACACTTAAGACTCATCCGTGCTTAGAGAAGATCTTCAACATCAGGGCAATGTAGCAGGAATGCACTATGTGTCCAATCAACTGGAGTTTAAGTACTTCTTGGGCATACAAATAATTAATTTTCCCAACCTGAATGTGCTCATGCATATTTAGTTCTTTGGTTATAAATGTAGACTGAGGTTCAGAGATCTGTCAGGTAAATAGTAAATTACAATACAACGAAGAAAAGATGGGGGACATTTTGGAGTGTCTACTACATACCTAATTTTGCGCAGACAGAATTTTATTTATTCTATTGTAAAATTGATGCTTGAATTTAAACAGCACCCTGCATGAGATATACCATCAGGAAGTGGAGGAGTTGAACTTTGCCCCGAAGCTATTAGTATCTGAGGCTGCGTTTCGCACCTCTACTGTAATATGTGCTCAACTTTTAACACCAGGAGTAGGGTGGTAATCTGTGTATGGTAAACTCTAAAAATGGGTTTTGTTTACTGGAAATTTAACAATTTTCATTTAATTAACCTTGTGACAAATGAAGAAAATTGTCTCCATGAAAAGATTTTGTGTGACTTAGCTCTCTGTTTCCTTGAACATAATGATCTCCAGTTCCATCCGTGTTATGAATGAACTGATTTAATTATGTTCATAATAAAATTATTTAATTTTATTATGGCTGAAGAACAGAGAACTTTTCATCTTTCTTAAAGAAACATTAAATGTTTGAGAGGACTGATGTATCTATTTTTATTTTAATATTATGTAATGTATACATGAATTGAAACTGCGTTGGTATACCATAAATATATGTAATTATTTTGATTTTATGTTTCAGTTTTAAAAGAGTCATGCATTTGAAGTAGAGCAAGAAGGGATACATGGGAGGATTTGGAGAGAGGAAAGGAAAGGGAAATGAGATAATTATACGGTAATCGTAAAGAATCAAAGAAAAAAAAAAGAAAAATTCTAAATTTAAAACACTAAAAAGGTTCTAACAGATATTAGCACAGCAAAGTACATTATCATTTTTAAAGGTTATGGTTCCTTCCTTGTTCCCTCCTTAGCCTGTTACTAATTAATTCTTGGGAATCCAGTACAATCAAGGCTGCCACCAGAAGCATAGATTTATTCTCTTTGCATTTATCTGAAGGCGTCGAGTGAAGATGAAGCCTCCTGACTCTGCTTGATCTTCATCTCCTTTATGGTTGGTGACATCCAAGTGAGGGTAATGAATTGGTTCCAAAAAGTACCTTGAAGAACCTCAATGCACTGTTAGCTGTGCAGACACTGGTAAGCACATGGGAAGAGATTTTTGGGGTTGATGTGTAAATCTTTTTTCCCAATGCTCAGCTCTTGAGTTTTGATTTCACAATGTAGCAGCTTTGACTCTGGTCACTGCACTGATACAATCAATATTCAGTTCTTGGAAGAGCCTTAGAGAAACAAGGTCAAGTTGACACTGTACACATCAAGCACAGGTCATAAAACCGTACCTTCTACTTCTGTGAGCTGCATGCACTTGGATATTAGGGGAACAGCAGTAAGAAATCTCTAACCTCTGATGTGTTTTCATAAAGGACTGGGGGCACTAAAATCAATCACCAGAAACCCAGAATCATGTCACCGTGGCACCAGCTAAAGAAATAAAAGCAAATATTTTAGAAGACATGTTCTTCTTTCCAATGAGGCTGTAGCGAGGGATTCATTTGGTTGTTCTCTAAACAAATAATAAAAATGCAGGGGGATGAACAGAAAACAAAGAAACAAACACTAGAAGAGGAGACAATAAGAAGAGGAGGTTTTGTAGGCCTTTCTGCCCCAGAGAAAATCTTAAGTATGAATCAAACATCAACCAGGGGGACGTACACT
Source organism: Mus pahari (assembly GCF_900095145.1). Lineage (NCBI taxonomy): Eukaryota > Metazoa > Chordata > Mammalia > Rodentia > Muridae > Mus > Mus pahari. The sequence goes on along the minus strand of NC_034607.1, from coordinate 36,343,786 downwards.
TCTTACAGGACGTCATGTCTGAGTTGGCCTTGGCTTGGAGAGAAGTTGAATGTGGCTATGGTCATTAAGACAGTGTGTTAAAAATCATGTTGGCAGAATGTTTTATGTTTCATTTTTTCTTTCCTCTCAATTCCTATAAGATTGCCTTTTGTTGCTGTGATGAATAACATGACCAAAGGGAATTTAAAGGAAGAAGGAATTTAGTTCAGTTTATGTTCTCAAAGGCTTGGATCCACAATGCCAGGCATTGCATGGGAATAACTGGCAGGAGCAGGAGGCTGGTAGATCACATTTTATCTGCACACTGGAAACACAGGATGAGAACAGGAGGTGCAGTGAACACATCAACCCTAAAGCTCACCTCCCTCTACTAAGGCTGCACCTCCTAAATGTCCCATAACCTCCCCAAACACTGCCACCAGCTAGGGATCAAGTGTTCAAGCCTTTGGGGGACATTCCTCATTCAAACCACAACAATGCAGCAATTTAATACTAAGAAACCATCTGAGAAGCTGGACTGATGGCTCAGCAGTTGAGCACTGGCTATTCTTCCAGAAGTCCCTGGTTCAATTCCCAGCACCCACATGACAGCTCAGAACTGTCTGCAACTCCTGTCCCAGGGGATATGACACCTTCACATAGACATGGAAGCAGGCAAAACACACAAAATAAAAAAATTTAAGAGGAGAAACCCTGTGAAGAAGTAGAAAAGATCATAATTAAAAATTTTAAACTAGTACATAAAGCACACTATTTTTATAGTGTTCTATTGTACAGAATGTTTGATAGCTCCAATTCATTTTTTTAAACCTGCTTAATTTATCATCAAGAATAGATAAATTTGTGAGATATAAAGTTAATGTTTGAAATGGTACAGTGTTATCAAATGTCTATATTTCATTCAGAAACATTTAATTCTTACCTTTGTAGTTATCACCCCACGGACAAGCAATGGCCCTTTGGTAGCCCGACCCTAGACCACAGGATTCATAGAGAAATTAATTTTTAAAAATAAAGTGTCAGGAATTAAGCTTCACACACATACTGAACTAAAGTGTAAAAGTGGATGGACCTTGCGGGCCATCCAGTCTCCATCCCATCTCCCTGGCTTGAGTATTCTCCAGTGGCACCTGGGCTCACAGTAAGCTCTCTGATGTCACTGGCTTGCAAGCTGCTGAACTCCACTGTTCCCAGCTTAGATAGTGTGATCAGTCTCCGCCCTTGGCATATTACACCCTGATTGGAAACCTTCTGGCATCTTATTTCCTCTCATTGCTATTACTGTTACTCCAAGAACTGCTATAGACAAGGATGGGGGAAATTTTCTTTTCCAAGCTATGACTGGTTTTCTTTACTAACTTTTTTCTCCTCTAAAAAGGCTCTCTGACTTATAAATGGCAATGAAATAAGGCATAAAGAAATGAGATACAGGAAAGAAAAAGGAGGAGGAGGTCCTTGTATTTGCCCATGGGGAACACTGGAGTGGAAGAGTCTTAAAATGAAGTCTGGAATAAAAGGTTCAGGATGAAAATATATAGATGATTTCAAGTTTTGTGAGTTTATATACAGAGCTGTGGCTAGCAGAACTTTCACTGACCACACACTTGGTGGATACCTGAGGCTACATTGGACCACACCAAAGTGCCCTATCTCATGTTAAGTCAGAGATAAGTGAATACAGGTTATGTTTCCTGCTGTCTCATCACACTTACCGGGTCCACGGCTCCCTTGCTATGCTCCTCGGCTACAGGACACAGCTTAGGTAAGCCAGCAAACAACCTAGGTCAGGTTCTGTGCAGTACCTCCATTTTCCTACCTTTTCTGTCTAAACAATTAGAGAGCTGTCCTGGGACACTCTCAGGTAAAAAGTTGTTCTGATTCTCCTGCAGCTTATGGTTGAATTTTCTTAGGGAACGAACCGTGAAGTTCCTTCTGGTCAGTTTGACATCTAATGAGCAATTCTAACTTGTGGGGTTTCCATTTTTGTCTGTTCTTTTATTTAGCTTTCTCTCTTCTTTGATCCTACTAGTGTATCACATATGTTGATTCAAATCTTCCTTGGATACATTTAGTCTGCGAACCATCTGCTCTATTGGACAGTTATGTCATCAACATGTACCTTATTTACTAAACTAAACTATCCCAAGTAAGGGCATATCATCAACAAGATGTTGATAAAGAGAATATCTGTTGAAGTGTGGTTTGGTTCTTCCTTCCAGCCCCATGCTCTCAGAAATAAGAGTCAGATTCAGACTCAAAATATATTTACAAATACCTTGGCTCATCTCGGACAAGATCAAAACTTAAATTAACCCATTTACTCTAATTTACATTCTGACACGAGAGTGATACCATCATCTTGTCACATCTTCCCAGGTGAATCCCAACCCTCACCCACACCCCAGTGCCTGATTCCATACCAGAATCCTTTCTGCCTCTCGGATGCCCCACCTTCTATTTCCTGCCTAAGCCATAGGCCATCAGCTTTATTATTGGCAGATGCCACATCTATACAGAAATAAGATATTTTCTCTGTGGATATCCAAGTGTTTTCTGAAGAAAGAAAACCTTTAGTCTGTAAACCAAGGATCAAACTGTACTTCTAAATCATAACTGTATGTGGGGTCTGGAGAGATCGGTTTCACAGTTAGCATTAAGTCCTGCTCTTCCAGAAGAAACTGGTTCAGCTTCCAATATCCATGTCAGGTGGCTTACAACTCCTTGAAATGCCAGTGCCAGGGGACTCTGCCTCTTCTGGAGCCTGGAGCCAGTCATGTGCATGTGATGCAAGTGCACACACACACACACACACACACACACACACACACACACACACTGCTCTTCCTAAGAACCATGTACTAGGCATGGGAAAGTGCTCTTGGAGGTATTGTTCAGGGGAATCCAAAGGGCTCCAAAACCAACATAGGTTATGGCTGTTCTCCTTGGTTGCTTACTAAAGTTATTGCCCACTTTGGACACAGGATAGAGCTAAAACTGACCTAAAACCTCCTCTCCTAGGATTAACTCTTAGAGTATATGAAGGGACCATGAAGATGCTAATGGAGAAAAGCAGACAGTGGTCCCACCTAGCTGTGAGGCCTGCAGACCACAACAATGACCAGCAGCGAAATATTTCTGATGGTGCAATAATAACACTTATATCTCAGTGTAACCCAGTGTGGTCTAATTGGCCTTAATGCCCTATCAATAGGAGGAAATTCATGCCTTGTGATTCAAGCCAACTACTCTGATAGGTGAGGTCATGGACCCTGGAAGAAAGCCCATTGTTGACACTTTCCTAAACCAGTATCATTTCTTACTTCATTCTAAATATTTACCCTATATTCATTGATAAGAATAGCTTTCATTTATCATCAAAGACATTTAGTTTTATAGCAAAGAGAGATGACAGAAAGCTCTAACTGGTCGGAATTCAGAGAACCCAACATGGTTCAACCCCAGTGCTATTTCAAAAGCAACACACATACCTAAGGCTCAGAGACCATCACAGAAGAGGATATGGGAAGAGTGTAAGATACAGATGACCATGACGCAAGCAAGCTGTGAGATACTGTCTTCCATATATGACAGAGAAGCTATACCCATGAAATCTCAACAATATGGCCTAAACAAGGCCTAAAATATGACAACACTAGGTGACATGTCAACATACACAGGGGTAAATACACAAGAACCCACCCCAATGGGATCAATGGAAAAATCAATCAATGGGGAGAGAGAGAGAGAGAGAGAGAGAGAGAGAGAGAGAGAGAGAGAGAGAGAGAGAGAAGTCTAATGCCACAAAGTCAGCCATACACACAAATGAGCCCGGTGTGAGTCATGGGTTTTGAGAAGAAGCTGGAGGAGGAGAGACAGATGAGGTTAGAGGGCCACGGAGGGAGGCATGTGGCTGATGTCAATACTCTTGCGTATGAAATTCTCCAAAGAAGTTCAAAAGGAAGAATGGGTATGAATCCCAAATAAAAAAAAATCTATATAAATCTATAAAATCCTCCAGAAGAAAATACAAGACAAAGTTTGGAGTACTTCATCTCGGGCAGAGACTTCTTAGTCCCTTGGTCACTCACAGAATGACTTCACCAAAATTAAATACTTCCTCAGTGTCAGACATTGTAAGGTCAATGAAAACCCAAAGGATCAGGCTTGGAGAAAAAAAAAAATTGTACAATGTACAGCTGACAAAGGCGCTGTCTCTAGAATTTGAACCCAACAATAGGAAAGATAATGCCCAATTATAAAGAGGTTGTAATTTATGAACAGGCATTTTGCTCAAGCTACACAGATGGTAAATTAGCCCACAAATAAAAATGTGAGATCATTAGTCATCAGAGAAATGAGGATTAAAATCATAATGTGATGCCAGGAGAATATTTAAGATTTAAAACAATGAAGACTGTGGATATATGAATGCTGGCTGCTGAGGAGGGTATGGAGGAGCTGGAAATACCATGCACGGCTGACAGAGCGTTTCAGTCTTTGTAAAGAATGGAGCTTTTTTTTTTTCCTCAAAAAAAAAAAAAAAAAATGTTTTTGCCAGAACAGACTTCTTACTGTGTACTAATCTAATGAAATGAATACCTATGTTCACCTAACATATTTGTGAATGTTTATCACCACTATATTCCAAGTGGTCTAAAACTTTAAATGACTCTGACTCTAGTATGGGGAAAGAATAACCCAATTGGTGGTACATGTATGCAGTGGAATGTTACTGATATTGAAATGATGCTAATGGCATGTGCAGAACAGGCAAGCCCTAAATGTCTTCCACCAACCGAACGGGGTTGGTTTTCAAACCCTTCCCAACTTTTATTTCTACAGTAAATCTACAAGTCCCACATTTGTACAACCTCAGCACTTAGAAGGCTGAAGCTAGAGGCTTATGAGTTTGGGGCCAACCTGGGCTATGAGAAAATTTGAATTTAGCCTGAGCTTCAAGTAACACTGTGTCTCAAAAACAAATCAAACAGAACAAAAGCAAGCAAGCATGAAAATACACAGAGAAGCACCTTAGAATGGCCACATTAGATGTGGTCAGGAAAGCTGAAACACTTGGCTCGAGGAGCCCACACAGGAAAGCACCATGCACAGTAGAATAAAATCTTATTTATTCTTAAATTCTTGCTGTTTATACTTTTCACCTCTCATCATGTTCACTTTATTATTATTTTTCACTAAGTAATTTACACCAGGGAAATGTCACACATGCACACAATGTACTGTGACTCTGCCCTCCTATGCCTCCCCTTCTCCATTTCCCTCCATCCCCCTCTTCCTGTGTAGACATTTATAGTCTGTACTTCAGTGTTTACAATGACATATGCAGAAGATAATGCCCTATTAAGCTCCCCTCATCCTTAGAGACCCTTCCAACTCCTCTTATCTAATGCTCCTGGGCCTCCAAATGGTTGGCATCGATATCCTGTTTAGGATTGGACACTCAGCATTTACTGCTTCTCATCTCTTTGGCTGGTTGTAAGTCTCCATTTTGACTGTTAGAATCATATTAATTTGTACAGTTTTATGCCAGGAGTGATAATTACCGTAATATGTTAACCACTGAGGAAGACAATTGGAAAAATCGATAGTGACATACAACGGGTTCTCCTACTTCCTACTATTTGTAACTGGATTGAATAAAGCCAAGTGAATTAAATCTGTAATTCGCCGTGGCCAAGGATATATCATTAGAGGACCAAATAACCACCCATAGAACTCCTAGCATGTTTGAGCAATGAGCTATAACGAGATAGCTCCACACTGAAGAATTATGTCTCGACAGGTAAGGCTCATCCTATCCATTTGAAGCCTGACAAGGACATCCTCTAGTACATATGTGCAGCTAGGAGTGGGCAAGGATTCAGACCAGCCCATGTATGCTCTTTGGTTGGTAGCTCACTCTCTGGGAGCTCCCAGGTTAGTTGATACCCTTCCTCTTCCTGTGGGGTTGCCAGCTCCTCCATCTGCTTCAATCCTTCCCCTGACTCTTCCATAGGGCTCCTGGATCTCAGCCCAGTGGTTGGGTATCTGCATCTGCCTCAGTCAGTTGCCAGTAGAGTCTTTTAGAGGACAGCCATGCCAGGCTCCTGTCTGCAAGCACAACATGGCATCAGTAATCATGTCAGGGTTTGATGCCTGCCCATGGGATGGATCCCAGGTTGGACAGGTCACTGGATGGCCTTTCCTTCAGTCTCTGCTCCATATTCGTCCACACATTTCTTTTAGAGAGGAGCAATTTGAGGGCATAAGTTTTGTAGGTGTGTTGATGTCCCCCTCCCTCCCCTGGAGGTGGCCTTTTCAGGTTCCATATCCTCACTGAGGGTATTTGGACATCCTCAGTCATCAGGGAAATGCAAATCAAAATGACCCTGAGATTCCACCAATCAGAATGGCTAAAATCGAAAACTCAATCAATAGCAGATGCTAGCAAAGATGTGGAGAAAGGAGAACACTCCTCCATAGCTGACAGGATTGTAAACTTATACAGCCACTCTGGAAAGCAATCTGGTTGTTTCTTAGAAAACTGGAACTAGTTCTACATGAAGATCCAGCTATACTGCTCTGGGGCATATACACCAAAAGATGCTATACCATACCACGAGAGCACATGCTCTACTACATTCATAGCATACAGCCAGAAACTGGAAGCAACCCAGATGTCCCTCAACCAAATAATGGATACAGGACAATGTGGTTCATTTATACAATGGAATACTACTCAGCTATTAAAAAACAAGGACATCATGAAATTTTCAGACAAATGGATGGAACTAGAAAATATCATCCTGCATGTGGTAACCCAGATCCAAAGTCATGCATGGTATGTACTTATTGATAACTAAATATTAGCCAAAAAGTACAGAATACCTATGATACAACCCACAGATTCAAAGAAGTTAAACAAGAAGAAATGCCTAAGCTGGGATGCTTGAATCTGACTTAGAAGAAGGAATAAAATAGTCATGGGAAACAGAGGAATGGAGAGAAGTAAGTGGAAGAAAAGATATGTAGGGTAGTAGGTAGGCAGGATCAGGTATGGGCAGAGAGAGCAGAGAGGGTCAGAGGAACAGGAGAATGAATGGAAATCTGCAGCTGCATGGGACAGGGGCTTCTAGGAAGTCCTAGAGACCTGGAATGGGGGAGCCCCCAGGAGTGGCCTTAAGTTAGATCTTTTCTCCATATAAATGTGTCATATCAATGGCGAGTTTTCTTGTTTTGCTTTTTCTGTTTGATCTGGATTGGGCTCTGTACTTTTGTGAGTCTTCAAGCCCGATTGCTTTTGCCTTGGATACTTGGTCATGAATCAAACCCTACACACTGCATTCAGGATTCCCAGTGAGTAAACGTTCTGGAAAAATGACCCCCTTAAGCCAGTTGTCCCTTGATCCATAGTGTTACTCAAATCAGCTTGTCAGAAGGGACTTTACCTAAAATAAAGGCATTTTCTTTGAGCTTGAATTTCCATTGTTTTGTCCTGTATCTAGATAGCTAACATGTAATGAAGACTGTCTTTCAAGTGATATCCTGACAAACTCATCATCATCATCCTCTTTTTCCTCTTCCTCTTCCTCATCCCCATTCTCCTCCTCCTCCTCTTTCTTCTCCTCCTTCTCTTCCTCCTCCTCATCCCCATTCTCCTCCTCCTCCTCCTTCTCTTCCTCCTCCTCCTTCTCTTCCACTTCCTCCTCCTCCTTCTCCTCCTCCTCCTCCTCCTCCTCCTCCTCCTCCTCCTCCTCCTCCTCATCATCATCATCATCATCATCATCATCATCATCATTCTTTTATTAGGTAAAAACCTGAGCTCAACAACAGTGTGCTTTTCCGGGGCCCAGAGGATGTAGAACAGAGAGCTAGCATAGATTTCACCAGATAGTAGGATCATATTTTGCACTTATTTTGATGTTTGGGAAGGGATGAGTGATTGGTGTATTAACTATGTATAGGAGTTTATTACGATACCTAGGTGTAAGGACATAGCTGTAAGGTTCTGGATTCAGGACAAGGTTACTATTTTTGTTGCTATATGACAGGTGCGGGAGCAGACATCTGCTCAGCAGAGGAAAATGGATCTCTGTAGATCATGCTCTATCTCCGGAGCTGTTGGACATCTAGAAGCCAAATCCAGGGAGCATCTGGATATCCAGGCTGACATCACACTACCCTATCTTGAGTAAAATAGGTTCTGCTCCTAGAACTGTCAGATGCTAAACCCATTAAGTGGTACCAACATGACTGCCTAAATGTGAACAAGTGTTGGTTCCCTTTTTGGCCCTGGTTTGGGCCTTGAGGACAAACCCGAGCCTGGGTCAAGTTTTGAGACATGTCTCAGTCACTTCCATATCAGGGTGACTCAGCAAGACCTGTTTAGCCCCGCCTCTGCCCCACTGTTGCTGATGTAGAGCTTTGCCATTGGCCCCGTGAGTCACTCCATACCCTCTGTCATCCTTCCCTGCTTCCTATATCATCTAACCCCACCAAAATCCCCTTCACTATGTTCTGAACTTATATAAGTGAGAGGCTGATGCCATCAAGTTGAATTCCTGCTTTGACAAGACTCCTGACCCTGGAAGTGTTTCTTTTGAGCTGTCAACACTTGCCATCCCACTCAGTCCCAGAGAGACCCCAGCAGGACAGGGACCTCTCTGCTCTTGTCTGGACCTGCCGGCAGGGAGCAATAGACATGAGAGCTGGCCAAAAGCTCAACCATACACAAGACAACCAAGGAGTGCTGAGAGTGGGAGAAACAATCTTTCCCAGAGTACAGCACACCATTGCTTATCCGACTCTAAATTGTCAGCCCTGAAAACACATGCAAGGAACGTTATACAGCCCGAGGTTATGTTTAGGAAAATACGCATATATCCAGGCACATATATGTATACAGTGACCATTAATGAAAAAAACCAGGCTGTGTATTTTCAAGAAAACAAAGGGAAATAGGAGGCCTTGGAGCAAGGAGAAGAAAGGGAAAGCCATATAATTATGTTACAATCTCAACGTTAAAAATAAAAGAAAGAAATGGAGAAATTCTACACCACGAGTAGTCCCGTGAAAGATGTTGGGTAAATGTCTTTATTATTTGTTATGTCTTCACGTGGTATAGTCTCTATTAGTCTGTCCCTTTCGAATTCTTTAATTTTTTTTTTCTGAGAGTTTGAGGCCAATTTGGTCTCTACATGTAATCAGCCCTCAGTATGCATGCTGACAGACACATCAGAGAACCAAATAAACTGTTTTTTTTTTTTTTAAATCAAGCTTTCTTCCATATTCTATGTCCTACCTCGGTTAGTAAAAACACAAGATAATAGAGATATATCTGGCATATGAGTGGTACTCGTTCGATATGGTTATAGAGTTTAATCATCCCAAAATTATATTTCCTTAAAATTAACATTTCAACAGTACATATGCAGAGGGTCCATAGTAGAACAAGTATTAAAAATTTGATTACTCAACATAAAACTAAGGAGATGTTAACGGAGTGATTGTATGCTGTCTCTCCTTCCTCAGGGGAGCTTTCACTGTTATGAAGAGAAGTGATACAGGCTTGGGGACAACATTTGTTGCCACTAGGTATTCTGTATATTTATTTCACAAATCACCATTTCCTCCAAATCATAAGTTCATTAATTTGAATACAGTATTTTCTATGCTCTAGCAACTCCTGGGTCACACAGTGCCTACTTTGGAGAATTCATCTTGATTTATTTGTGGAAAGTGAAATTGTTAGGACGAACGCACAGAATTGGTGGTGCTATTCACGTAAAACCTGTTTTCCATAACTGGTGTGTGACATATCTTGCATTCAAATGATTTTATTAGTTGTTTTGTATTTCATAAAGGTGTCTTTGTTAATTTAAAACAACAGGCAGTTGGAATTTGTACACCTTTTATCTCTAAGCAGGTTAACATTCCCCAACAGAGCAAGTCACTTGAAACAAACGAGAAATAAGAAATACAAACCAGATCTTCTACTCCACACAGATTGCCTTTTTTTCCCCTTAATTTGCGTGTGTCTTTGTTTAGATTCTCTCTCAGACATGAATAGCCTTGAGGTCCTCCTGACTGAACTTGACCCTCCTCTACCAGGCCAACGTTGACATTATTAGTTGATTCTGAGCATTTAACTCCGTGCTCTTCTGGCTGCCTAAAGAAGTTGACCTTCTTAGCTCTAAATTTTGTCTCTGTTCCTATATCCTTTCATGGGTATTTTGTTCCTTATTCTAAAGAGGAATGAAGTATCCACACGATGGTCATCCTTCTTGGTTTTCTTGTGTTTTGCAAGCTGTATCTTGGGTATTCTAAGTTTCTGGGCTAACATCCACTTATCAGTGAGTGCATATCTAGTGACTTCTTTAAAAAAAAAAAAAAAAGTTGACTTTCACTTTCTCTTAGTCTGGGTTATTACCTGGACTGTTGCAAAGATATATTCGCTCATCCTTCCTTCTTGCCTCTACCCTCAGATGTCTCTTCTTTCACACAGGGGGATTCTGTATCTTCTCTGTGATTTCCACTACTTTAGATTTCTTCATATTTCAGGATCTCACTATGTAGCTGCATCTGACTATAGATGTTCCCTTCTGCTGAAAGGTTCAATAGCACTTTTTTTTTTCTTTTGAAGACATAGTAGCTCAGAATATAAAACACAATGGAAAGTTTTTATTGTTTAATTGCAATAACAGAAAACAGCACCACTAACACCAAGCTAAGATTTGATAAATGCATCCTGCCCTAGTTAACTGTTTCCTTGCTGCGAAGACACACAATGACCAAGACAACTTACAGTACAATTAATTGGGGGCTTTCTGATAGTTTCAGAGTTAGTCCATAAACATCACAGCAGGAAGCATGTGGGCAGGCAGGCAGGCATGGCACTGGAACGGTAGTTGAGAGTTAACTTCTTATTTTCTAGATGGGGACGGAGAGAATGGGGGGATGAACTGGGTATGGTATGGGCATTTGAAAACTCAAACCCCACTCCCAGTGAGCCATCTCCTCTAACAAAGCCATACCGCCTAGTCATTCCCTCAAACAACTTCATAAACTGGGCACCACACATTCAAATAAGATGGGGCTATGAGGTCCATTCTCATCGGAACCACCACACATCTGATAATGAACTTCATTATTTGATATTAAAGCAATGCCACAATAAAGTGAGTCATAACACCCTTTCTAGATCCCAGTTTTGTGTTTTTTGTTTTTTTTTTTTTTATGTAAAGGATACACTTTTTTATAAAGTGAGTGCACTAGCCAGGCTTTTTGTCAAGTTGACATCAAGTCGGGTCTTCTGAGAACAGGAGGCATCAACCGAGATAATGCCTCATATAAGACCAGACTATAGGCATGCCTGTGGAGCTTTTCTTGATTAATGATTGATATGAGAGGGAGCATCCCGTTGTAGATTGTGCCACTCCTGTGCAGGTGGTCTTGGGGTCTATCAGAAAGCAAACCCTGTAAGCCATAGAGACGAAGTGTGTAAGGGACAGGGAAAAAGCATTCCACCATGCTCCAGCCTTCCTTTTCTACCTCTACGTTCCTGTCATGACTTCTCTTCTTGATGGCCTACAGCTGTAAGCTAAAATAAATCACTTTTTTCCTCAAGTTGATTTTGACCACCGTGTTTTATCACAGCAATAGAAACCCTAAGACAAAACCCACTACCAGATTGTGGGGTATTGCTGTAACAGACCATATGTTTTAGGGGAGGGTTGTGGAAAGACTTTGGGAATGTGGGCTAGAAAAACCCATTGAATGTTTGAAATTTTGGGGGGTGTCACTGGAGATTTTGAAGATAATGTTAAAAGCAGGGTAGATACAGTGAGGCTGGCTTGTCAAGTGTCGGAGGAAAGCATGGATTGTTTCAAGGTTATGTGATATTTTGAATGAAAATCAGCCGGAGTGGAACCGTCGCTTCACTGTGACAATCAATGGTACTTAGCTGGAGCTGAGAAAATAGTAGTAAGAAGATGCCAGCATCATTTAAGTGTGCTCTGCTATAATCCCTTGGGGTCACCATCCAGAAGCTGTGGTTCAGAGGGCACCAAGGCTGCATCTCATGCAGGTAGCAGAACTTGGTAACATAAGTGTTTCCCCAGGTGGGACTGGCTTTGAAGGCATGGAGGGGTCATGAAGGGGTCAACTGAGGCTTGGCACCCTGTAGTAGGAGGAATCCCCTGAAGAGAGACTGGGGAAGACCCCTGGTGGAGTGCAGCTGCTACAGGAGAAGGCTCAGGATCAAAGGAGTTGTGGGAAGAAGGGATACCATGTAGCAGAGTCAGAGTCCCTGAAGAGAGCCCAGAAGATACAATTAGTGAAACTGGAGCTATGTTTGATCTCCCTGTATAAATGAGAGGTGTTCTCAAGGGCACCTAATGTGGCCAAATTCTTTTCTAAAAGGTTCTTGAGTTACTTTTTCCTCAGTCCATCAGAGCAACCATGATAGCGGTACTTCTTCAATAAAGAAGACTTGACATTTGAAATCATTCCGACATCCCTGGGCTGTGGTGTGAACAGTTCTGTTAACAACATTAATCTTGTTGTACATCTCTCCACCAGAACTCCTGGGTAACCAGGTGTATTGTCAATGACAGTGATACAGTGATATTTTGAAAAGAAGTTGTTTTTGTTTTTGTTTTTCCTGAGTGCTAAGACTCAACAGGGGCTTAAACTATTCAGCAAACCATGTTGTAAACAGATGTGCCTTCTCTGGGCTTTGTTGCCCCATTGATAGAGCACCAGCAGAGGAGATTAGGCTCATTCTTAGGGGTCCTAGATCTTGGAAAGATAAATGAGCATAGGCTTCAATTTAAAGTCCCCAGGTTCATTAGCCTCAAACAAGTCAGCCTGTACTCTGGAGCTTTGAAGCCTAGCATAGACTCTCCCTAAGTTACGAATATTTGATACTGCATCATCTGAGGATGCTGGTAAGGCTTTCATTGCCACAAAGCAGCCTTTGTTGCTACTTTGTATTGAGGTATGGTCTGTTGCTAGGCTAATGCTAAATGCTGGCCCTTAAGATCATCGGGGATGAGGAAATCCTCATGTACACCAAGGGATACTGTGTCATCTTGCTCCTTGGTTAAAAACTATTGGTTGAATAAAGATGCCAGCATCCTATAGCTGGGAAGAAGAGAGATGGGAGGGGTTTCAGTTGCCAGGCTTGGGATCTGAGGCAGACAATAAGGAAGTGAGAGAGAGAAGAGAAGAGAGAAGACATCATGAGATAGGTAGATTGTGAGAACATAGACTTGAGGGGCAGCCTGCTGGTGTAGGAGTGGCCTATGAGGAACATGGCAAGTTATATCTCAGGGTGATGGACAGGGAAGTAGACAACATAGAATAGAGGGTTGATATCAGCCTGCCATGCTCTAGTGCTTATTATAAGTATAAAGGCTGTATGTTTTTATTTGGTAACTAAATGATATAAGGTGGGGTAAATACCCCCAATTAATTTTATTCAACCTGCTAGTGCTGGTGGTGAGTTTGGAATCTGAACCTTTAATCTAGATGTTTTGAGCTAGGAAAACACACCCCTTTAATCTGGATCTCTTAAGGTGGGAAAACACAACCACACTTAGTCTGGGCCACACTGTCAACTAAAAGCCTATATAAGGATACGGTAGAAGTAAGCTTTTGTTCTGCCTATTTGTCCTCACCTTGCTGGAATGTTCATTCCTCCATTGGCATTTGGGCCAATTCCAGCCTATATTAAAGGCCAGCTGAGACATCTAGGCTCATGGACCTAGCAACCACTGGATTGTTAGATTTGCATTCACAGCCAATTAGCCAGACTGCAGCCTATGAATCATTCTATGTTTTTTTTTTTTTTTATATATGAATCATTCTAATAAGCTGAATCAGCTGAATGGCTCTCTTGGTCACACAACGCCAGGTACACATCACTTTTATATTATCCTGAGGTTGAAATTTCCAAGATCTATTCATCTGTGTAGACAGTGCATTGGCAAGAACATCCTAGGCGCATCTGGGAATTGGGAAGGCTTGGCTATGTTCGTTATTTGTGTGGTCTCAGAATTCTACTCCTCCTTTGATTTTCTGTATCACCTCTACATATCGTCTCTGGAAAGATAGTTCTCAGCTGATGGTTTAAGAAAGAAGAGTTAGACATGATTAAGCCTCTTAAGAACTAAACCTAGGAACAGTATATGACTTCTGTTGTATGAGTTAAAGTAAATCATCGGAGTGGTTCCATTCAAAACAGCAACAGAGTAGACAAAAAGCTGAACAAAGTATATTGGAAATAACACTTCAACACTGGATATCACACAGGTCATTTTGAAAATGGTGTTTACTGGACAATGGTTTTCTTCGTTAGGTAAATTTTATTTTGCTCTATCAGAGATGTGTGTCTTGTTATTCAGGAAACATTATCTTTGCTGTGTTAATGTGTCATGAACCTAAGATGACCATTTCTTAAGCTACCATTTCAGAGATTTTCATGTATTAAAGAACTGTTTTCTGTGTTCTTGCTTAAAATACTACCAACAATTCATATTGTAGTCAAAGTAGTGTCTTTTCCAAGAAGCAATGTAGTAAAGTAAATCAGTTCAGAAAGATCGTCAAAGCACTCCTCAGGAAAGGTTAGAGGCATTTCACAGTCTGAAGATCTAAAGAAGGGATGTCTATTGGATAAGAATAAAGTAGAAAGTATTTAGTTCCTATAACATGTCAATTTGTAACAAATCAATACCTATTTTTGCAAAGCTACAGGATAGGCAGAAAAATGCCTGAGGACAACTTACTCTGCTACATATTACCATTTTAAAATATGTTTCAGAGTCAGGAGGTATGCTAGGTCATATTGAGTTAAAATTTTAACATGCCCTGCATATGTATAATTAAGTTTCACTGAAAATGACTTTTTGTAAAGTTGTCAAGTAATCTATTACTTTGCAAAATGTTTATTTTCTGTTACTATTATATTGACAATATTGGGTAAAACATTTCATGCTGTATGATAGTTACAAATACCAATTATACAAGATATTCTTTCTTTTAAAAAAAAATCAAGCTATTTACAACAATGCCAAACAGGTACTTTAAATTCTGTGTAATTATATATTTAAATGTCTCCATTTTGACTATTTTACATAATTGCATTCTTTTCCATGGAAATTGTCTTGTACTGAGATAGACTCGGGTTCTAATGCTGATAACAGAATCTTCTTATGGACCAGTGTTGGAAAAATCTTCATTTCAAAGTGGTGAGATTTCCTTCCACTATCTTCAACTGTTGGATAAGTAATGTTAGTGATGTACATCAAAATGTAGTGGGAAAAATTAACAAGAAAAGAGAAGATGGTGCACTCTTGCTTCTTTTAGCTCCTTATGATAAAATTAGAAAGCAGTAAATTGAGGAAAGAATTAATAAATGAAAAGTAAACCAAACCCCATTTCTCTGGTAATGTGCTCAAAGGATACCTGAGCGATGCTTTTCATAATGTCAGCCATGTGATGTATGGATCAACCAGCCGTTTCATTAAAAGCACTGCCATGTGGTGTATAGACCAGTCATTTCATTAGAAGCATGCTGAGTAGGATCAGAGGAGAAATGAGTGACAGAGAATACACTAACTGATTATAGCAACTCTACTTATCCAGTCAAAAACTTGGTGGCACCAAGAATTGGTGATTACCGCTGAGAGAGAGCTTTGGACTCCCAGTACCTCATCAGAAGCACCATGGGTTAGGGTTACAAGAGAATATATTTAAGAGATGACCATGTGAAGAGTCCAAGGACAGACACTTGTAAAATAGCAAAGAGTGAAGTGATGGCTATGAAATTCCTAAGAAACGAATGTGGAAAGTCTAGTGAAGGTGAAGAATGCTAACTTCTTTAGAGAAATAGAATTGTTTATCTGTGAGCTACCAAACTACTTTTACCTAGAACAACATTAGAGACCAGAATCTAAAGGTCATTTGAAATTATTTCATTTCCATTGTGTGTGATGATGACAGTTCTGAGAAACACAATTTAAATTTTATTTTTCTTAAAACAACTCTTATCACTTATGTGTCTTTTCTACTTTATTCTATTCTGTCATAATAAAACTGACCAGAAATATGCAAGTCAATTTTGAGACTCAACGAAAGAAATTGTTGTGTGTAGAGAGCCTGGCTTTATAATGCCTTCTTTCATAGAATTACCAGCATCCAATGTAGCATTTTATCAATTTATGCTTATCTCATGCACTTACTTTAATATTTTAGGCTTTTGTTGAAAAATTAAGATTATCGATCAAAATAGCATAAGATGCTTGATGCCTTCCATGAATATGACATATGTTAATGTATTTTCTTGTTATATAAAGAGAACATAAGATTTGTTCATCTGTCTAATTATTTGTGGATAAATATTTACCATTTTCATTATAAGATAGATAAAACAACAGATAGCCAACTGTATTGATAAGCATTGGTGGAGAGGAGATATTCAGCGTGCCCTGTAAAATAGAAGTTAAAAACGCCAGTAAACAGACTATGTTATCACACAAGGTTGTATCAGAAAAGAATCAAGTATTAAGGTAGGAGTGTGTGTGTGTGTCTGTGTGTGTCTGTGTGTGGTCTGTGTTTGTGTGTGCCTCTGTCTGTGTGTGTCTATGAGTGCCTGTGTGTATGTGTCTGTGTGTGTGTGTGTCTGTGTGTGCCTGTGTGTGTATGCCTGTGTGTGCCTGTGTGTGTATGTCTGTTTGTCTCTCTCTTTCTCTTTCTCTCTCTCTCTCTCTCTCTCTCTCTCTCTCTCTCTCTCTCTCTCTCTCTCTCT
>NC_034607.1:36325350-36326824 GCF_900095145.1 Mus pahari | reverse complement strand
TCTCTCTCTCTCTCTCTCTCTCTCTCTCTCTCTCTCTCTCTCTCTGTGTGTGTGTGTGTGTGTGTGTGTGTGTGCCTGTATGTGTATGTATATCTGTTATACTCATAGTGGATTACCTGACTGGGGAGGAGATGAAGTCATCTCTATAATACTTCTGTCTCATTTATCACCAGATCTTGAACTGCATTAGGACAGGAAGGTAGAAAAGAAGCCAACTATAAAACTGATCAGATAAAAGACTTCATATAATCTATTAGCATAAGCCAGAAACTCACCAGGATAGAATAGAAGAAAAAGAAAATTTCCCCATGAGTCTGTGCCCTCCTGCCTTGGGCCTTGATTATGAAGGTATCCTGTTGAAGTCACTGGCCTGGCAGGACATCTAACCTTGTGCCTATAGAGGCTAGGAGTAAGAAGAGCCAGAGAGAGGTCCAAGGGCAGCTAGAGCAACTTGAGAGCTAGCTGCTACTTCATACCTGTGCATTATCAGACAAACAACAAGGTTAAAGCAAACATATTGGTGCTTACATTTTTTTGTTGTTGTTTTGTCTTTCTACCATGAGAAGATTCATTTAATAACAACAAATTTCTGAAAGATAAATATAAGCAGTTTTAGATTCCAATTTGAGGTTGGAGGATGACTATTCACCTTGCTAGGACTTTTGAACAACACAATCTGCCCAAACCACCCACACAACGCAGCTGATGAATGCCTTCTCCTTGGGTGCAGAGCATGCGACAGGAAAGGCACGTGACAGCATTAAATCCTATCCATATCATACCTAAAATACAGAGCATACAAGCATGTCATATGGCCATCCTTGTGCCTCAGCTGCCTTTTCTAAACATACTTAAATTGTCTTTGTCTTGGCTTCTGGTACCCACTTCTGCAATCCTAGCACCCCAGGGATCACAAGTTTGGATAGTCTTGGTTTACACAGTGCTAGCTCAGCTTTAAAGATCTTGTTTGTATTCTTGGAGCCCTGCATAAATTTCAATGGTAGCTATCAAAGCAGGGGACATTTGCTCTGCAGCAACTTGACTATGGTCCCATCTCACCCACACAAACTTCCCATGAGGCAATCTGTTAATAATCTAAGTTTACAGAAGAGAAAAATACATTTAGAGAGATTAATAAATTATTAAGGACTAGCAAGATGGCTCAGAGGTTAAGAATACTGGCTGCTCTTCCAGAGGTCCTGAGTTCAATTCTCAGCAACCTCATGGTAGCTCACAACTATCTATAATGAGGTCTGATACCTTCTTCTGGCACATAGGTGTATGTGTGGCACTCATATACAGAAAATAAGTAAATGTGGCTTTTTTAAAAAAAAATCCCAAACCAAAACATTTATTTTTTTAATTATTTTATTAGTTATTTTCTTCATTTACATTTCAAATGCTATCCCAAAAGTCCTATACCCTCCACCCACCCTGCTCCCCTACCCACTCACTCCCACTTCTTGGCCCTGGC
>NC_034607.1:36311297-36324125 GCF_900095145.1 Mus pahari | reverse complement strand
ATACAGAAAATGTACATTTACACAATGGAGTACTACTCAGCTATCAAAAATAATGAATTTATGAAATTCTTAGGCAAATGGATGGATCTGGAGGATATCATCCTGAATGAGGTAACACAATCACAAAAGAACACACACGATATGCACTCACTGATAAGTGGATATTAGCCCAGAAGCTCGAAATAATCAAGCTAATTTATTATAATATATAATCATAAAATGATTATAATTTATTAATAAGTAATAAATTGTGATGTATAGCATATACATATGATAAAATAATTAATAATTTATGTGATACTATAAAGCTAAATTATAGGCCAAACAGAAGTGTCTAGCTAGCTGGCATTGTGCTTATGTTTTAAATCTCTAAATCATATCCATTTTTAAGACCCACAGATTAAAAAATTGTGTCTCTTATAAACATTCATCACATCTTTCTATGTTCTGAAAAGTTCATATATGTCTACAATGTATCATAATCATATACCCATTGTTATACCCATAGATATACAATATATCTTAACCATACCCCATTTACTCCTTCCCATTCCCTCTTCCCTACCTCCCATCTCCCTTACAACTTGATGTGCTTTTAAAATAACCTAGTGAATTCAGTTAGTGCTGCCCACATGTGCATGGCTATGGAAACATCACTAAGGCATGTTCAGCATCTCAGTAGCCACCAGTCAAATAAAAGTAATTCTCCCAGAGAAGGCCCAGTTGCTAATCACTCTGCAGTAAAGATGGGGACTTGGGAAGCCCTCAATGCTCCATGCTATCATTCCACCATGTTTAACTTTGTGGAGGTGATCATGGCTGTTGAGAGTTCATGAGTACTTGTGATCAGTGTTCCACAGCTCCACTTCCCAGGGGAATCTTTTTTTAAATTTAATTTTATTTGTAATTCACTTTTTACACTCCATATTCCATTCCCCACTCCTCCCCATCCACCCTCCAACTGCTCCACATCCCACACCTCCTCCCCACACCACCCAGGCTCCATGCGGATGCCCTCAGTCCCCACCCCACCTGACCTTTAAACTCTCTGGGACCTCCAGTCTCGAGGGTTAGGTGTATCATCTCTGAATGAACACAGACCTGAAGTCCTCTGCTGTATGTGTGTTGGGGGCCTCATATCAGCTGGTATATGCTGTCTGTTTGGTGGTCCAGTGTTTGAAAGATCTGGGAGGTACCGATTATTTAAGACTGCTGGTCCTCCTACAGAATCGCCCTTCTCAGCTTCTTTCAGCCTTCCCTAATTCAACAATAGGGATCAGGTGCTTCTGTCCATTGCTTGAGTACAAATATCTGCATCTGACTCTTTCAGCTGCTTCTTGGATCTTTCAGAGGGCAGTCATGATAGGTCTCTTTTTGTGAGTGTTCTATAGCCTCAGTAATAGTGCCAGGCCTTGGGACCTCCCCTTCAGCTGGATCACACTTTGGGTCTGTTTCTGGACCTTCTTTTCCTCAGGCTCCTCTCCATTTCCATCCCTGTAATTCTTTCAGACTAAAACAATTATGACTCAGAGGTGTGACTGTGGGATGGCAACCCCATCCCTCACTTGATATCCTGTCTTCCTGCTGGAGGTGGGCCCTATAAGTTCTATCTCCCTACTGTTGGGCACTTCATCAAAGGTTCCTCCCTATGAGTCCTGGGAGTCTCTCACCTCCCAGGTCTCTGGTGCATTCTGCGGGGGGGGGGGGGAGGGGGGAATCCCCCAACCTCCTATTTCCTGAGGTTGCCTGTTTGCATTCTTTCTGCTGGCCCTCAGGGTTTCAGTCCTTTTCCCTCACCCAATAGCAGATCAGGTTCCTCTCTACCGCCACTACCCCCCCACACCCTGTCTACTTTCCCTCCCAAGTTCCTCCCCCCCACCCCCTCTCTCCCTCCCTCTCTCCCTCCCTCCCTNCCTCCCCACTTGTGATTGCTTTCTTCTCTCTCCCAAGTGGGACTCAGGTGTCCTCACTTCGGCACTTCAGTTTGTTGAGCCTTTTGAATTCTGTGGACTGTATCTTGTGCATTCTGTATGGGTTTTTTTTTTTCTTTTTCGTTTTGGATAATATCCACATATTAGTGAGTATATACCACGCATGTCCTTTTGGGTCTGTGTTCCCTCACTCAGGATGATATTTTCTAGTTCTGTCCATTTGCCTGCAAAACTCAAGATGTCCGTTTTCTTAATAGCTGAGTAGTATTCCGGTGTATAAATGAACCACATTTTCTGGATCCATTCTTCTGTCGTGGGACATCTAGTTTGTTTCCAGCTTCTGGCTATCACAAATAAGGCCGCTATGAACATAGTAGAACATGTGTCCCTGTGGCATGGTGGGGCATAGGGATGGATTTTGGACCAGGGATTGGCACTGTTTGGAGGTGTGGCATTGTTGGAATAGGTGTGATGACCTGGTTGGAGTAGGTGTGGGCATAAGATCCTCACCCTAGTTGCCTGGAAGACAGTCTTCCACTAGCAGCCTTTGGATGAAGATATAGAACTCTCAGCTCTGCCTGTGCCATGCCTGCCTGGATGCTGCCGTGCTCCCACCTTGATGATAATGGATTGAATCTCTGAACCTGTAAGCCAGCCCCAATTAAATGTTGTTTTTTGTAAGACTTGCCTTGGTCATGGTGTCAGTTCACAGCAGTAAAACCCTAACTAAGACAGGCATCTTTTGGGTACATTCCCAAGAGTGGTATAGCTGGGTCTTCAGGAAAATCTACTTCCAATTTTCTGAGGAAACTCCAGATAGATTTCCAGAGTGGTTGTACCAGTTTGTTATTCCACCAGCAATTGTGGAGTGTTCCTCTTTCTCCACATACTCTCCAATATGTGTTCTCACCTGAGGTTTTGATCTTATCCATTCTGATTGGTATAAGGTGGAATCTCTGGGTTGTTTTGATTTGCATTTCTCTGATCACTAAGGACTTTGAACTTTTCCTTAGGTGTTTCTCAGCCATTCAAGATTCCTCAGTTGTGAATTCTTGGTTTAGTTCTATATCTCATTTTTTGATTGGGTTGTTGGGTTTTTTGGTGATTAACTTCTTGAGTTCTTTATATATTTTGGATATTAGCCCTCTATCGGATGTGGGATTAGTGAAGATTTTTTTCCCAATCAGTAGTTTGACGATTTGTCTTATCGACTTTCTCTTTTGCCTTACAGAAGCTTTCCAGTTTCATGAGGACCCATTTATCAATTTTTGATCTTATTGCACAAACCATTGGAGTTGTTTAGGAAATGAGTTCAAGGTTCTTTCCCAATTTCTCTTCTATTAGATTCAGTATATCTGGTTTTATGATGAGGTCCTTGATCCACTTGGACTTGAGCTTTGTACAAGGTTACAAATATGGGTCTATTTTAATTCTTCTACATACAGACAGCCAGTTAGACCAGCACCATTTATTGAAGATGCTTTCTTTTTTCCATTGTATATTTTTGGCATCTTTGTCAAAGATCAAGTGACCGTAAGTATGTGGTTTTATTTCTGGGTCTTCAATTCTATTCCATGGATCAACGTGTCTGTCTCTGTACCAGTACCATGTAGTTTTTAATCACCATTACCCTGTAGTAAAGCTTGAGGTCAGGGATGGTGATTCCCCCAGATCTTCTTTTATTGTTAAGAATTGTTTAGAAGCTCAGAGTCCTTCTTAGAAGAGGGAACAAAATACCCATGGAAGGAGTTACAGTGACAAATTTCAGAGTAGAGACTGCCCCACTTGGGGATCCATCCCATAAATAACCACCAAACCCAGACACTATGGCAGATGCCAACAAGAGCTTGCTGACAGTAGCCTGATATAGCTGTTTCCTGAGAGGCTCTGCCAGTGTCTGGCAAATACAGAATTAGATGCTCACAATCATCCATTGGATGGAGCACAGGGTCCCCAGTGAAGGAGCTAGAGAAAGTACCCAAGGAGTTGAAGGGGTTCGCAGCCCCATTAATATGAACTAACCAGTACGCCCAGAGCTCCTTGGGACTAAACCACCAATCATAGAAATCATATGGTGGGACTTGTGGCTCTAGCTGCATATGTAGCAGAGGATGGCCTAGTCAGTTATCAATGGGAGGAGAGGCCCTAGGTCCTGTGAAGGTTCTATGCCCCAGTATAGGGGAATGCCAGGACTGGGAGTGGGAGTGGGTGGGTTGGGGAGCAGGGGGAGGGGGAGGGGATAGGGGATTTTTGGAGGGGAAACTAGGAAAGGGGATAACATTTGAAATGTAAATAAAAAAATCTAATTAAAAAAAAAGACTATATTAGAACCATGTTTTTAAGAAGAAAACAAGGCTGTTTTTCAAAATTAAATGTGATGTTCTAAATGCGATAACAATGATCTTGTTTGAATGTTATTTCCTTTAGTCGGCTACACTGTATGTTATTAATTTTACATATTTTAATATGCACATTTCACATAAAACTGTGCAATGCATAATAGATGAAAAAAAGTATCTGTAACATAGACGCTACACCAAAGAGAGTTAATCGTGAATGCCAGAATTTCTATACTGTGCTAGTAACCAAAAGAGTGTTTCTTTTAGTGTTTATGTATATTGTTATATTGAACATATTAGACTATATTATAATTGTGCTTTTAAGAAGAAAACAAGACTTTCACAAAATAAATGTGATATTCTAAATGCGGAAAAAAATTGTTTTCACTATTCTGGGTTTTTTGCCTTTCCAGATGAATTTGAGAATTGCTCTTTCCATGTCTTTGAAGAATTGTGTTGGGATTTTGATGGGGATTGCATTGAATCTATAGATAGTCTTTGGTAGGATGGCCATTTTTACTATGTTAATTCTGTCAATCCATGAGCATGGGAGATCACTCCATTTTCTGTGATCTTCTTCGACTTCTTTCTTGAGAGACTTGAAGTTATTGTCATATAGATCATTCACTTATTTGGTTAGAGTTACCCAAAGATATTTTATATTATTTGTGACTTTTGTGAAGGAAATCATTTCTCTAATTTCTTTCTCAGTCTGTTTATCCTTTGTATAAACAAAGGCTACTGATTTATTTGAGTTAATTTTATATCCAGCCACTTTGCTGAAGTTGTTTATCAGCTGGAAAAGTTCTCTGGTAGAATTCTTAGGGTCGTTTATGTATACTATCATATCATCTGCAAATAGTGAGACCTTTATTTCTTCTTTACCAATATGTATCCCCTTGATTTCTTTTTGTTGTCTTACTGTTTTAACACTTTGAGTACTATATTGAATAGATTGGAGATAGTGAGCATCCTTTTCTTGTCCCTGATTTCAGTGAGATTACTTCAAGTATGTCTCCATTTAATTTGATATTGGCTATTCGTTTGCAGTAAATTGCTTTCATTATGTTTAGGTATGGGCCTTGAATTCCTGATCTCTCCAATACTTTTAACATGAAGGGGTGTTGTATTTTTTCAAATGCTTTTTCAGCATATAAGATGATCATGTGGTTTTTTTTTTCTTTGAGTTTGTTTATATAGTGGATTATGTTAATGGATTTTCATATATTAAACCAGCCTTGCATCCCTCCCAGGGGTGTCTTTACAAGCATGTACCTCCATGTTTGTGTGTGTGTGTATGGTGTGGTGTGTGATATGGTATGTGAGAGGTGCTATATGTTGCATGTATGTGGTTTGTATTGGTGTATGTATGTGTGTGTGGTATGTATAATGTGCTTATGTGTATGGTTTGTGTGTGTTTTCGTATGGTGTGTGTATGTATGGTGTATGTAGTGTGTATGTGTGTGTGGTATATATGTGTATATGTTTGCTGTGTGTGTGTAGTATATATGTGTTTGTGGTTTGGTGTGGTGTGTGTATGTGTATGATGTATGTGTTTGTGTGTGTGTGTGTGTGTACAGTGTGGTATGATGTGTGTGTATGTGTATGTGTGTGTATGTGTATGTGTATTAGGGTTAAACTTAAGTCCTCATGTTTGTGTGACAAACACTTTATTTCCCTAGCCACCTAAAAGTATTTTAGTTCTGATGTTATCAAAAGCCTCTTTTCCCACCTGCTTTAAATTGTGTAGTTGACTCTTACTTGGTTTTTTTGAAGCTAATCCTGTTTTTTTGTGCCAAATCCTTTGTTTCATTTTTGCTGTTATTTGTAGATCCTTGTTAGTATTTTTGAAGATTATCATAGAGGTCAAGGTCATTTCATTTCAGTCTGTTATGGGAAAGGCAAAAAGAGGCGATGTATTCATCAAAGTTGGTGAGCCGAAGTCCTGTCAAGCCTGCTTATAAAGTAAAATCCAAATGTTTACTGTCTTCAGGATTAAGCCCCTTTAAGATGATTGGTTTTATGTTTGCCACAGTAGTGGGCAGACGTAAAGCCCATCAGCACACAGACTCTTTCCTCGAGCTGCCAAGTTGCCAATGCTCTATTTGCTTCTCTTCCATGACTAAGCAGCACCCGTGAGCCCTGTATCACCATCCGAGGAGATGCAGACAGTTTGCTCCTGGACTCCAAAATGTGACTTACAGGCGTCTTCCTTCTTCAGAAATCATCTAGCCTCCGATACTTCATTATAAGAACAGAAAATGACTATGATTTGGTCCCTGTACGAATTCAAAATGGAGATGTCAAGGTGGGAAATGAGCTATTTCAAATATTGAGCCTAGGAGGAAAGCTAAGTCATTTTAAAATGTGAATCCAAATAAATGCATGCCATTGTTCATGGGGAATGAGATGACAGTGCTGTGGCCTCATACATATTACAGGAAGGAACACTTGCAGAGAAAGGAAAAGCAATCATAAAGAATACAGACCTGTTCCCCCACGTTCCTAAGAAGTCAACCGAATGGGATTTCTTTTCAAGGAAGTGATTATCAGTGCCAAATGCTGCATTCAAATCAAGTGGGCTAATGACCCAATGCTGTCTATAGGGGGAAAAAAACCAATATAAAAATTGTTTCTAATATTGAAGTGTGCCCTGAGATCCCAGAAGATAGAAATAAGCTTAAATTGCTTTTCTTTACTGACAGAAATAGACATGAAAATGTGAAATTAGTAACCGTTCAAGAAGTTTGAGAGTAAATACAGAACGAAGGGCACAGAGGGGCTTGTCCAGGAAGGTTGTTTGTTATCGTTAGAGATACTGGGATGTGTTTAGAGGTTTTTTTCAAAGAAGCCACAGCCTGGGATTCTTAACAGCTGCGCGATGAAGGTTGGGCTTTGACTCCGGGCATTTGCTCTGCCACAGTAATAAAGTGATGCTTTCTGTACCTTTACCAAACCAAGTCATCTGGAAGCTGCAATACATGCTGAAAACTGAATATTTTGCATCTCATTTTCTCTTGGGTAGTCTTATTGCCCAAATTAGAAGACCCAGCTATGATCTATGCTAAACACGGAGACTATAGATGAGGATCCCTGTTGATTTCTGCTCATTGGTTATGAGACATTTCCATGAATATAAAACAAATGTTTCGCTACAGCTGGCCATCACCTTGAGCACAAGAAAATGGAAAGGGTGGACGGGACTCCTGAGTGTGGCCTGGTCTCAATGCTATTATTCCTTCCTCTGGTGGTATCCATGTGTGATTCATAAAAATCACCAAGTGAGACACACAGTGGTATTCATCCAAGCTCATCTCTAAAGTGGTTATCTCAGGGTAGCAAAGATGACAGTATTGTCTCTGGAGATGGATCATGACAGCTTCTGCTTTCTATATCTAACATCCAGTGCTTCAAGCCTACTCACAATCCTTCATCCAGTGCTTTGAGCCTACTTACAATCCTTCATTTTCATTCCTCTAATAACTCATAAACTAGATGTAGGCTTTGAAATTACTTTTAGATAATAACACTCTTTAAAAAAAAAAAACAACACATCTATTTATTTATTTATTTATTTATTTTAAACTCCAGATTTTGTTCACCTCCCTGTCTACCCTTTGACTGTTTCACATCCCATACTTCCTCCCCACCCCCACCCCACCTGACCTCTTAAACTCCCTGGGATCTCCAGTCTCTTGAGTCTTAGATGCATCATCTCTGACTAAACTCAAGACCTGGAAGTCCTCTGCTGTGTATGTGTTGGGGGCCTCATATCAGCTGGTGTATGCTGCCTTGTTAGTGGTCCAGTGTTTGAGAGATCCCGGAGGTCCAGGTTAGTTGAGACTACTGGTCCTCCTACAGGGTCTCCCTCCTCCTCAGCTTCTTCCAGTTTTCCCCTAATCCAACCACAGGGGTCAGCAGCTTCTGTCCAATGATTGGGTGCAAATATCTGCATCTGACTCTTTCAGCTACTTGTTGGGTCTTCTGGAGTGTGGTCATGCTAGGTCCCTTTTTATGAGCGCTCCATAGACTCATTAACAGTGTCAGATTGTGGGGCCTCCCCTTGAGCTAGATCCCACTTTGGGCCTGTTTCTGGACCTTCTTTTCCTCAGGCTCCTCTCCATTTCCATCCCTGCAGTTCTTTCAGACAGGAACAATTATGGGTCAGAGTTTTGACTGTGGGATGGCAACCCCATCTCGCACTTGATGCCTTATCTGTCTGCTGGAGGTGGGCTCCAAGTTCCCTCTCCCCAATGTAGGACATTTCATCTAAGGTCCCTCTCTTTGAGTCCTGAGAGTCTCTCACCTCCCAAGTCTCTGGTACATTCTGGAGGGTTCCCCCATTTAGACATTATGGTTCCAGACCACAACTTTCTTTTTTCCAGAATATGAAAGTGTGACAGAAACAGAAGATGAGATTTTGCATCAGGTTGTGGAAAAGGAGGGTTATTCTGAAGTTATAGGGAGCATGTGGGGAACACCTGAGGAAGTACTAGATTCCATGACGAAGCATGAATCCAAGGAAGGTCACACATTCCAAATGTGTAAATCCAAAAGAGCCCTTGAACCAGAGCAGATTCTCAGGTGTGGAAGAGGTATTGAACCAATCTGGATTCCTCATGAAAATATTCCTCAAGAAAAAGATATTCTAGATTGCTCATGTGGTGCCAAGAGAATATTTCACTGCAGGTCATGCCTCAGCTATTGTCTCCTGAAGGCAGATGGACTGGGCAGAGGCGTGGACCAGAGCATCTTGGCTGTATCTTGGCTGACTTCACCTGTGCCGAGAGCTGTATCCTGGTTATCGGCTACACAGAAGAATTTGTGTGGCAGCAGGATGTGATAGATAACACCTTAAAGGGGCTAAATTCTTAAAAATAAATGTTCCTTATGCCTCAAGAAAAAGTAATGTTCTTTTTTTAAGTTTTAAATGCAACTTGTGATTACAGCAATTTTATGGTAACTAAATATTGAGACAAAAAATTAAAATGTCACTCATTTTAAATACTTATAGACAAATGTTAATTTTATTATAATGCAAGTATACTCTAGGCTTAACTTTTCATATAGAAATTACTTCTCAACTGACTCTTATAAACAACTGATGCAAATACATTAACTCTACCTTTAAAATAATATTATTTTGCCTATTTTCTCTGTAATTACAATATACAGTAACAAGTATGTAATAGCATATATATATTGAATATTGCATTCAATAACAAGTATTTACAAATAAAATATTCAGTAATAGAAGTATTATAGTTTAAATATTGTTTTCTTAGAGACTCAAGAATATTATACATAAAATATTGACCGAAATCTTCATATCTGTGGTGTTTTGTTTTCCCCAGATAGGGTAGATACATCTACACTAAGGCAACATTAAATACTAGGTGTCATTACAGAATTAACGCATCAGGGCCCCACCATTTAAATTAACCCACAAAGCCAGAATCTCAGTGGCTCACTTTTACATCTGTGTATTTTTAAAATCTGTGCTAATTGGAATAAGAACCGCCATTGTTTTAAAGTACATGTCTTTCTTTAGAACAATCGCCTTCAAATGGCTACAATACACTAGAGTTTAAGGTTATTATCATGAGATCTGGGCTCTGATGCGTTGGTTACATCCCAATGTAGTCGTTTATTTTTAGCCAGAAACCTCACCTCATTCTCTTCTATAATAGAAGTGCAAGCTCAACACATGCACTCACTAAGCCCCCGCCTTCCTCCGGGAGCACGTTACATATTAATTTACCAATCCCACTGCACCTCTTGGAAAGACATTGTTAATAGCCATGAATCTGTGCTGGTGGCTTCTGCACCATGCTGTCCTCCATGGTTCCTGGGCAGTGGCTATCATGGTGTCTCTCCTGTTCCCAAAATAGTTCTATAATTTTTTTTTCTGTGAATTGACCATGGGTTTTGTTCCTTGTCCAATCATTTATTAATTTTTAAAAATATTCATACTACAATACCCACGGGTTTTTTTTTTCTAATAACATCACACAATTATTTGTATCTCCTATGCGTAGCTTCCACTCCCTGGGAGCTGAAGCTGAAGCAATGATGTCATTGATTTCTCACCAAAGCATGAGTGATTAAACAAAGGAAAGTGAGAGTAATGAGAGGGGGGAGAGTGAATTTCGCTTGGTACCTTGCTTCATTATAACAGGTAAGATTTATACCCAGCATGGGATAGGAAGCGAGAAGCAGGTCTGAGTAGCGGAGGACAAGGAGAACAACAGGCAACTACTCTACTCTCTGTAAACAAGCTACAGTTTGTCTTCGTTAGGAAAATCTTGGCTGCCAAGCATAAAGCATACATACTCAAAGATGGTAAGTGCTGGTTAGATTTTAGCTCACCTCAAACGAGACATTAGCTTAACACGAAGGTAAAAAAAGATGGAAAGGAAAATCCGAGAGAAGATATATGAAGAGTAAAGCCAGGGAGCTTGCAATGCATAGAACACGTTTTGTGAGGGGTGTTTGGATACATATAGTTCTACACACAGTGGCAGGTACCATGGACATAAACTGAGATATGATGCAACTTTTGTCTCTGGGTTAAATCAATGGAAATTAGTCTGCTTTCTGCTCTTGTAACAAAATACCTGTGCTGTAGAAAATATCTGGTCTCAATCAGGGTTTCTAGCCCACCTTTGATCATTCAGTTCCTACAAAGAAGACGCATAAATTTTATAATTATAATAAGCCTCAATCAACACTAGAGCTGAGCAAATATCTACCCTCTAAGCTACTAGACTCTTATTTTCTAATGAATAACCCCAAATTATAATTCGCCACGTTCCATGGGAGCTGCTCTTAATTTCAATTGGTTAGCACCTGTGACCATGCTTTCATGGCTCACCTAACCCATGGATGGCAGCTTCCTTCTCTTTACCTTCTCTCT
Organism: Mus pahari; assembly: GCF_900095145.1. Classification (NCBI taxonomy): domain Eukaryota; kingdom Metazoa; phylum Chordata; class Mammalia; order Rodentia; family Muridae; genus Mus; species Mus pahari. The sequence continues at coordinate 36,312,939 of NC_034607.1, read as the reverse complement.
CTCCCTCATGCTTCTCTTCAGACCCCAAGCCTGAGAACCTCAAGCCCAGCCTATCTCAACTCTGCCCAGCTATAGGCGATAGGCACTTTATTCGCCAATCAGAGATAACATTCGGGGCAAGGTCACATAGTGTCATTTGTGTCCATGCAGATTCTCTTGTCCTTGGGGGCAAACAGGCCTTAGGGGGGCAATATTATGTAGCATTACAATACATAGCAAAAGACCAGCCCGCGACATACCTGAAGTTAAGTATTTTTTAATTAAAGGAGTTTATTTAGCTCATAGTATTAGAGACTAAGAGTTTAGAGGGGCCTTACAATATGGTACTTACAGCCAACCATTGGTCTGAGGTTGGGGACCCCTATGGAATAGGTTAAGGATTGAACGAACTGAAGGGGATGGTAACCCCGTAGGAAGAACAACGGTATCAATTAACCTTGATCCCTGGGAAGTCGCACAGACCAAATCACCAACTTAAGAGATACAAGGGCTTGTCAGAGGTCCTTGGCACATATAGCAGAGGACTGCCTTGATGGGGCTCAGTGCTTAATCTTGTAGAGACTTGATGCCATAGGGAAGGAGGATACTGGTGGGGAGCCACCCTCACAAAGGCAAAGGGGAGGGAAGTAGGGTGAAGAACACTGGGAGGGGGAATCAGGAGGGGGTCAACATTTGGAATGTAAATAAACAATTAAGTTTTTAAAGCACATGGCTCGAAAACATGATGAGTAGGTGCCCTGCTGCTGGGCGACAGTATCACCACAGACACATTAGCTCAGATAAAACACTACACATGCCAGCCTCGCAGTTTGTGTGGGATGGGACTTGGGGTGGCTCAACTAAATTCTCTGTTTCAAGGTTTCTGTCTTAGAGGCCCTCATGAGCTAGATCTTACCACAAACTTGACCCAGGAATGATAGACTTTTGAGCTTAGGCAGGCTGGGGTGGAGGCCACTAGCCTGCCTAGATTCCTCACAGCCAGAGATCTTCACAATTCTTGTCATGGTTGTTCCCACAAACGTCTCTCATGTGAACTTGGAGACTTGCTTTCTAGCTGCAATGTCCACTTGTATGTATGAGGAAGTTTGTTAGATGGACAGGAGGTGGCCACATGAAACAAATGATTAAAGAAATTTAATTTTGAAATAAAAAAAAAATGATAGCCTTGAAGGACATTGGCATATTTTATGTCATCATATAAGACACACAGCAATAAAGTATGGCAGTATGTTCTGATTTGTGTTTTAGATAGTTTACTCCAATAAAAGGATGAATTTCTCTCTTGTTTTTTAATGAAATATTTTATTTATTTATATTCCCTCCTTCTGGTCCCTCTCCCACAATTTCCTATCCCACTCCCACTCACCCTTGCCTCTGAGAGGTTGCTTCCTTACTCCCCATTCCCTGGGTCCTTAAGTCTGGGAGGGGAAAAATAAAGGAGGGCAGGAGAGGGATGAATTTCACAACCATAAGGAAATCATTCAAGTTTAGATAGAAACAGAATGAGTCAATTCCTTTAATAGTATTAAGACCATTGAGAATAAAGAGACACTGCTGACCTACAAAACAAGTTGGTGTTCATAAGCTGAGATTCACAATTTCCTCTTGTTTTTTTTTTTTTTTTTTTTTTTTTTTTTTTTTT
>NC_034607.1:36239993-36308846 GCF_900095145.1 Mus pahari | reverse complement strand
GACTTCTCACCAGAGACTATGAAAGTCAGAAGATCCTGGACAGATGTTATACAGACCCTAAGAGAACACAAATACCAGCCCAGGCTACTATACCCAGCAAAAATTTCAATTACCATAGATGGAGAAACCAAAGTATTCCATGACAAAACCAAATTCACACAATATCTATCCACAAAAAAAAATTTTTAAAAGAGAAAAGCAACACACCCAAAGTTCTAAATGTTATGAGAAAATTTCCCAGGATTTTCTCAAATTAAGGAACGTGGCCATTAAAATATAATTAGGTTGTTTATGTATCCAGTAGAGGCATGCTTAGCTTCCTGCTGACCAGTCTTCCTATTGAGATCAGCTATAATGGCCTTAGATGAAAAATAAACACCAACATCAAAATGCCAAGCAGGCATCCAGGCCTTGAGGGGTTAAAAATCCTACAAGCAGCAACTTTTAATCTGGTCATCTTTCAAGGCACAGGCAGAAAGCAAAGCTTAGAACTGATCCCACCCTCTTATTGTCTTGACATACTGAAATTGAAGTTCAGGGCTTAAGAAGAAACAGGTATTTGCTCTTCTCCAAATTTCAAACTGTAGCATTCCACCTCGTGTGCCTCCCTTTCTCTCTGTTCCATCTCTAGCTGATCACACAGATCTTCTCCACATGACCTCCTCATTCATCTCTTTGAGTCCCAAACTCCACCAGGAATTACTGGGAACCCTCCCACCAAGATTGCCAGAGAAGCAGGTAGGTGGCTAACTACAGATCTTCACTCTCTCTCTTTCCTTCCAAGTTCAGTCCTGATGTCTCATTCCTACCTCAGAAGCAGAATACCTGATGTGGTCTTCCCTTACTCTTGGTCCTCATTCCTAGGAGAATAAGCAGATCATTGTGGAATACCCCCTTTCCCTCCCAATGGACCCTCTTAACTCTTCTAGCACATCTCCACACTTATGCATCTGTTTCCAATTCCTAGAAACACATTACATCCAGAAATCCCAGTGGCCACATGTAGCAGGATCCCAGAAGCCTTTCCTACCAGGCAACACACAGCTATCATTACCATTCCCTCCTAAGAACCAGAGAGAGCAACAGAAACCAAGGAACAAGACACCCCACAAAGACAAGACCAGATATCAGCACCTAGAATTTAAATCGTCTCAAACCCACTGTCTGGACCATGGTGAAAAATCACAATTTCTAGCAGCCAGGACAGCATGCCCACACTACAGCCCAGCAACCCCACTCTAGTAGGCCATGAGAAACGCAACATAGTGAAACCACAAGACACAGACCTTAAGTAAGCCTTTTTGAATGTGATAGAAGTCCTTGAAGAAGAAATGAATAAGTTCCATAAAGAAATTTATGAAAACACAAAGCTGGGAGGAAATGAGTAAAACAGTGAAATACCTGAAAGTAGAAATAAAATCAATAAAGAAAAGTAAAACTGGAAAAATCTGGAAAGGAACATTTAGGAACTCAAACACGAACCTCAAAGGCAAGACTCACCTATAGAATCTGAGAGATGGAAGAGAGAATCTTGGGCATTGAAGACAAGATAGAAGAAATGGACACCCAGTCAAAGAAAATGTTAAATCTAAACAAAATTCCAGGCAAAAATATCCATAGTGATCCAATTGGGTCACTATGAAAAGACTAAATCTAAGAATAACAAGAATAAAGGAAGGAGAAGAAATTCAGTTTGAAAGCACATAAAATATTTTCAACAATATCATAGAAGATACTTTCCCAATCTAAAGGAGATGCCTATCTAGATACAAAAAGCATACAGAACACCAAATAGACCAAATCAGAAAAAAATTACCCTCAGTACATTATAATCAAAACACTAAGTGAACAGAAAAAAAAAAGAATGTATATTAAAAGTTGAAAGGGGAAAAGGCCAAATAAAATATAAAGGCAGATCTATTAGAATAATACTTGACTTATCAATGAAGATTCTAAAAGCTAGAAGGGCCTGGACAGATGTTCTACAAATTCTAAGAGACCACAAATTCCAGCCTACATTACTATACCCAGAACAACTTTCAATCACTATAAACGTAGACATACTTCAAACCAAAAAGAAGAGATAGAGAAGGACACTACATAGAGATAAAAGAAAAATCCATCAAAATGATGTCTCAATTCTTATCAACTATTCCCCATACATAAAGACAATGAAGTTAAAAGAAACAGCACTACAGCATAAATCACTAATTGTCACACAGTGATAATAGGCAACTGCAACACCCTACTCACTCTAATAGACATGTTATCCAAACAAAAACTAAACAGAGAAATGCTGGCATTACTTGATATTATAAGTCAAATAGATTTTTGCAGAATATTCTACCAAATACAAAGGATATACCTTCTTCTCTGTACCTCATGAAACTTGTTCCAAAATTGACTGCATATTTGAACACAAAGCAAGTCTCAACAGATACAAGAAGACATTAATAACAAACTATATCTTATCTGACCACCATGGATTAAAGACAGATATCAACAACAGAATACAGAAAGCCTACAGACTCATGGAAACTGAACAACTCTCTACTAAATGAAAAATGGGTCAAGATATAAATAAACCAAAAAGTGGAGAGAGAAGAAGATTCAAAGTGAGAAAATTAGAGATGATGAGAGGGGGCATTACCACAGGCACTGAGGAAATACAAAGAATGCTAAGGAAATACTGTAAAAAGTGGTATCTTACCAAATAGGAAAAGCTAAAATAAATGGATAATTTTCTCTATACATACCACTGACCAGATAAATCAATGTCATATAAGCAATTGAAACAGACCTATAACTTCTCGTGAAATAGAAGCACAGGTTAAAAATCTACCAAAACAAAACAAAACAACAACAAAAAAGCCCAAAAACAAAAAACCAAAAAAACCTAAAAACCAACAACAACAAAAGAAAGCTTAGGGTCAGATGGCTTTAGTGTAGAATTCTACCAGACTTTCCTACAAACTGATGGCAAGTTTCTATTGCTGAAAATAATACCTACACAACTCATTGAACACAGAGAAGTTAAGATGGTTCCTACCTAGAGCCTTCAACCATACTGGATAGTGTGTTTGGTAATGGAAAGTGGTTGGATGTCATCAAATGAGAAAAATAAATATCAACCTATACTTGAACCCTTTGATCTGTGGTGGTGTACTGCCTGCAAGACATGTTAGAGCAATGAATGTTAGAAGCAAGGTTGTGTCAGTGACTAACCAATATCTGATTAGATTTAATATCTACTCCACAAGACAGAACTTATACTTGACTCTGCTTGGATAACCAAAAGCCTGAGACTAGATAGACCAGGGATCTAGGGGAAAACCAAATACTACTGTTCTACAAAAGAAATGTTACCATAAAATGACTGCTAATGACATTTTGATAAGCTCATTGATCAATGTATTGTTCAGTCATCATCAGAGAAACTTCCTTGTGAAGCAGATGGGAAAAAAAAACAGAGACCCACAGCCAAAGAGTATGCAGAGAGTAAGAGACCTTCAAACACCCAACCATAGATATGATAGCTCTAGTAAATTGTTTTTACTATTTACTATATTTGCTATATCTCTGAGTTCTAGAAACCCTACAGAAAACGTAAAAGAGTGCAAGATACAGAAGGGATGAAGGCCATTAAGGAGAAAAAAGGTCTTCTAAACACACATGGCCCAATGCTCACAGGAACACATCGAGACTGAGGCAGCATTGCACAGGCACCAGAGGTGGTCCTAGAGCTGAACAGAGAAATGAACATACACTCCTATCCCTCTCCAGAAGTAATCTCCAATTGAAAACCACTTACAAATAGAAAATTTCTATAAGAGAGTGTCAGTAGGGAAACAAACTACTTTTTTTTTTTTTTTTTTTTTTTTTTGGTTTTTCGAGACAGGGTTTCTCTGTATAGCCCTGGCTGTCCTGGAACTCACTCTGTAGACCAGGCTGGCCTTGAACTCAGAAATTAGCCTGCCTCTACCTCCTGAGTGCTGCCTCTGCTCTGTCACCACGCCCGGCTGAAACAAACTACTCTTAGAGGTAGTTGTCTTGCATTAGATGGCCAACAGTAAACAAATACAGTGCTGGTATCTTTGGAGGTCTTTGTCTGATAATGTAATGCCTGAGCCTTTAAATTTTATTTTTACTTTACATCTATCTATTTATCCATATAGCCATCCATCATCTATCCATCTATATATCTATTTATTCTTACCCAATATGATTTGTGCATATATTATGGCTGCCAGTTTTGTGTTTTTATACAATTCCTGACTGTGTGAATGAGTGTGTCTCTATGTGTATGTCTGTTTCTTGGGTCTTTTCTTGAGCTTTTTCTTGTTTTGTTTGTCCTATTTTAATTTGTTTTTTAAGAATTTATTTTATTATTACCATTCTTTAGATATCTATGTGTTGTCTAATGAGACCCAAAGGGGATGGATTCAGATGAGAGTGGTGGTAGGGAGGAAGAAAGAGGTATAGAGAGTTGAGAATCCATAATCAGACTATATTGTATGAAAAAAATCTATTTTTATTGATAAAAAACTAAAGGAGATTATTTTGTCCTGTCAGAATCTTTGGCACTCCAGTAACTGAATTGAATGACAACTAATACAGCTCTCCTCAACGCTTCAAACATACTCTAACGTCAGTGCAGTCTCTGCATGAATGTAATCCTCCTCCACAAAAGTGACTGACAGAACTAAAAACAAAATCATCATGGTGGAATATCACATCAGCCAGAGCCTATAATCATCTTTATAGCTACATTAACTTGACAATCCCAAGTATTCAAATAAACATTACTAGCAATATCAGTAAATAAGACCATGTGAGCTGAGAGAGAAAAAAGAGAATGGGATTCGGGAAAAGGAAAAGAAGGTGATTAAGAAGGAGGTGCATAAGATTAGGGAGACCCACACAAGTTTTAGAACATAGTATCATTAAACGGAGGGGATTTTAAGTCAGGAGACTAGGTAAATAAGTAAAACAAACAAATAAACAAACAAACAACAACAAACTATAGAAAGGGCCACGTGGAAGTGATAGCATTCATAATATAAAACTAAGAAAATCACTCAAGTATATAAAATATAGTTGAAAAATGAATTAGTAGAATGGAAGATAGGTCAGAATGCCGTGCCCAGACAGAAGTATCCAAAGAGAAAAGGCATTTAAACCTTTTATGAGACTCATAGCTCTAATGTTGGGTTTCACAAGGGAAAGGAGAGACTGTGACAAGGCCACGTGATCCGACATGGGAGAGCATTTTTCTAACTGACAAAATATCAGCTGCATACCAGAGAATTGAATGTATCTCAAGCACAGTAAACAAAAGAGAATCTCAAGCAAGTTTATTCAGGTAACACAGTGGGAACCCAAAACATTGGAAAAGTTCTTAAAAACAAGAAAAGTGAAGTCACCCTGCTTTCAAGACTCCTGAATAAGTCTAAAGGCTGAACTTTCAACTTAAGTAAAGAAAGAAGAGACAATAAAGAAATTATATTTTCAAGTGCTGAAAGTATACAGTTTGCTGACTTAACGCTTAAATTTGACCTAGCAAAAATATCAAAATGGAAGAAATAGTAAAGACAATTTAAACAAAGGGAGAGCCAAAGAATCTTTCATTAACCTGTCCATGTAAAAGAAAAAACATAGAGTAATGAAGAAGCATGAGAAACCTCCAGCTGGATGCATGGAAGAGCAAACACATGTGTGAAGGGAACCAGCCAAGCAAAGCTATGGGAGAAGATGTTAAAATATGAAAAACTCAGCAAGCTAATCAAACTGAGATGAGGAAAGGAATGGACAGAAAGATGATCATTCCCCAAGGTAGTTTCCAGACAGCCATTACACATGACAACCTGAGAAACTGCATGAGCTACTAGGGAACTGATATTTATTCACGTTACCAACACTAGAATACACAATAATAAAAATGGTGAACCAAGAAGTTGGTATACACCAATATTTAAACTGCTTTGGTGCCTCATATCTGCAAGCCACACTCCCAGGAGGTGCTGAAGAAAGACAGTTGGAAATTCAATATTAGCCTGGCCTGTGTAGACAGAGTGTTTCAAAAAAAAAAAAAAAAACTGAAGCTAAACAACAGGCAAACAACTGCACCATCTCTAAACCATGAGTATGTGGCTTATACGTCTCCTTTGAAATAGAATCTCCATTGAAGATATCCTGTGAATTCTATATCTAAACTGTTATAAATATTTGACATATGAGAAGCAAAGAGATACTGTAACTTATTTTAATTTAAACCTCAGTCTTATTTTATTGTTCAAAAACTCATTTGTTTTCTGGAAGTCCTGATTTTTCAAATATGTTTTAAATCAGGCATGGAACAGCACCAATTCTTCCTGCTATATTTCTCACCCATGCACTTTAAGACCACTTTCCAACAAGCAACTTGAGTAATTGTTTTATGACTAACAATTTGTGTTAGTTAAAGCTATAAGAAGAAAGTGACATTTAAAACATATGCAAAATAATGCAGAATTAATTTTTACAATAAAAGCATCATACCATATTAGCTTCCTCTAACACAGTGAGTGTGACACAGTTAATGTCATTGTTTCATATAACAAATGTGGACTGTCAGATTTGTGGGGCCTTGTTCATGGACTCAGTACACTGAGTTCTAACAACTTGTCCTCAGAATCCATGATCTTTCCTATTATGTATGACTGCATTTCTGGAGCGACCCCATTTGTATTTTTATACATATGACATAAATTTGAAATTATATATGAAATTATCAAACATTGTTAATGTTTACTAAAGAAATAGTCAATGCCTTGGTTACATTAGTAAGTAAACAAGGATATAGAATATAGCACAGGGCTGGAGAGAAGGCTCAGGAGAGATGAACATTTGCTGGTCTTTCAGGACCAGAGTTTAGTTCATCACACCTACATGGCACCTTATAACTGTCTCTAACTCCAGTTTCTGGGTATCTGATGCTTTCTTCTGGCTTTGCAGGTAGCAGGCATGAACATGGGGTACATGTAGAAATTCAGGCAAGCCTTCATACACATAAATGTTTAAAAGTAAATAAATCCTTAAAAGAAAGAATATAGAAGAGAATAAGTCAGCTGGCCGAATAAGGTACAGTGTGTAATAAATTGAGCAAACACCAAAAGAAATACAAAACATCTGCATGCCAGCAATTTCTTCCTTTGAGATGGAGTGAGTGTGTTTTGGTAAAGAATTCTTATGTTTGAATAGCTGTACAGGAACTACCGTGAGGTTTGAGATCGATAAATAACCTGTTCTATAATACTATATTAAACAGTATTGTGTTTCTTGATTATTTTTTCTTTCTTTTTTAATTGAGAAAAAAAGATCAAAGTTGGAGGGGTGGGGAGAATCTGAGTGAAATTGGAGGAGCAAAAATTATGATCAACCTATATTATATGCAAAAATGTTTTTTAATGCATAAAATATGTCCACCGGGGCCTGTTAAATCTGAGACCTGTCTGTACCTCTGAGATCCCCATTGTTACTGCCTTCTCTGTGTCCTTGTCCTGCCCACACGTGTCTTGCTGCTATGCACCAAGATCTAACATACCCACAGTTCTTACAGATGCTCTCTGTCTTCTCCATGCAATGCCCTTGGCTACCTCACTCCGTTTTCTTTCTTTTTTCTTATTTTATATCTATAGATGTTTTACCTGCCTGTAAATCTATGCACTACATGCATTCAATGTCTATAGAAGCCAAAAATGGGTAATCGGTCCTCTGGAGCTAGAGTTACAGATTGTTGTGAGCCCTCATTGCAGGTATGTGGACTAGAAGTTAGGGTCCACTTGAAAAGCTTCCATTGTTCTTAACCACTGAGAATATTCTCCAGCACCTCTACTGCTCTTGGTATGGCTACTCAGCTCCATCCATAGCCGAGGTCTTCAATCATGTGGCATCCACTGCTGGAGATTTCTCTCAGCCTTGGTCTAACCACAGCTTCAGATTCATAACTGTTTATAGACTTAAAATGCTTATCTTACTGTTTTTTAAACCCTACAAAGTAGGGATTTGGAGTCTGTTTTGTTCAACCACCTGGTTCAGAGCTAGTTATTCAATATTGATATACTAGAGATGTGCTGAAAGAAAGAAACAATGAGCTCATGAATGATTAAATGAACAAAAAGTCCATAGTGACAAATGTCATCATTGAACTCACCTGTTTTAAGGGTCAATGCTCACTCTTCGATGTGACAACTGTGAGTGAAGGTTTCTGCTCTTTATCACATTTAGGATATTAACTAATGTTTTCTCTTGCCTACAATGAAGCAGAGCTGAACAAAATTTATTGTCTTTCCTTTTTCTATTCAGAATAGGGAATGGTGGTGATGACATCAATAAAACTTAAAGGCTAAGAAGCAAGGAGTAACAGTCTAACAGTTATTATTTTGACTCGAAAGACATTCAATCAATTGCCTAATGTTTCCTAGTGAAACACCATGCAGTGTTACTAGAATTCTATTAAAAATATAGCAAAAGGATAGTTATATTATGGGTATGAATTGATTCTACTTTAGAAGTTTTAAGACATTCTACATGTCTTAAAACATAAAACACAATGGAGACAGACAGCGTCTTTTAGGCCTTAAAGTACTTTCAGAAGCACTCGTATTATTTTAGACATTTAGTTTTCTTGTCTGAACAATTGTTAATATTATAAAAAAGAAATGTGAGCGAACCATGGCACTTTCCATAATGACTCATAATGACATCTGTTGAATGAGCTAATTAAGCATTTAGCAACTTTATCTTCCATATGTCTTAAAATGTTTTGTCCTTGTATTCAATATTGATGTAGGCACTGTTTGGGCTATTGCAGGCAATAAAATGCAGATAATGTACATTTTTATGGCTTAATCTTCAGTATTTGAGCAAATTTCTATAGCACAGAACTTTGCAAAGCAAGTATAAAATGTTAGAATGTTGAATTGTACTCAGCTCATCCTTTGATGATTTAATCTTCATAAAGCACAAAGAAGTAACCAATGCTACGCTCCAAGTTCAAGTCAACATCATTTAACTTGGGTTCTTAAAAGCAACAGATACTGAAAGGGCCCACTATAGAAATGTCAGAGTGTCTTAGGTTTTGCAGAGGGGTAATGGCATTATGGTATGGACATTAGTAGGGACAGAGTCTAAGAGGGGTTTCATCAATTAGAAATCCATGCCAAAGTTGCTTAGAATGCCCCCCCCCAAAAAAAAATTCTAGTCAGACAGACAACCAAGCTACTTGAGAAACCTTATGGATACATAGCAAGGACGTCGGCTCAGGCGGAAGTTTTGTGAGAACAGAATGGACATGTTCTTTAGTATGGGCAATAAAAGTAGAACAAGCAATTGATGAAAGATTCCCATATCAAAATGATACTTTGAGTATAGAAGAATATGAATTAAAGTAAATGGACAGACAAGAGTTACAAAGTTGTTGATCACATTGAAGAGATAAACCCTAGGAGACAGCTCCAGCATCAATAGCCACAGGATGACCAGTTAAATCAGTGCACAACATGAGCAAACCCAGATTTTGCAAGACAGTGGAATGATATATTTAAAGTGTCAAGGGAGAACTATATACACAGATAAGCTGCTACCTCGTGGGTAAAGGAACAACACAAAATTTTCTTTCTCCTTTCTTTTTCTTTTGTTCTCTCTTTCTCTTTCTTTCTTCCTTCCTTCCTATCTTTCTCTCCTTCCTTCATTCCTTCTTTCTTTCCAAGACGCTGCTCCCACTCCTGGTCCCTCCCTCACAGACTCTCTCCCCACACCCCAACTACTTCTTCTGTGAGAGGGTGGGATCCACCCTGGGTATCCCCTTACCCTGGTATATCAAGTCTTTGCCAGATTAGGTGTATCCTCTCCCCTAAGACAAGACAAGGCAACCATGAAGACTGAGCTACAGGAGTCTGCGACATGTGAGCTGAGGGCCTCATTCCAGCCTATGTCTGCTCTTTAGTTTGTGGCTTAGTCTCTGAGAGCTTCCAGGGGTTCAGGTGAGTTGGCTCTATTGGTCTTCTTTTGGGGCTCCTATCCCCTTCATGACCCTTAGTTCTTTCCCCAACTCTTCCATAGGTGTCCCCAGTCTCCATCCAATGTTTGCATGTAGGTCTCTAAATCTGTTTCAGTCTATAGCTGGATAGAGCCTAGAGAACAGTAATGCTAGGCTTCTGACTGCAAGCATAACAAGAGTATCAGTAATAATGTCAGGGGTGGGTGCTTGCCCATAGGATGGGTTTTAAGTTGGTTTAGACAGGACATATTTTGGGCTGAAAGTTTTGTGGGTGGGTTGGTGTATTTATCCCCCTGCCTACGATTACCAGAAGAATTTAACACCCACACAGACTCTCATTAAAATAACCATTAACTGTATACTGCATCAGAAGTATACTGAACTGTTTAGAAGAAATTTTTCACTTAATTTTATTTGTAATTAATTTTTTACACTCCATATTCCATTCTTCACCCCTCCCCCATTCACCCTCCCAACTGCTTCACATCCCACACCTCCTCCCCAAACCACCCGGTCTCCACATGGATGCCCCCAGCCCCCACCCCACCTGACCTTTAAACTCTCTGGGATATCCAATCTCTTGAGGGTTAGGTGCATCATCTCTGAATGAACACAGACCCAGAAGTCCTCTACTGTATGTGTGTTGGGGGCCTCATATCAGCTGGTATATGCTGTCTGTTTGTTGGTCCAGTGTTTGAAAGATCTGCGGGTGTGTCCGTGGCTGCGGCCTTGTGAGCCAAGATGCCACCCTGGTTCACCACCAAACCCTGTGATTCCCTGCTTGATTACCAAAAACCTGACCGTGCACATCTGAGTGATTACGCGCTGTCTGCCTGATGTATAGCGTCATTCAGCATGATATCGAGTCACTGGCCTATCAACACCCACCCTGTCTGGGTGCATGGCTCGCATATAGAGCGTGCTGAATGCTGATTGGATGATGAGTAATGAGAGACGAGTGCAGAGGGTGGAAGGGGATAAATTGGGCAATCCCAGAATAAAGTAAGAGAAGCTGAGAAGCAGGAGAAGCTGAGAAGCAGAGGATGAAGCTGAGAAGTTGAGGAGAAGCTGAGAAACAGAGAGGAGAGAAGCTGAACTGCTGTAGAGAGCTGGGGTGAGCTGTAGAGAGAATAAAGGAAGCTGCAGCGGGAAGCTGTGGAAGCTGCTCAAACCCTGCCTTGGTGTATGTGTCGTCTTTGCCCCACCTCTGCGGAATGGAGGTCGGGGGGCGAGCGGCACTGGGAGGTTCAGATTTAAGACTGCTGGTCCTCCTATAGAACAGACCTTCTCCTCAGCTTCCTTCAGCCTTCCCTAATTCAACAAGAGGGGTCAGCTGCTTCTGTTCATTGGGTGCAAATATCTGCATCTGACTCTTTCAGTAGCTTGTTGGGTCTTTCAGAGGGCAGTCATGCTAGGTCTCTTTTTGTGAGCTTTCCATAGCCTCAGTAATAGTTTTAGGCCTTGGGACCTCCCCTTGAGCTGGATCCCACTTTGGGCCTATTTCTGGACCTTCCTTTCCTCGGGCTCCTCTCCATTTCCACCCCTGTAATTCTTTCAGACAAAAACAATTATGGGTCAGAGTTGTGACTGTGGGATGGTAACCCCATCCCTCACTTGATATCCTGTCTTCCTACTGGTGGTGGGCTCTATAAATTCCATCTCCCTACTGTTGGGCATGTCATCAAAAGTCCCTCCTTATGAGTCCTGGGAGTCTTTTACCTCCCAGGTCTCTGGCGCATTCTGGGTGGTGGTGGGGGTCTCCCCAACCTACTATTTCCTGAGGTTGCTTGTTTGTATTCTTTCTGCTGACCCTCGGGGCTTCAGTCCCTTTCCCTCACCCAATACAAGATCAGGTTCCCCTCTACCCCCCCCCACTGTCCCCTCCAGTCCATTTTCCCTCCCATGTCCCTTCTTCCCTCCCTCCCTACTTGTGATTGCTTTCTTCTCTCTCCCAAGTGGGACTGAGGCTTCCTCACTTGGGAACTTCAGTTTGTTGAGCCTTTTGAATTCTGTAGACTGTATCTTGTATATTCTGTATGATGTTTTCTTCTTTCTCTTTCTCTTTCTCTTTCTCTTTCTCTTTCTCTTCCTCTTTCTCTTTCTCTTTCTCTTTCTCTTTCTTTCTCTTTCTCTTTCTCTCTCTCTCTCTCTCTCTTCCTCTTTCTTTCTTTCTTTTTTTTCTTTCTTTCTTTTTTTGTCTAATATCCACTTATTAGTGAGTACATACCATGCATGTCCTTTGGGGTCTGAGTTCCCTCACTCAGGATGATATTTTCTAATTCCATCCATTTGTCTGCAAAAGAATTCCATTTTATAAGTGAACCACGATAAACTCTAACCAAACAAGTGAAAGGCCTGTATGACAATAACTTCAATTCTCTCAAGAAAGAAATCAAAGAAGATCTCAGAAAAGATATCCCATGCTCATGGATTGGCAGAATTAACATAGTAAAAATGGCCATCCTACCAGAGGCAATCTCTAGATTCAATGGAATCCCCATCAAAATCCCAACACAACTCTTCAAAGGCATGGAAAGAGCAACGCTTAGATTCATCTGGAAAGGCAAAAAACAAACAAACAAACAAACAAACAAAAAACAAACAAAAAAACAAAAAAACCAGAAGAGAGAAAACAATTCTTAACAATATAAGAACAGCTGGAGGAACCACCATCCCTGACCTACAGAGCAATAGTGATAAAAACTGCATGGTACTGGTATAGAGACAGACACGTTGATCCATGGAATAGAATTGAAGACCCAGAAAAAAAAACCACACACTTACGGTCACTTGATCTTTGACAAAGACTCCAAAAATATACAATGGAAAAAGAAAGCATCTTCAAGAAATGGTGCTGGTCTAACTGGCTGTCTGTATGTAGAAGAATTAAAATATACCCAGATTTGTCACCTTGTACAAAGCTCAAGTCCAAGTGAATTAAGGACCTCAACATTAAACGAGATACACTGAATCTAATAGAAGAAAAAAGTGGGAAAGAGCCTTTAGAAGAAATTTGAACAAAGAACCAAGAAAGATGTCTGGGGAGGGGGAAGAGGTGGATAAGAAACAAATACTAGTTCCATAGCTTACTAACAATCAGGAAATTTCAATAAATATTAACTATAAACCTCAGAGCAAAACACATTAAAAATAAGCATTTGACATTATTTGTTTAAACAATACCACATATGTACAAACAACAAAAGCAGAAAAAGTAGGTTTTTACTTAAATTATATGCATATAAGCATGCTATCGATTTGAGAATGAGGAGAATATGAGGAGTTGGTAGGAAGGGATTAAGTCAGAAAAGGTAAGAACGTGATGTAATTCTATTTCAACTAAAAATGTGTTAAAATAAAACGTTAATTTGGACTTGGATCCTTTCAAAGTTCCCAGATATTTTCCAAGTTTGAAACAAGAAGAAAACTGTTTCGATGGTTTGAAGAAAAGAATCAAGGGTAGATGTTTAAGGCAAATGTGATGTTAGTGGTGTAAATTACATTTAGAAATATAATAATATGACTGTAGCCAAGCATATCACACATCTGCCTTTGGCTAGAGTCAGATATAGTATCTGTTATTATTTAATAGTAGACAAGTACCAAAAAGACATTTAATGTAAAAATAGAAGATTACAAATAAAACAACCAAATGATTAAAGTAAACCCATCTATTTCAAAAGTCATAACTATAAAATATATAATAAAACATGATGCGGATGTTAAAAAAATCTCTTCTATAGTGCTTGAAACAGAAGCACCTGAAATAAAAACCATAGCGGAATGAAAATTGGGAAAAGAAAACACGGCAACTTCTGTAATTTTGTTGGAGAAAATGATGCTTTTGTCATTTTAACTCGAATTTACAACTAAGAAAGGAAAAAGTGATAAATTCAATGACATACGTGTTTCCACATCAGAAGATACCATAACGTTTAATGGTAAGCGCAAAGCCAAGAAAAATAATTGCAGCATTTGCCATAGGAGGGTGTTAGGAATTGCTGTGGAGTATCAGTCTACAAGATTACTTACCTTAGGAAAGCACACCACAGACAGACTCTGACACAAGGATTTTATAGCTCCTAGGTCTCCCTAGAAGTGAAAATTCAAGTATCAAGGCCACCCAAACCCAAAAGGATGGTTACACACTGACACTGCAGAAATTATGTCATAGCTTAATTTGATATTTCAATTTTCTTGCATATCTCCACATCTACCCACATATTTATACGGATTTCATATCTATACTTATTACATAATTTAGAACTGTGTTTGAATTGTGTCATTCTCTTTCAACCTGTCTCTTATCCTTGCCAATTAGTTCTGACAGACTCATCCATATTGCTTCATGAAAATCAAATTTATTCATTTCTTGGTCTTAAATATCCTGTTAGAGTCTGGTAATAATGAATCTTCATTTTCCTAGAACTTGGCCACAAATGACTTGCAAAATAATCTAAAAATGAAGAATCGTTTTTCTCATTCGGTTTCTGTTGTCATCCCTTTTTGAATGAAAATGAAGGCAATTTTCATTATCAGTTGGGCCTCTAGAAATTTACTCTAGCATTATTAGGCAAATATGCTTCCCAAAGTATGAATAGAGTCACCATCAGTGAGCAATTGTTTTATTCCAGGTCATTGTTCCAGTGTGTGTTCTGAAGTGTGAAGTGAAAATTCCCTCAGCTATGATAAACATCTTGTCTCTTTGCTTCTGATTCTGACATTGGTCTTTACATCACAAACTCTAGCAGTTATTAGGATGGGTACCAGGGAAGTTGATGCAGGTAGATCATCAATTTAAAGGCATGGCTAGTGCAGGAGCCTCTGAGAGAAAACCAAAAAGAGATATTTAATTGCAAGGGCAGAATTCAGTGGAAGAATCTTTTGAAAGTTAATACTGCAAATTCTATTATTGATACTTGAGTAGTGTTAAATAGCCACTGATGTCATTTAGGGAAACTTTCCTTTATATCTTAATTAATTACCTACTTTATGGAATTACTTGATTGAAGGTAAGTAGTTGTCTAGTCATATGACGTCTAAGAAAGCTTTTGAAACCATGTATATCAGTATGGAACAGTTGACAGTCCCAAAGAAGACTGGGGTTCTCATTTTTAATAATGGGAATGAGGATTGATTTCTAAATGTACGAAAGGGAGACCCATCCCTTCACTACATAGCCTTTCTTGCAATGACCAATCACTGCCTGCTGATATGTTAATTACATCATCACTGAGATCTTTGTACAGACTTCCTTTGTTCCCATTCCCTGTAGTCAATGTTGAAATAATTCAGATGGCCTGCACACAGTAGCATCAAAGGCAGGTCAAGTTTGCTGCAAAGTAAAAAGTTTCAGCCTCAAATAGGAAGAATGGACAATGCACAAAGGGACCACGTGTTTATCTGCATTTCAGGAAGGCTTTACACAGTCGCTAGAGTTTCCACAACAACCAGCCTTCCCTGAGGATCTTTGTCCTGCCCATGTGTATTGAATCCTACAGAAGGGACAATGGTAGATCCTTGTCCTAAATCAGAAAGCCATTTGATTTACAGCAACTGTACAAGCCTTAGGGCTCAGAGCCAAATTTAGATAATTCTGTATTAATGACTTTCTGCACCATTCAGGATACCATGTTTACTCTTAGCACTAGTGACTGGGCTCAACTCTCATTCCTCTGAACAGGAATTAGAGCCTGCAGATCCAGGCTTGTTTGATCGCCCTGACTATGAAGAAACAACCTTCTAAGAGTATCCACTATGGAGGCCCCAGAATCCACCAAGGCTTCTGGTATCTAACTAGCTGTAGGACATGAATTATTAAATATTATCCTTTATGCTTTTCTCTTACTTTTCTTGAATTGTTTTAAATTAAATTTTTTTTACTTACTCACTTTACATCCCATTCACTGTGCCCCTCCCGGTCACCTCCCCCCACAACCCTTTCCCGTCTCCCATCCCCTTCTCCTCTGACCAGGTGGGGCTTCCCTATGTATCTCACCCCCTACCCTGGCACTTCAAGTCTCTGCAAGCCTAGGTGTGTCCCCTCCCGCTGAGGCCACACAGGGCAGCCCAGCTAGAAGAACATATCTCACAGATAGGCCACAACTTTTAAGATAGCCCTCACTGTTGTGTTTTATAAAAAAGAAAAGAAAGAACCAAGATATGTTTCATAGAGATACAACATGGTGCGGAGAGAGAGGATGCCTCTGTGGGCTCATGCTGGGGCATCCCTTCCCCACAAAATGAAGTTTATTTAGAGCATGGGAAGGGGAGTTGGGAAAGAGGGGGAGGAGAGGAGTAGAGACCAGCCATAAACAGGTGAAGAGAGGGAGAGGGGAACGGGGAGAGAAGGGACAGAGAGGGGAGGAGGAAGAGGATAAGAGAGTAAGAGAGTGAGGAGGGGGCAAGCAGCCTGTTTTATAGTGAGTCAGGCAGACCTGGCTATTGCCAGGTACCTGTGGGTGGAGCCTAGAAGAAATACTAACAACTGCTCCAGTTGTGCAGAATCCACATGAAGACCAAGCTGCACATCTGCTACATATGTGCAGGGAGGTCTAGGTCCAGCCCGTGTATGTTCTTTGGTTGGTGGTTCAGACTCTGAGGGCCCCAAGGGTCCAGGTAAAGTTGACTGTGTTGCTTTCCCTGTGGAGTTCCTATCACCTTTGAACTATCCACAACATGACAGAGTAGACTGCAATGTAATGCAACCAGAGTGGTATAGTGGAAAAGATTTTCAGGCAATTTTGGTTAGAGCAATCATTTCAATAAATAAAGGTAGAAATTTCAAGATATCCAGGGGTACCTGTTTTCATCTGTGATTGAAAATTGGCCAATCAAAGAATAGTGGCACATGACTTTCACTGTGGAAGATGGAGCAATAGGGTCAATGTGGTTGGAGGTCAGTCTCAACCACACAGCAAAATCTTAAAAATAAGTAAATAAATAACTAAAAAAAAATCAAAATTAATGTCTACTAATTGTTGATCTTAAAAATGTAGTAATATCCTAACTAGGTAGAATATGGAAGACCTGGAGTTTTATGAGAAAGATGTGGTTCCTTGAATTTGCCATGGCAAGCTTATTTCACATAAAACCAGAAAGCTAATTTGGAAATAAGCATCAAACTTTTTTAAAATAAAAACTTATATTTTGGTATTAAAAGAGGTACCTGTGGGTGGAGCCTAGAAGAGATGCTAACACCTGCTCCAGTTGTTCAGAAGACCCAGACTTTGTCTCCAGTACCTGCACTGTGCCTTTTAACTACCTTCTTTTGGTCTCTGTGGGTTCCTGTGTACATACATACATACATACACACACACACACACACACACACACACATACACACAAGCATCTATATATGTGTACATGAGTGTATGTTCAAGTACACACTCATAAAAACAAAATTCAATACACAAATAACAAATTTTTTAGATTATAGCTCCACAAATAATTATGTACTCTAGACTCCACAATGGGATGTATATTTTCAGTCTCAGAAGGTGGATATGAGTCAGTAGGTATAAGGGGATGATGGTTTTGTACACTTTAAGACATGAAGCATGCTTACTTTATGAGAAAATTTAAAAATAGCATAATAAAGTTTAGTAAAAATTTTTCATTTTTTTAACTTGATTGACAAACTGATTAATAACGTCCTGTGTTGGCAAATTGGGAAAATATGTTCTTTCTATATATTGAATGAACTCATTTTAGTCATCTGAGAGTTTG
Source organism: Mus pahari (assembly GCF_900095145.1). Taxonomy (NCBI): domain Eukaryota; kingdom Metazoa; phylum Chordata; class Mammalia; order Rodentia; family Muridae; genus Mus; species Mus pahari. The sequence continues at coordinate 36,291,079 of NC_034607.1, read as the reverse complement.
GTCTGAGGACCACATATTTTAGAAAAACATTATATGTTTTACATGCTTTACACTGCCTAACAAATATCTTGGACAAATTTCTAAATGTATTTATTTCCATAAAAAAGATTGTGATTTATTTTTACTGCTTTCCCTATAGTGACTACTATGTAATTAAAAAATAGAGCTTAAAATTAAACTTTTAAGTAAAAAAAACTTGTAGATTTTCAAAGGTTCCAAAAAAAAAAAAAAATCCCCAGCTGTAGCTGTTAGAGATTCTTATAACCCTTAAAGCACGGACATAGAAAACTAATGATGATTAAGAAGAATGTGAAATGTCATCACTAGGTAAACCCAGCAACATAGCACAAGAGAGATAATAATAGCAACTAATTATCAATTTCCTGCAATGGATGCTTAAAGAGCAATTACATAAGAGCAACCCATGAAAGTCCTCAGATGATAGCGTTTCTGGGCAAAGGCAGAGTGAGTATTAACTGAATTACTAGCTCCCATAATGACTGCTCCACATGCATGTGCTTTATCCCCTGGTTTGTAGATTTCTGTTTTTTTCACATTGAACTCAGCAAGTGATGCATCTGCTCAATCAGTAGAAGGACTCTTAGCTCATTTTGCCATAGCACACTATTATAAAAGACCTGAATGCAGGCACATGTTTCTCATAGTTTGGGAGGTTGAGAACTCCAAGGTCAAATGATAGATTGGTTTTGTTGTTGTTGGTGGTGGTGGTGTTTTTGTTTTGTTGTTTCTTTGTTTTTTCTTGTTTTTGTTTTGTTTGTTTGTTTTGCTTTTGTTTGTTTGTTTGTTTTTCCTGAGGACTCTCCTTTTGGCTCGAAAAAACTATAAACAGCATTCCCATGTGGTGGCAAGGGGAAGCTATGGCCCTGAGCCCATCACAGGGTCTCAACCCTTATGACCTATCTAAACCTGACTACCTCCCAAAGGACCCACCTGTCTTATAATCATATTGGACACAAGGTTTCAACGCAGGGCTTGAGAAAGGACAGAATCACCTGATATACAAATGCAAGAAAAGGTAAGTCAATGTCAGCAAGGGCCAGGTCTAAGGAGCCAGGTCTAAAGTCCCTTTCAGTTTTACTTCTTGTTCCTCTTGTCAGACATCCTGGACGAGCCTGCGGGAGGCTTCGAAGAGACGCCTGAAGGAAACCATCATCCCAGCCACTAGGATTTCAGCCCTGACCATCATAGGTCTGCTAAACTTTGGCCAACCTCTGGCAATAGAGCATTAGAGATGCCAGATAAGACCAAGATCAGCAGCTCAGGTCTCCACAGTGGAATCCCCAAATGTCCTTTGGCTAACGAAAACTAGCCAATGGCCATTGGCTTTTAAGTCACTTATTTGTGGAGTGGCATGTTAACAAAGCGATAACCAGTACTAAATACCTCTTTGGAAGGCAATTTCTCTTTTGGCTCTGTATATGTTAGACATTTGAAGCATGTGAGTTGTTCAGATTCTGGGCTATAACTCAACAATTTAGCGTCTCGTCCATAATTATATACATATCACTGGCATGCCACGTGGAAGTCACATTTAGAGATCTAAGTTCTAATACAAAATAGCATAAAAACTGGTTAAAATTTTTTTTTTCACTTCAGAATTTATGGTCACAGCACACATACCAAGATCACCCTAAAGGAACATTATTACCATAATGTTTTACCAAAAAAAGAAAGAAAAAAAGAAAAAAAAAAAAAAGAAAAATGAACTTCAAAGGAACTGCTCTTATTTCCATCCAGCGTAACAAAGGAAGTCAATGGCAGAGACTATCCTTTGATGACTAATTTCTCTGTTCAGAAATGGCCTCCAGCTGCTATCCTGCCCAAACCAGCAGTGACAGCAAACCTGAGCAGATGCTCAGGGCAGGGAGGGAAGAGCTGGCTTTGCAGGACCGGGCACTGTGTAGGGAGAGGAACATCTCAGTGTTGGTGGTGGCTAGCACCGAGATCTCCAACACACTGCACTGTTTGCCACTAGAAGGTTGAACCTGAAACTTAGCATGTGTAAAATTCTCCTAAGAGGGAGGCCTGGCCTCCAGAGACAGCTATTGTGTGAAGCCTGTTGGAGATGACATTGGCACTACCCATGTGGAGGAGCCCACCCTGCCGTGTAGACTCAAATCCAGACCTGCAGCATGACTAGGCTGTTTATGGTTATTAATTTTGTCACATTTTTGTCAACATGGTGGAAAGAAATTTTTTTTTCATTCTATTTTTTTCCTGGCTTCTTGATATGGTTCTTCTCAAATGAAAGAAAATAAACTAAATTAACAAGTTTTGTGATCTTGAATACATACATGAAGTTTACTTGAGACTCTGCTGTTTTAAATACTCTAGACTTTTCCCAATTTCATGGAACCAATGGTATCCTTCATTTCACTTCTGGAAATAAAGGAACTGCTGCATTCTCTTATTTATGTCAATACATACACCAACATTTATTGACACTATTACAGTTTCTTTCCAAAAAGTGACTTTTCAGTGAATATAATTGTTGAAGGAGGAGTGTTCTCTCAGGAACTTACAAATTGACTCCATTCGTAAGCCCTTTGCCTAATACTGAGTACCTTCCAAACATGTTTGCCCCATCACCTAGATATTGTGGTAATAGTTCAACACATAGATTGTGTAGAGAAACTGAATTCAGTCCAAACCAGTCTCCTGGGCTGAAGAACTTTATTTCTACAGCCTGAACTAAGACAAATATTCAGTTGGATAAAGGGATAATCACAGTTAAAGTGTGCCAGGAAATTTCATTTCTTGTGGTAAATGGAAAGCTATGCCTTCATTTTAAAATATGCTAGGTTTGTACACATGTAAAATATCCAGAGTGTATATTTTTAAAACTCAAGAGAATAATGTCTAAAGTCATGGAAGGGACAGAAAAGAAAAGTTTAAAAAGCAAAAGAATACAATTCAATCTTAATGCAAATATAGATGCAAAGGCGTAAGAAACTCATCAAAGAACAAATGAAAAATGCAGCGAAGTGGACTTTGTGTGTGGGAGGGGTGTAAATTGTGGCCAAAGGGCAGATGACAGCACATTATGCTTCCCTGAAATAACCACGGTGATAATTCTTTTTTTTATTAGATATTTTCTTCATTTACATTTTAAATGCTATCTCCTTTCCTAGTTTCCTCACTGAAAGTCCCCTATAGCCTTCCCCGACACACACACACTGCTCTGCTCTCCAACCCACCCACTCCCAGAAGCTCAGAGTACCCAAATACAATTTGCAAACCACATGAAACTCAAGGAGAGCAAAGTGTGGATACTTCGATCCTTCGTAGAAGGGGGAACAAAATATCCATGGAAGGAGTTACAGAGACAAAGTGTGGAGCAGAGACTGAAGGAAGGACCATCCAGAGACTGCCCCATCTGGGGATCCATCCCATAAACAACTACCAAACCCAGACACTATTGTGGATGCCAACAAGAGCTAACTGACAGGAGCCTGATAAAGCTGTCTCCTGAGAGCCTCTGCCAGTGCCTGACTAACACAGAAGTGGAAGCTCACAGTCATCCATTGGACTGAGCACAGGGTCCCCAGTGAAGGAGTTAGAGAAAGGACCCAAGGAACTGAAAGGGTTTGCAGCCCCATAGGAGGAACAACAATATGAACTAACCAGTACCCCCAGAGCTCCCTAGGCCTAAACCACCAATCAAAGAAAACCCAAGGTGGAACTCATGGCTCTAGCTGCATATGTAGCAGAGAATGGCCTAATCAGTCATCAATGGGAGGAGAGGCCCTTGGTCCTGTGAAGTTTCTATGACCTAGTATAGGGGAATGCCAGGACCAGGAAGTGGGAGTGGGTGGGTTGGGGAGTGGAGATAGGGGATTTTTTGGAGGGGATACTAGGAAAGGGGATAACATTTGAAATGTAAATAAAGAAAATATCTAATAAAAAATCTTTTAAAAAATTACATTTTTTTCTCTTCTTAAAAAAAAAATATGAAAGCCATTATCCAATAATCTCCCAAAGGCCCACCTAAATACAGCTCATGATGTTAAACCTTCAACATATGACCTTTGGGAGTGGTATTTATGCTCCATTATACCTCCAGAGCTATGCTTCCATTACAATGTAGACCATATTCAACTTTCCTGTCCACCTTAATAATAGCACAGCCATTTTATTTGTTTTCATTTCAGTGCACAATCTCATGAAGCATCATTGCCATCTTTTACCCTCCTTAGTTCACAGGAACTTTTGTTCTAACTTATTTAATGAAATTCTTCCATCTTTAACAGTGCATGTTCTAGACTGTCACAGAATATATATAATCAGGAATTTGATACAGGAGGATGACAACATAAAGAAATAAAAGCGGTAGTAATAGATTAGACAAAGATGAAAATATCAAAAGGTAAGGAGAAGGAAAAAGTTACACTGCTGTGCAGAGTGGAAACCAGGCTGGAAATATAGAGAGATAAGCAACAACATGGATATCAGCAATGACTCTACATTCCTGAAAACAGTTTCATAAGAAGCAAGGAGAAAGGAAAGAGCAAGGCAAGATATAGATGCCTCCTATGGGAGTTTCAGAAAACGGAGCACGGACAAAATTCTGAGCAGATCCAACAGGAAAAACAGAGTGTTTATGGGGAAATAGCTATACTTTTAGTCAACACACTTGAAGCTGGGAGCATCAGTAGAATCTGGGAGCACTTCTGGGGTATTAGTACCACAAAGTACAGGACTGAAAATGGAAACCAACAAGATCCTTACCCTTTGGTTAAAAAGTCAGTTTTCCTCACTCTGTGAAGAACAAATAATTATTTTGAAGATATCATCTGAAGTGCACAATGATGATTTTTGTGTTTATATGGCCTGCCATTTGATGGTGTTGAAATAAACAGATGAACATCTCTGAGTTCCAAAGTTACTTTCATCTTTGTGCCTTACATAGCAAGAATGATACTACGTGCAGCCTAAATACTGTGCAACTGATAGAACTTTTGTCCATATACAGAGCCATGGCATTGCAAAGCATCAACAAAGTATAGGTACGTCTTGGAAATTCATATCAGATTTAAAGCCCCTATAAGTCGATCACAGCCTGCTCTTATTGACACCTCCAAATCACCTATCATGCCTGCCAGTTCCAATGCAGTTTTTATCTGATAGAATGAGGAAATACTTGGCATTCATATCTGGAGCTTATGAAATGTACTCTAAGATATATGATCATCCAAAAACGTGAATGAGGTTATGGCGAGTCTAAGTCAAAACAACAGAAGTCTCTTCTCTATGGATGAGTAGTTTCTGAACTCTACAGGAAGGGGCATTAGAAAGCCCCCCAACTTTGCAAGCATTGTTGCAATAAGTAACTCAGGTGAGCATTGTAATTCAGTTCTGAATCCTGTTGCTGAAAAGTGTCTGTGAATAAGAAACACTTGTTCTCAGGGTGACATTTCCTTAATTATTTGTTATAAAAGGAGCACAAGAGCTAATTGATGACATAATCTGTTGATAGGACACTCCCAGAGACCACACTTTAAATCACAGAGAAAGGGACACCATGAGCCCCTCACTGTGACATACAGAAAACCTACACTGATGGTGCCATCTTGTTGGGAAGTTGAGCATGAGTCAGACAAATTCGAACTAAAGAGCACAGATCTAGGGATATGAGTATGACCTTGAAAGCAATAGTGTAAAGGACAAAGAAAACAAATGTGGGGATTTCTCCGGATGAGGAGAGACAAAAACAGTAAGAGCTGACACTTCAACATTTGTGTTCTAGGCCAAAATGAAATTAATAAAACAGATGTAAAAAATTATTAGAATGACTGATGAGATCTGAACAACATAACCTATGTGTCATATTATAAGTTGATTGTTTTATAAAGCTAGAAGGGTTTAGATCTTAAATGTTTCCCCCCAAAGCTTATGTAACAGTACTCATCAGAGGCCCTTTGGGGAGTTTTTGGACCATAAGAGCTTGATCTTAGGCATGGATGAATTTGTCATACATTCACACTTTAATGAGCTGTTGGGATGTGTGGACACTTTAGGAGATTCAGCCTAGTTGGATGAAGTAGTTCATGAGCAATATGTATTTTTGTCCCTGGTCCCAGCCTTTCCCCATCTCTGATTCTGATGATCATGATGTAAGCATCTGGCTTCTACCATATTCTCCCTCTTCTGAGCAGGTCCTCAGGAACAGGCCTAAAATAGACTGAACATCTGCAAGCATGAAATAAAACAAACCTTTCTTACTTTTAAGTATTTTCCTCAAGTATTTTGTCACAGGCATAGAGAAGTGACAGTTACATATATAAGTGGTAAAACTCAAGCATATGATCGATGTACCAAAGAGATACAGGTACAGGCACATGTTTCCAGTAAAATACCTATAGGCACATTAAACCTGACGATGGAATGTTGTACCCTTTAGGGCCGAAAGTGAAGAATGTCTAAGCCTCAGTGAAGGAGTAGGGTTCACTGTACTATTCGAGAACATCTTCTCACTGTTTCAAGTTTATCCCAATACAAGTTGGGGGAATATGGCTGTGCAATTAAGCCTTTTGTTTCTTGTAAAATATCATAAACTTACAGCTCTGTAAATATTTTTGAAAAATAGACAAGGACCCTAAGAATATATCATTGTATAGAAATAATTATGTTCTTATAACTGATCACTTGTTATGCCAGATACCTGAGTACATATTCTAAAGCATACATCAGTTTCTCTTCAAAGAAATGGACTCCACTCAATTCTACCTTTTAGGCCAGAAATCTGGAAAGCTCTCTCTCCCAGCTCTCTCCAGCCCAACCTCTCCCCACACCTGATCCCCTGAACCACCAAACAAAGGACATACAGGTGCTGGACATAGGTCCCTTACATTTTTTTTGTAGTAGATGTGCAGCATGGTCTTCATGTGGGTCCTCTAACAATTGGAGCAGAGGCTGTCTCTGGTCCAGTCTCAGTGGGAAAGGATGAGCTTAGTTCTGCTGTGACTTGATGTCCCAGGGCTAGGTAGTACCCAAGGAGGGCTTCCCCTTCTCCGTAGAGCAGAAGAGGGGGCCATGGGGGGGAAGTATTTTTGAGGGTGGGACTGGGAGAAGCGGAGGGAAGGGGACTGCTACAGGGATATAAAGTAAATGAATGAATGAATGAATGACCCTGGTATCTCACATTTACTCAAATACCTTAACATTTCTGAAAATCTTTTCCTCTGCTGCTGCTTGTGCCCTATTATAATTTATTTGCTCATCTTAATTAATGTAGATTAAAAATAAAATGAAAAGGAATTAGACTATTTTAAACACAGGCATGAAGTCAAATTCCTTGAAGATCCTGCATTAGTTCATGATTTGTCTTTGAATAGTTTTTTTCTCTGTTCTTTCAAATGACAATACATCCTCACACAATGCCTTAAAGTTATTTTGATAATTAAGGTAGATAACCTTTGTGGTTCTATTAAGATTGCAGGAAATGTTTTTTTTTTCTTCCTGGATAATAGTTTACTTGCTTCAGATGGAATCTACAAGAACAGAGAGCAATGTGGTAATTAGAAGGTGCACAGAGGGTTTTAATACCAAGCATTAGAAGGAAAAGCTTTGAAAACATTTGCTTTAGGAGAACTACACTCCAGATGGAAGATTTAATAGTGACAGAAAAGACTTCACCCTCGTGTAGCCAATGGGAACCACCAGAGAATTTCTTTATGTGACTTATAGAAATGTATTCACTCAATAACCCTCCCTTAAAGGTAAATATCTTAGCCATACATTTGTTTATTCATGCACTGTCTTAGAGGTTCTAGTCTACCATGGTGAAAAACAACATAGGGGGGAATTTTATTTTTAACACTTCCACAACATAGTCCATCATCAAAGGAAGCCATGGCAAAAACTCAAGGCAGAAACCTGGGGACAGGAGCTGAAGCAGAAACCATGAAGGGATGCTGCTTACTGACTTGCTTCCCATGGCTTGCTTGGCTTACTTTCTCATACTACCTAGAACATCCGCCTAGTCCATATTGTGGGAGAGTTTGCACATTTGGGCTAGAAAAAATCCATTGCATACTTAAAGCTTAATGGGTCATTATTTGGGGGCTTGAAATGTAGAAATTCATGAAAAGATGCAGATGATGAAGCTCTGGCTTGTGAATTTCCAACTTAAGATCCGATCAGAACCTTTGGTATGATCTTTTAATTTAAAACCCTGGTCAACTGGGAATGGAGAATCAGCTGTGATTAAGAAGAGGCCATTATCACAGAGGCAAAATCATCTAGCAAATGTTTCCTTGGGGACAATACACAGAAACTGTAGTCCAAAGGCTGTATGTACTTTATGCTGCCAGCTGAACTTGGTAATGTGGGAATTTCCCAGGTAGTTCGGTTTTTGAAAGTTCAAAGAATCATGGAGAGCAGCAGAGGCATGGAACTATGAAAAGCCAGGCGAAACCCCTCGTAAAGGTGACACCTCAGTTGCAATACTGAAGGGCTAATGGAGAGAATTAGAAGTTTCACACCATACGACAGGGTCAGAGTCCCAGAACAGAGGCCAGGAGCGGCGAAGAAGCCCAGCTTCAGTGGAGACCTCAGCACTTGGGAAATGCTAGCACCATGGATGACACCTAAGGAAAGCAGCAGCTGTGCAGTGGAGGGGGGCTGAGCCTGCAAAGTGATGTCTGTGTGCTGTGAATGTCAGACCTGGGGAAGTAGAGATGCTCACACCATGTGAAGCCCAGACGATTTTGAGTGAGTCCCAGACATCAGAAGATTGTGAGGGAGTTCCAGACATCAGACATTTGCAATTAATAATGTTGGAAGTGTATTTGGTTTGATTTGACTTTGACTCTTTCCTGATTCTTCCCTCTGCGGTTAAGAAGTATTTAATTTGTTCTTGATTTTTCAGAAACCTATAGTTAAAAGACATGGAATGTTTTAAAGCTATTTTGGATTTTTAAGCGAGCTTAGACTTTTAAAGTGTTGAAGGTTTTAGGGACTGAAGGACTTTTAAAGTTATACTGTGTGTATATTGTCATGTTAATAGGATATCTTGGGGATAAACAAGAAAGGAAGGGTTATGGTTTAAGAAGCAATGTGTTTTTCTGTCCTTGGTTGTCATCCCATGTGGCTGTAGGTGATGAAATTCCCCTGTGGCTGGCTGTGCAGGAGTTTGGGAGCATCCTAGCATGGGCACTGAGAACCAAACCCAGTTCCTCTGCAAGAGCAGAGAGCGCTCTTCACCAGTGAACTCCAGAAATTCGATTTCTGAAAGATTTGGATCAGAGACTTCCAACTTCTCCTTTCTCTTCTCTAGAAATTTTTCATGTGTGTATTTATCCTATTTATGTAATGCATGCTAGGATGACACTACATATATTTACTATGACAATATATCAGTTACATGAATAAGATGGTCTTAAAATTTAAATGAATGTAACTATATTAATTATAAACCTATACACCTTGTAAATATATTTGGAAGTTAATAGTTTTGTGTGAGTTTTTTATTTATTTAGGGTTTTTTTTGGTTGTTGGTTTTTGTTTTTGTTTTTTGTAAAGAAGGATATATGAGAAATTTATTTTTGTTGTTTTCAGTCCGAGTTTCGTGTTGTCCCGGTTGGTATTTATTCTAATATTGATTAAATTAGGCTACTATTTAGTCAAGGATAGCCTTGAATTTTGGATCCTTCTGCCTCAGATTCTCACATTCTTGAATTAATGGGATGCACTGCCACGCCATGCTTTAACACAAGATTTTGTTTTTAAATTTATTTTAATCTATATTTCAGCTTGAAATATAGGCTTCTGAAGGTAACTTTAGGGCGTAAGTGAGGCTTCAGTGAGTGCTTAGTGTGTAGTCCCAATTCTGCGTACCCTTACCACAGTAACACACCCGTCTCTCTAGCCAGACAGCTGTTCCTTTACATCCTGCTTCTTGTTCATTGAAGACATGCAGAGGATGCAGACTCAGTTGCCAACATACATATTGAGTGGCACACAACACCCACAATTAGAGCTCCAGGGGATCTGAACCCCCCACCATCTTTTGTCTTTTGCCTTCCTCGTGTCCCTGAACACATTTGATTCACAGAAACTGGAGGAAGCATATACACATAAACACACACACATGAACATACACATGGACATACACACAGAGATACATGCACATACACACATATACACATATACACACAAACACATACACACATGCACACATACCCATACACAGATATGCACATACACACATACACATATACACATACACAAACACACAAACATATACACATACACACATACATACACATGCACACAAACACACATATACACACATATACACAAGCAAATAGCATAACGAAGTCATACCTAGGAAGAGATTTGGGGTCATAGAAAGGTTCCAGTTATGCCTCTGAAGTGGATTGTGAAGTCTTGGTTTCTTATTTCTATTTTCAGCCAGGAACTGAATAGCTTTGCTTTGCTACAGGCCCATTGCTACAAAACAATGCCTCAGCTTAGATCTCAAAGCTAAATGGCCAATCAGTCTTGACTGAACTTTATAAACTTTGAGTCAAAATAAACCTTTATGCTTTTAAAAAAATGTTTATCTAAGATATTTTGTTAAGGCAACAGAGATGCAATGGACCATACTATGTGGACATAATCCCATTCCTCTGATATGCTCATGGGCTGAATACTTGGGTGGTTTCCAAATTTCAGGTATTTTAAAGTGATGCTATGAATAGACACATACAGAGCATTGCCCAGAAGTCCTCTTGTGTTTATCTCTAGTAGAGTGTTGGATCAGTGGGAAACTCTACATTTAACTTTTTAGGGAACTGTCCTGATTTCTATACTGGTAGCTTCATATTTCATTCTTATCAGCAGTGTCTATTTCAAATCTCACACACCCCAAGATATGGTATCAAGTAACATCTCATCCTGGTTTCAATATTTATTATCTAATTAGTGACATCAGTTGTATTTCCATATGCTAATTGGTCATCCATATGACTTCTTTGGAACAAAGGGAGGTGAGGCCCATTTGCCCATATCTAATCACTTACATTTTTATCATATATTTTCTTTATTTACATTTCAAATGTTATCCCCTTTCCTGGCTCCCCGCTTCTGGAAAACGCCATCCTATCCTGACTCCCCCTGCTTCTATGAGGGTGTTCCTGCACCCACTGTTGCCTCCCCACTACTGAGTTAGGCTATGTCTCCACAGGCAATGGCTAGAAGTTCCTTATCCAATCACCACCCAGTGGTAATGCTCCCTTTACTGAGTAATTCTTTATAACACAAACTCTTTTAATTTTTGACATGCTACTTGCTTTCATTTCCCTTGTGTTTTTGGTGTCATTGCTATGAAACTATTTCTAATCTGAGGTCACAAAGATTCACCTCTCTCTTTTCATCAAAGAGTCTTATGTAGTAGCCCTGACATGTATGTCAGTGGTTCCTTTTGAATTAACATTGTCCACAGTAAGAAGTAAGGCCCAATGATTCCACTAGAAAGTGCATATACAGTTGTTTCAATGCTGTGTGTTAAAGAGAGTTTTTCCATTTGAGGCTCTCTTAAGTTCGTCAAAATGTAAGTAATGAGCACTGATTTGGGAATCTGAATTTTTCCATTGATTGGTATGCCGATCCATATTCATTTTAGGTTTCTGGAGTTGGTATTAAACATGGCCTTTAGCAAGAATAAAGCCTGCATGTTTCAGATGAGTGTCAATGAAGCAGAAGGACTGACCTTTGCGGGGATTTGAACAAGTCATTAGTTAACATCTGCGTGTGGTGACTGTCAATCGACTGGTAGGCAATGATTAAAAAGTGCTAGCCCTTTATTTCTGACATGCCATTATTACCACAAGACTGTCTAAACTCCGTGACACAAAAGTCCTAACTCAAGGTCAGATGAGAAAAGTGCTCTGTGTTTGTGGACTTGTTTTTCTGTTATGTAACCATTTCTTGCCTGTAACACTCTTTGATGTTCTTGTTAGCTCCATTCTTGAATGTAGGTGACAAAGTTAAATTTATAAGAATGGCAACTCCATTTTTCTTTCTTTTTTTTTTTTAACTGAAAAAAGTCTTTTGTGACATTTTAGCTTCTATAGTCTGTATTACATAAGTTTTAAAAATGGGAATGCAACATGATATTGCTATCAAAACAACTGGAGCATAGATGACATTATATTCATCATAATTATTGTGCACAGGTAAGTCCCGTTCCATGAATACAAGGGCCCACACTCTAATGTGCATTCTAAGAAGAGAACATCAGAGCAAAGACAGATAAATAATTTAACCAAAGCCATAGAACTAGAAAGTTTTCATATCAGGATTTAAATAACTCCAGACATGGTCAATTCCAGAGCCCAGGGCTTAAAAAATAACTGCCAAGGAGAGTTGAAGTATAGCTATTCATGTCAGGACTGAGAAAGATGATGTCCTTGGACATTTCATAATTATGCAAAGTTTGGGGGTCGTGGAACATGGTTATTCATATTGCACACTGCACAAACTAAGAGTGTTAGTTATACCATGCAGGTAGAGCTAAAAGGCCAAAAAAACCCATTTTCTTCACAATAGCCCTACATGTAAATTCTTACCATGTGCATCACAGAATATAATGTATCTAATTTGAGATCATACCACAAATTCTCGTATAACTGTATTGGACCCAGGTGAGCAGACTCCAATCTCTCATCAAGAAGTCTTCACACTGTCATGCTCATTGATGTCATCCTTGTTCAGTTCATGTTTGGGCAGTCATGTTGGTGAGACTTTATGGATGTAGCTTTAGACATTACTAAGAGACACAATCTCACAGCAAACTTCTTCAGCATCTGGTGCTTACAATCTTCCCAACTCCTCTTTGGCAGCTCAGGAATACTGAGAGTGGGAGAAATAGTCTTCTCCACGGAAGAGAACAGAGATTAATTATCCAATATCAAACAGCCCTGAAAACACCTGTACAAGTAACATTATATGGACTGAGCAGGTTATATTTAGGAATATATGTGTGTATACATATATGAACATAATAAAAATGAACAAAAATAGGTCATGAATTTGAAATAGAGCAAAGGGGTATATAGGAGGGTTTAGAGGGAGGATGGAGAAAGGACAAACCTTGAAATTATATTATGATCTCAAAAATAAATAAATGAATAGACTAGTCTCCCTGTCTAATACAATCAGGCTCATGTGTTACAGCCTATAGAGATAGCATCCTCAGATCTGTGATGTTATTTGACTTTGTGAATATTATTTTTAATCTGAAGTCTCACTTTTTGTGTCAATAAATTATGACAACTGCATATAGTCACACACTTATCACCCTAGCATTATGAGGAATACTTTCATTCAGTGTCCCCAGTGACCCAGATTTACACAGAAGACAGAGGGACCCTGGCATATAAACCTTTCAGTCTGTTTCAAAGATGAAAGAGTCTGAAATACAAAGATGGATCACCCACCTAACTTCTCTTATCCTTCTAACACCCTAAAATTTCATTTTGAGATTCTCACATAGCCAGTCTTGCCCCTAGACTTTGCTCTGTGGTGATCACGCACCTGTCCACCCCCTCCCGCCTCCCGTCATGCTTTTACTTTTTTCCCCAGAATTTCATAAAACAGATTCCTGCAATACCCAGATTCCTATCCAGCTTTATTTCCTATGTTCTATGATGGGTTTGAGAAAAGTTCTTCATTTGTAATTTATTCTGTTTTCCTTGTTAGAGTAATGGGAATAATGCCCTCTCCAACTGTGCCCATTTCTGGGCTGAAATCAGTCACCTACTTTTTGAAGGGAGGAAGAAAACCTTGAACAAAATATACACATATATTATTAAGAGTAGGTAACATGCGTATAATGGTCAGAGCTTTCCAAAAGGAAAGGATGGATCATAACACCCAAAAATATGAGAAATTGTTCAAAATTGCAGAGAACACAAAATATAGACCTAAAGAACTACTTACTTTACAAAGACACTTTACAATAGTCCTTTTATGACGATCTGGGGGCAAAAACAACTGCTTTAAGCAGTTCTCTGCTGGTGGTTATTGTACTCTGGTCTTACCAATTAAGTACCAGCATCTCACAGAAAGGCAGCAATTGCATCATAACTCTATTTATGGAGCTGGATGGAATGAATGCGTGGCGACTTTTGTTTCCCAACGGACTCATCGTCTAACGGTAATCATAAAATGATTGCTCTGCAACCCTGTAAGTGATTACACGTTACTAAAAGGAAAGGCATCAGCCTCTCAGTGCACACTCAGGGAGTTCCCACCTTGGCAGAAGAAATTGGGTGTGAGCCTGGGAGCCTTGCTTCACACCAGTGCAAGTGAATATGGTCCTCTGTACACTGCATCCTCCTTGGGGGTTTAAAACATAAAGGTAAATTCTGTTCCTCCTAAAAGATTGCCGCTCGCCACATAGCTCTTTATTTGTATATTTAAGCCTCCTTCATTGGACATAAGAGGGATAATATTATATAAACATTTAAAGGGACAGATTGTTTTTTGAGAGATGGGAAGAAAGGGAAGCAACAATATTGTACACTGAAAGCCTTCAAATAGCTTTCAGAAATCAACACACAAGCACATATGTATATACACACAAATATGCCGTTGCCAAAATACACATACACACATATGCATACAAATATCTGTATATATACATGCATATATATATACATACATGCACACATACATGTATACACACATATATACACACATATGTATGTATATATACAGACACACATGCACAAACATGTATACACACACACACTTCTTTAAACCATATAAGAAACACATCCTACAGTTGTTTTGGTGAGAGAATGGCAGGACATGATGAGATAACTCAGAAGGTGCAGGGGGAACATGTCACCTGTTAGGACTTCTATGAAGACAGGGATGGGGTTGGAGAGGAGGAAGCAGCTACCACGTTGGCCTTGGTTGCTTTTTGCCATCTCACCTGTGCTCTGGGAGCCATCTTAGATCTAGCACCGTGTGCAGCAGATCAGGGCTCTAGGGACCCACAGGAGACTGTGGCGCCTCACTCTCGGTCCTACTTTTTCCTTCACAAGGTTGACCTCCACATGCCCCACAGATGCTTAAAGTCTAATATATGTGTAAGAGAATAACCAAAGACCATACATAATGCACCTGTAATAATACACAGTCATTCACTCATTCAAAACAAACATGAAGTGTACCTCTCATAACATATGTTTGAAAATAAGATAAATATGCCATTGCCAAAATCAGCCCAGCACTCAGAGCCAAGAAGCGTTAAAGGATGATGACGTGGCAAGGTATTTAAATGCTGGAGGGAAAACGCGGTATGCCTGAAAAGCATGCACATCACAGGTCCTGGCTCACCGGCAGGAATCATCGGTGCTAGCATAAACTTCTCAAGCATCCCTTGATTTCTAGCCATTCTTTCCTTTGTTAAAACAACCTGAGATAACTGAATGCTATCGAGCAAGGTTTATTTCAGTTTTGTTTTGGAAGTACATAACCTGCAAGGTTTGTCCCTGTGGCACTGAACTTACAAAAGGCAGCGGAGCCTGGCTGGAAGACACGCTACGGTAAGGCTGCTCACCTCATAGTTAGAAAGTAAAGGAGAAGAAAAGACACAGGGGTCCCCCAACACCCTCCAAGAGTAGGTCCCCAGTAGCCCAAAGCCCCTAGGCCCAACATCCGAAGGTTTCTATGCTTCCATGAGCCAGGCCGGGTACCAATTCCTTAATGCCTGGACATTGAAATGACACTCAAATGTTACCCTGTAGCATGTCACTAAATGCTTTAAGGTTCACTGGAAGGCAGATGATGTTTTTTAAAAAGATTTATTTATTTACTATATGTAAGTACTCTGTAGCTGTCTTCAGACACACCCAGAAGAGGACATCAGATCACATTACGGGTGGTTGTGAGCCACCATGTGGTTGCTGGGATTTGAACTCAGACCCTCCGGAAGAGGAGTCAGTGCTCTTAACTGCTGAGCCATCTCTCCAGCCCACGGCAGATGATTCTTTCTCTAACATCTACTTTTCTTTCATTCTCAGCATCACCCATGGTGTTAAGTTTTCATCTGACTACATGGAAGCAAGAAGTGTGCTCCGTGCTCTACCTTACAGCCTTCTGTGGCTATGTGTGGACAATATTGGTCATTGAAGCACAGATAAAAGGTGGGACTTCCAGGGAGACCAATAAAGGGGAGAGGACCAGGTTTTTCTGCCTCTTGCCCTTCTTTATTGATTAGAGAACAGGAGCAAAGACACAGTCAGCTAACCTTACTGATGGGAGAGATCTGCCTAAGCAAGTAGAGCAGAAATAGGCCAGAAAAATAAGACTCCAAGGCACTGATGCGAGAGCAGCTACCGCACAACCACAGTCGCCTGTCTCCAAGGTGATTTCATGGAGATGAGAAATGAACTTGCGTTTTCTAAAGACAACTTTATCTTGGGCTGAAACCAATCCTAAAACAACAACAACAACAACAACAACAACAAAAAAGTATTCTAAAATTGTATCAGACTATCAGACTAAAGACCATTATTGTGGTATTTTATTTGCTGGTTTGTATACAGTGAGTGTGTGAGAATATTATCTGAGCTGAGTAATTTTTCAATTGACCATATTATATCGATGAGGCATTCTGAATATGTCTACGATTTTGAATTAGTCTATAATCAAGTAACTCTTAAGTGAGGTATTCCTCGGTGATCCTATATACTCTGAGCCCTCAAAGGGGCTTCAAGCTTCTGAGGTAACAATCCCACCTATACATCTGCTGACATATGAGTCCCAGCCTGTTCTTCCCCTGGCTGCCCTGTGGATTTGCACACTGACAGTCCCCCCTCCCCTGCCCCATAACCACGTGAGTGACTTTCTTCATGAAACCTCTTAATACATGTCAGGATTGATTTCATTTCTCTGGCTCAGTTTTGCCTGATACATCTTGAAATAAAAAAGAGTAAAAATAGAACAAAAGGATGATTGGGAGGGGGAAGCAAGTTCTATGAATAAATTAAGGTCTGATTTTTCTCACAATTATGTCCAAGTCCCAGATAAGGAAGTATTTATAGTTTGCTTTGTCCGTATGTAAGCCTTAGGAAAATTTCCATTTTCAAAACAAACAAAAAAACAAAAAAAAAAACAATAAAAATCACAACAAAAAAACTACTTTGTGGTTATTTCCTCTCGTAGTCCTTTTTCTAAGATGACAACATTCCATATTATTTAATTGAATTCATTTTATTCAAATTTCTCCACTATAGCCAAAGCCAGTTGGAAAAGTCCATTTTGATCAAGGAAGGAGTATTTATGACAGATCACATGCCTTCTTTTTTTTATCCTCTTATTTCATACATTTGAACAGTTTGTTTATTTTTAAGAGTCTGTTAATGGTCTGTGACTTCCACCAATTGTCTCTGTGACCATCATTTGCTGATAAGTTCCTGGGATGATGTTTGTCTCTGTTCATGCTCTTTGTTCTGATATATAAGAGAATAACTTCCCCATTACTAATCTTGAATTTGATAAACTGAAGTTTTGTATAGACTGTTTATCTGGAAGTCACTCTTTTCAGTCATCTAGGATCTGAGCTGTTCTGGCATCGCTAAATGATTCAAGGTTGTTAAGCCATGAGTGACAAGATGATCCCTCACTGGAATGATGGGATTTCCACTGATAGGAATTTACAAGAGTGAGTTTTGGAATATGTATGAATGGGAATATTTTAGGGGGAAAAAAGAGTTCATAGTCAAGTTATTTCGGAACATGATCATCGTAATATAGAACTTCTCCTAGCCTTGACATGCTGCCATACAGCACAAATGACCAGAATTAAAGCCAGCACACGGCATCCCCACTACCACACCACTCAGATTTGAGCAATCATCCTGGGTAAACGGTTTGCTGTTGAGTAGAACCATCTTTTTTTTTTTTTTTCCAAGAGATTGACTCGGACCGGTGTTGGAATGATCTGGCTAATGATCACCTTATAGAATTACTGTAAATAACACAACAGAAATACTATCTGTGACCTGAGCATCAGCAGTGCACTACACACAGCTCAGAATGTGACACTGAACATGCTTGGTGAGAGTTGACACATGCCACAAGTGCAAGAGAACTTGAGGTTTGAGAGATTTTATTCTTGCTTCTAAGCACCACCAGTTCTTTCCTTAGGTGTTCCCCAACACCCATGATATGCTTGTAATTGTCATTAATCTTTAACTACTTTCTTCTTGAACAAAGGTATTTCTCATGATACCCACAGATGGGCAGACATCTTTCAGGTTTTAATAGCAGCTCTGCTATAGCCATGTGACCCAAAACTCTTCGTAAGAACTTGCTCCTGATTTTTAACATTTGATAGTTTTGCATTAACACTAAGAAAATGGGTCAAAGATTATAGCATCTTTGTAGCTCTCTGTGAAATACAACGATAAACTTCCCAAAGTTGACCCGACCCAGAACACAGCCCATCTTCATTCTCGGTTTCGTTTTGATTCCCCAGGTAGCAAACACTTTAGCTTTGCTGAGATGACTTTGTGCATTCAAGATGAATCTGTTAAATAGTATCAGTGCACACATATTTAGCACACCAGGCTGGAATGGCAGTTCTCAGGGACACATGGGCTATCAGTTTTCATTGTGGGAGCCTTAACAGACATCTACAGAGAAAATGAGAAAGAGTGGAGTTGTCATGAGAAAATCTAAGATAAATTCAGAAAAGAGAATTAAAGCAGATTTAAATTGATGCAGTTTAAAAATTGCCTATTGGAAATTATTTTCCCTTTAACTCAATTCAAAGGTTTTAATAAGCTACTACTTACATTTAAAAAACACGTATATAAATTTTTACTTTTTAATGCCCCCCCCCAAGAGCTCCCAGGTACTAAACCATCAACCAAAGAGTACACATAGAGAGACCCATGGCTACAGCTGTATATGTAGCAGAGGATGGCCTTATCTGGCATCAATGGGAAGAGGATGCCCTTGGTCCTGTGGAAGCTTGAGGCCCCAGCATAGGGGGATGCTAGGGCAGTGAGGTGGGAGTGGATGGGGGGAGCACCCTCAAGAGGCAAGGGGAGCAGGGATAGGATGGAGGAGTTTGTGGAGGGGAAACCAGAAAGGGGGACAACATTTGAAATTAAAATAAATAACTAATAAAAAGCAAAACAACAAAAAAATTACTTTTTAATATTCTGAAGCCAAAATGTTGGAATATGAATTGTGTAGATTAAGCACAAACATCGATACTGAAAAAGGTAAGTTTTACTTTTAAAAAGCCTAGAAGTAGGCTATCTTAGCTAGACAGCTCCCCCAATTTTGTATGAAATGAATACTAATATACATTAAGTCAGAGTACACCTCTAAAAGTGCCTCTATAAGATGCTTATATAGTGTCTTATATTATCTCCATAATTTTCTGTTTTTCTGAGTGAATTATAAAAATATGATATTTAAAATATAAAACATAACTGATTTTAAAAAAAAACACTGAACAAAAACCATTCTTGTCCCCTTTATTCCTTTATTGCCTCATTTTCCCCCTTCCTTCTTGCGGCTACTTACTACTCTTTATAAGATGGGCATTCTCTATCTCCCAGCAGATGTGTCAAATACATAAGGCTTTCACCCAAAGCATTTACCCCAAGAGCAAGTCGGGCGTCAAAAGACTTAAACATAGGCAGCTAATTGAATGGATGAAGTCCCCATTACCTTTAAATAAAACCTTAGAGAAGCCTCCTGCCCCTGCATGTCACGAATGCTTCTTGGTCTGCTTTAATCACACTTAACAGAGACACCATATAAACGCTACCCAAGGTCAACGTACCTAGCTCTCTCCTGGTGCCTCATGGCTGAAAGAGACTGGGCATAGAGGACAAAAGATGAAATCGTGTGCCATGAAAAATGCCTGGGAAAATACAAACTATTGATTGTCTCTTTCCACAGACTGTATCTGAATGTATACATTGTATACCCGGGAACTGAGTTTTCTTTAAAGGAGTCATACTACAGCACATGGAAGTAAGACTGCCCCAGTCCTGCCTTTCAGTGGGATAAAGACGGAACGTGCAAGTCATGTCACTCCTCGAGAATTATCTCTCTCCATCAGCGCACCTTCACTGCAAACATTCAGCCTCCCCATTATCGATGTTTATCAAAATCCTCCCTTTAATAATTTATGTACCACAAATATATTTTTCCTAATTTATAACTCACATTTTAATTGAATCTGCATTTCCTTTGTTCATTTATATAATTGGATCATAGTCACTTTAAAGATATTTTTATTCTTCCTTAATGACATCATCTCAGGTGATTTGTATTTTTTTATTTCCAAGTTAAAAAACAAACCCTCCTGTGTTCAAGTCCACTGTCCTTTTCCACTTTGTTAATTATCTTGGAGTTTTGGTCCATTTTTGCTTATACCAATACCAACTTACTATTTTTTTCCCAGCACTTCCAATGCACTGGAAATAATTGGAAACACTCTTTCTTTAAAGTTTACACAGGGCATGAACTATACCAGCTGATGTAATTTTCTCTAGTTTATCCACTATTGTTAGGGATACATAAGGTAACTTGAAAATAATCGTTTAGTTTCTATGCTTTAAAAAAAAAAAAGCCTGAACCACTGAAGACATACGTTTCTTAAATATCTGAATGCATGTATTTGTCAATCAGTTCTAGCTTTCCGAATGTTCCCTGGAGGACATAGCTTTGATGGCCTCCCCTCTTCTCCTTGCTTGGTTTTCTTCCCGCCTCCATTAAACAAGCACAGGCTTATAAATTATATTAAATGGAACAGGAAACTATTGAGAGGGGAAAAAAAAGAAACTGTAGAAAGGATAGAAGTTTCAACCAGGATAAAGACAGCACTTTAAAATCCAGCAAAATTTCAGAATAGAAGAGTCTTCAGTCCTCGAAAGCAGGGTGGGTCTCTCCTCCGCGACATCAGTGGCTTATTTCTGTCTTCTTCTATCTTGTACCTCCAAAATCAATGAGTGAAAAAGCAGACATGGCTTACTTGAACCACTAAGTAGAAAGTATCTCTGGCTCAATTCCTCCACCTGAATATCACCTATAGCAAGCATCCTACACACTACAAAATCCTCCAAAACGTTTGGCTCACAGCAATTCAACTCATTCACATACAGCCATTCACATCAGCTCTGTTCATTCACTGTGCCCTACAAAGTTCCCATCCCATCCAAAAAAAAATTAGAGCAACTCAGCCATGCAAATTAGCACAGAAGTAGCTATTTACTAAATAGATCCCTTGTGGTTTTAAAGAGTACAGAGAGCTTCGAAAACTACCTAACCAAGACTGTTCAAAGTTTAAGCCCTGGAAGGGGCTGGCTCACTATAGACGAGGACTTCCAAGTACCAAGTTTTTAAGAAGAGTCATGTAATAGCTGGGCGACAGTCATAAGGGCTTTTAAAGCAATATTAATTGAATAATTAATGTGGAGATGGCATTGGCATAGTGTACATCTCCTGTCTAGGGGAATAGGCATCTCCATCCTGGGGCTAGACTACAAAATGGAGAAGTGCAGGAGATTTTTCAAACTATGGGGAATAGCAGCTGTCCTGGGTACATATTCTCCATCCCCACCTCCGAATGAAAGGAAAACTTAGAAAAAGAACCCAGAAGACCAGCTCCTAGGAATACCTTAGGACAAAGGTTTATTTTGTGTCTCACACTGGTGATAACTACAGTACTATAGTAATGACAATCTGGCTTAGACGTTTGCCATTATCAGGAACTAGCCTTCTACTGTCTTAAATGAGATGCTCAAAAAAAACCATGGTAAATTAATACCTTTGTATTATTTTATGAGTTTCCTCCATTCATTGTGTATCTGGAGACAGTTTTCACTTATAAATTCCAGCATCCAATTGTACCTGATCAGTGGAATGATCACGCTCTATACACGAACATTTGAGACATGACATCTGAAGAGCTGTGAACCACTGCAATTTCCAACTTGGGCTAGTGTGGAGCTACTGCATTCAAAACCTAGGTAAAATAAGAGGAGCTCCTCTTAAATGAAAATTAACATAGGTACTGCGTGTCATCTTTCAATTCTGGAATGTTACCCAATAGCTATATTTTGTGAGATATTTTACAAAGATAAGTGGTTCATTACTTGTTGGATTAGATCAGTGCTGTTCTTTTAAACAAATCAAATTGATGTTATATTAAACAGGCTCCCAGGAGGGAAACTGTGGGACAGGGCTTGTCATGAATTGACTTCATTTTGAACACCATGAGCTGCTGTTGTAAGACTGGGCTATAGAGTCACCCAGGGACCATAGCATTTTGTAAAACAGGAAAGAGAAATGTCTTGAATACAATTCTGTGGGTGAGTTTTTCTATTTAATAAATGCACCCTGATCAAGGACATGACACAACTCTTCACTTTACTCTCTGAAGAAAAGAGAAAATGTGTCTGTGGAAATTAGCCCCCGTAACAAGAACAATCAGAAATGCCCAGGAGAGAGCCCAGGTTGAAAAGAACTATCCCCTGAGCCCTGGCAGGTTCGTGTTGATCAACCCTAGTAGAGAGTGAGGGGGAGGAATGAGCAAAAAGCTGGAGGCTGAGCAGAAAGGGGGCTGACTGTGTATGAATGATTCTGTTTGGTTGCTCATGTGGGCTTTTATCTGGTAACCATGATAAAGTTAGGAGTTTTAAAACAGTTTTGATAGTTTTATATAAGAATTTCATACATGCATATAATAAACTAGACTCCTTTCCCCTCTTATCCCAAGCTCTCCCCGGCCACTGTCCCCTCCCAACTTCAGCTGCTCTTTTTTTTCCCTCCAAATAAGCTCCTTCCACTTAGTGGTCCCTGTATGTGGTGTGTGTAAGGTCATCTACTGGACCATCAGTAGCCTCTCAGGGGCTGACTTCCATCAGAAAAAATTATTCTTCCTCCCCCAATAGCTAGCTATACATTCTCAGTAGTTCTTCAGCTAGGAGTGGTAGGTAGTTCATGAGACCTCCCTCATCCATGCTGGGATCTGAGCTGATTTGGAGTTCTGCAAATATTCTTCAAGCCATCAGAGCTACTGCGAATGTATGTGTTCAACAGCGCTGTCATGTCCAGGTAATACTGGACACCGTTTTAATAAAGATACCCACTGTCTCTGACTTTGAAAATCTTTCCACTCTCTCTCCCACCCAAGATGATATGACACTTGGCAGGGGTAGGGGAAATAGGGTTGTTCCATTTGTGGCTGAGCACTCCAAAGTCTTATCTGCATGTTGAATAACTAGCTCTATATTTATCATCATTTACTAGGAATATGGTCCTCTAGAGAAAATAGGTAGATGTTCTAATATTTAGATATAAAGATAAGCATTTTAAGGATGATAACAGAGAGGATAGACCTGACCTTTGGGAATAAGATTCTAGCAATAAGCATAAATAAACACAGAATATTCCATATTTTTGTCAAATTTGACCCAATTCTTACCATTCAGCAAAGTTCTCAGGGCTCAAAAGGATTCTGTTTTTAGAATTAGCATTCTGGTTCATTTCCCACTGTTGATTAGATTGGCATCGAGTGCTTGAGTTCTTTTGAGTTCTTCACTGAGTGTGCAGGCTGTGTTCTGCATACCTTCCAGAGCAGTGATTGCTGTCATGCCTTCCCTGCTGTGTTACATGGACATGATCAGGATGGTTATTTATCAGTGCCCTTTTATGTGGGGTTCCTATTAAAGCTAAGGCTAAGCCCGATAAGATGTTATGATCATTTAAACTGGCTAATCTTCCTCCATTCCCCAAAGAGCTTTTCTTAAAACATTCCTCAGAAATAATTTACCTTCCCATGCAGCAGTCCCAATTAAAATGTGAGGTTCAATGGCTTGTAGTCTACTGGACCTGTGGAATTAACACTAAAGTTTTGGGCTGTTTTCATCACTTCTAAAAGGAATCCTGTAACCTTAGCTGCCAGTAACTACCACCTTCTACACCTAGTCCTAAAGCAATGACTAGTTGATGTTCAGATGTGCAGGTTTCCTAATTTAGGGCATTTCCTGTGAATGGAATTCATAAACTGTGTGCCCTTTTGTGGCTGACTTTATCTGGTATTATATTTTCAAGATTTATGTACATGGTAGCAGTTATTAGAAATCTGTGGCCAAATAATTTTTCATTGTACATATATGCCATATTTAGTTTTAGTTAATTAGACATCTATTAACCTTTGGTTTGTGGCTATCATAGATAATGCTGTCATCTATGCATATTATTGCTTAAACTTTTGTAAAGGTTTATTTTATAATTTTTAATGAGTACAAGCATCTGGAAACCAGGACTATTTAATTCTCCTGGGGCTAGAGCCAGTAGATGTATGTGCTTTGAAGCAAATGTGTGTCTTCTGCAAGACCAGTACATTCTCCTAACAATGGAGGTATATCTCCATTCCAAATAAATACATTTATAATTATTTTAAGATGGGGTCTTAATGTATAGCTATGGTTGGGCTAAAAGTTGATATGTAGACTAGACCCTCCTCAGACCCACAAGGATCCACTTGCCTCTGTTTCTCTGTTACTGGGATTAAAAAGCATGTGCCACCATGTCCGGCTTATGTAAAAAGTTTGTGTGGACATCTTTTTACGTGTATAGGTGTGTGGGTGTGGGCTGTGCACAATGATGCGAGGGAGTGAATATGTACACATCCATGAAGAGGCCAAAGGATGATTTTTTTTAATTGTCCTGTTTATCACTTTTCTGTTCATTGAGACAGGCTCCCACTGGTAGCTAGGTGGGTGACAAGCAAGCCCTAACAAGTTTCTTATCCGTACCCACCAACACAGTACTCTAATAGTTGCAGGGAGCCATGCCCAAGTTTACAATGAATGCTAGGAAGTCAAACTCAGGTTTCCTGCAAGCGTACCCGTTACTCACCGAACTATCTTTATAAACCCCCCCCCCCTTTTCACATCTCTTGGGTAAATTTATCAGAGTAGAATTACAGGCACATAACGTAGCTCTACATTTAGTATTCAGTGAGTCTCTAGACCATCTTCAAAAGGTCCTACCATATTTTATTACCTTACTAGCAGCATAAAGTGTTGGAATATCTGTAGTTTCTCACAAATGCTTGCTTCAATCTGCCCCTTTTATTTTGGTCACCCCAGTGGATGTGAGTAGAAGCTCATTGTATTTGTTGATGGTGTTTCCCTGGTAATGAATGACACCGGCTATCTTTTCATGTTCTATTGGTCATCTATAATATCCTTTGCCCAGGTGTCATTGGCCTGATTTTCTTTTTATTACCCACAGAGTCCTGCAATGCCCCCTGATATCCTCCTCCATTCCATGGCTTCTTGCTTTCCTCTCCAAAAAGTAGTTGAGCCAGAAGCAAAGCTCTTATAGAACTTTGTTTTCCTGCAGTAAGCTTCTGCCTTTCAGGAGAGCATCGAGGGTTTTATTGCCTTCCTCAAGGCTCCATGACATGACTAAATAAACCCGACACAATTCTCTTCTGCACTGCTAGTTACAGCTTTTCAACTGGAACTGGTTTTATGGATCCCTACGGGGCTGGCAAACAGAATCGCAATGATTTGGAGAGCTAGGCGAATTCCTAAAGAAATTACAAAATTTTAGTTTTCCCTCCACACTCTTGCAATGGTGATATAGTTTTCACATTGACTTTAAAGGTCCGCCTTTTATGTTTTGTATCAAGACAAAAAAACCAGTTCATTTTACAAGCTTAGGAAATTATTTAAATAATAGGTGAGCATTCATTCTTCTCTGATTCCCGTGAGCTTGGTACATTTGTAAAGGTCAGTCTTCAGAATAAAGGTAAATCTTGCACAACAGTTTTTACATGATAAACCTATCATTCAAAAATATAAGGAATTGACAAAAGTGTGAGTATATTCACATATTCTAGAATACCCTCCTCAGTATTTTATTAGTAAATAAAATGAAATGAAAAAGAAAGCCAGAAAATATGAATGAAATAATGTAAGAAATATGAAAAAATTAACAATTATTCTAGAGTTAGCTGCCTGAGTATCTATGAGAAAGTCTAGAGTACTCCTCTCCAAGGGTTTGGGTGGGGCTCAGAATGTACAGAACCTGCCTAGCATGCATAAAGCACTGGCCTCGTTTCTAAGTACTGCATATAAAGTCACAGAGTGGTTCTTCCCACCAAGAGGACATTTTAGTTCAGCACAGTTCTGCGGCCTGTCATCTCAGTGCTGGTGAAGGTAAGACAGAAGAAACAAAATCTCAAGGCCAGAATGGCTCAGGCTAGCTAGAACTGCATAGCAAGACCCCAACTCAAATTGTATGTATGTGTGTGTATGTATACATGTATAATTTTCTCCATTCAGGAGGTTAATAATAATTTTTGCTTACCTTCCATTCATTTACCTTAGGACAGAATTGCAAATATGGCATCAGGTATGATGGGGACACCTTGTATAATCCAGGAACTCCACAACTCAATGGCCTGACTGTCTGCTCTCCTCTAGGTCCCTGAATTGCAGCCATCACAATTCAATTAGAGAAATATATGAAGCTGTCTTACACTAAGACCCTCACCCTTTTTTAAAATCAGGAAATGAGGTAAATTTTCCTTTTCATTAAAAAGCATTACCGAGAAAACCTAGGGATAGGCACTCACTAATCCCATAGAAACTCTTCCACGAATTCTTCAAGGGAAACACCAGAGAGTGATAACGGAGAAGCAAGAGTCATAGGGTTCTCCTGAAGTTTTGTCCCAAGTCTCTCCTGATCTCTAGTTAAGTGAACTAGAACATGAGGGCTACATTCGTGGACCTATTGGCCTCTGAATTTCTGAAGACAGAATCCCTGAGAGTTATGGGAGAGAGATAACCAAGATGGAGAACGAGTCAGTATGGTTTGCCGATGGCTTCTTGGGGTGAGCCAAGAGAATATGAATAGAATAGCCGAATGATGAGCAGAAAGTAAGAGGGCTGCTTTCCAGGATTTGGGAAGGAACTGAAAAATTTAGCGTGTTTATATATCCTTAAAATAAAAAAGAAGATGCATTTTTCCTTCCACATTGAGCCACATCTAGCTGCAGTAGAAATTGAGAGACATGGTGAAAAGTAAATAGCCACCTGTCTTGTTAGATTACAGCACACTCTAAGGGCGTGTACCTGAGAACATTTGCCCAACATACTCAAAGCTTTCAATGTGATCCCCAGAATGGCAAGGAAACAAAATTCAGTGAGCTGTTGGTTCTTCAAGGGAGTGTGCGGAATAACTCAGATGAAATAAACCTGAATGTGGTGTCAATGACATAGCCCCGAGGCGATCAGGTCTGGAGCCCTGGTGACCAACACTGTGTAGACGATTGGTGTGTTCTTAAGTTTTACAGGGGAAAAAAACAAAACAAAACAGTGAAAGGCCATACAGATAGAAAATAGTTCTTCTCTAAAGTAACTGGAGCAAATTTCTGATCAAATGAATAAAGAAATAATAAGACGGGTGTGAGGGAAGATGACTGACAGAAGAGAAGATGAGGGCTGCCTCTAGGCCTCTTTAAGGTCTGAAGAGAATAGGGAGAGCTTGAAGATGTTCAGTATCAACATCTCAGCTTAATCTGTTTATTAACTAACTTTGATGACATAAAAAAATTAAAAAGTTAATACCCAAGCATGTGTGCCCCGATCCAGGCAAATTGCTTCCACTTATCTCTAACGCCCGCTGATGACAGCACCGTGTCTCTAAAAACTCTGTAGGGAACGCTCAAATTTCAAGTCATGATGCTCTTTTGAAAACATGCTTGATGGAAACTTCGTCTTGTCGCCCTTAACCAAGTTCTCAGCACTTCTGCGCCAGCTATTCATCGCGGATTTGATACACTGGTGATTCACCAGTCAGAGCTTTCAACCTCCTTCTGAACCATCTTCCACACCAGATCTGTTAGTCTCAGCTAAGGAGCCCCAGGAAGCGGTCTGGAAGCATCAAGAGACCAGTGCAGTTCCAGTGGTACCTGGAGTGTGTCTACAACAGCCTAAGGACCTGGTGCGTGCTCCCATGCAATGGGGGAGCTCACCACTGCCCAGCCAATTCCTTCCTTCTCATAAGTACAACCCACAACCCTCTACCCTTTGCTGCCCTCATGAACTCAGCCTCCATGTTAACAGTACATTTAGAATCATCATCTTAAGATTAGGCTTCTGATTTCGGTACGTTTCTGTTCTCAGGGGTTGCTTGCATCTCTAGAATGAAGTAAGGCGCTCTAAGTATCATTCTTTTCTGCATGTTTGCATGGGCTCTTGCTCCTGTTATGAACGCTGTGGCCACTGTCCCCCAGGCCCTTGGATCAGTTTGTGTTGTTCTGTTTAGTTGCCAGCTCGATATCAGCTCCTCTGAGAATCCATCTCATATTCCCTGACCCTGGGGAGGAGTGCTCTGTGTGCCCCAGCCACATCCCTTTTCCCCAAGAACACAGATCACATGGCGTGCTTCTGACATGTTTGTCATTGCCTTTGAGGGGCAGGTATCATGGTAGAAGAGATTCTTCTAGTCAGCTCTGTGGCTGCCTTCGGTGTCTTATATGTGGTGGATTCTTAAGAATAAAAGGATAAATAATGTTGTCCCATTTATTTAATAAAAACTTGTTTCTCTTTGGGATGACATGGAATAATACCTACTTTACAAAAATTTTCTTCATATATTTGAGTCATTACTATTTTTTCTCTTTATACCCTCTATAAACTACGGTAAACATTGACAATTTTTAATTCCTTCACAAGAAATGTACATGTGAACTTGAGGGAACATAATATCCCATATACGATCACCAAACCCAGACACTACTGTGGATGCCAACAAGTACTTGATGGCAGGAGCCTGATATAGCTGTCCCCTGAGAGGCTCTGCCAGTGCCTGACAAATACAGAAGTGGATGCTCACAGCTATCCACTGGACAAAGCACAGAGTCCCTAGTGAAGGAGCTAGAGAAAGTACCCAAGGAGCCGAAGGGGTTTGCAGCCCCATAGGAGGAACATTAATATGAACTAACCAGTACCCCCAGAGCTCGCAGGGACTAAACCATCAACCAAAGAGTACACATGGTGGGACTCATGGCTCCAGCTGCATATGTAGCAAAGGATGGCCTAGTAGGATATCAATGGGAGGAGAGGCTCTTTGTCCTATGGCGTCTCTATGCCCCAGTGTAGGGGAATCCCAGGGCCAGGAAGTGGGAGTGGGTGGGTTGGTGAGCCCGGGGGAAGGGAATAATGGAAGGGGGTTCTCGGAAGGAGACCAGCATTATAGTACTATAGGAAACACGTTTAAGTTACATCCTTTCTTTTTCTTATTAGAAACAATGACCTATAATCACCTTAGCCTTCTATTCTTTCTAGAAAAAGTATTCATTGTGCACTTTATAGCCACGGGGTAAGTTATATTACAGAGCTAACTCAGTTTCCTTATTTCCTCTGTTACAGATCTGTCAGTGAGGCGAGGACTTTATTATGTGTTTCATTCGAGGATCACAGCAGTCCAAGTGAGATGGTGACATTATTGCTTCGTGGGATTGTGACATTATTGCTGTGTCATCTGCAACTCCCTTATATTTGTTACTGAGCCAACAAAATTACACAGCTTTTATCATTTGATGCCAGGAAGTTTATCAGTACATTTAAAAAAACATTATGCTTTAGAAACATTAATACCTGAGTAGGATCTGATTCAATTGCACTTCCCTTTTCTTTTCCCCTCTTTTAAAAAATTAAATTTTGCTCCTTGCCGATTTCATATATGTATAATGTTTTCTGATTATCCCCAACCCCCTCCATGTCTTATTTCCCCCCCTATCCTGCACACCCCTCTTCCCTGTTAATCTTATTCCCACCCTCATGTCTTCCTGCTTTGGTTTTGCCCTTCTCGCTCTGACCAGAGCCTTCTGTGTAGCCATGGAGCTAGAACTATCTATTGGAGTGTAGTGGCACACAACTGACAAAACTGCCTCCTCTTCTCCCGGATTCTATTTGTATCCTACATTCTGGTAGCAAGGCTTGGGGGCCCCCGATGAGCCCCATGAGTCTTCTTGCCTGATTGTCAAGAAGGCCTGTCTTGTAGAAACCCAGTGCAAGTAATTATAGTAATCACGAGGTCACGATTACATCAGCTGTGTTTTGTCAAGAGGAGGGAATGTCATTGTCCTCTCTTTTTCTGGCTCTTAAATTCTTCCCATCTCTTCTAATGCAATGTTCCCTGAGCTTCCTTGGGCAGGAGGTGCAGATAAATGACTTGTTTGGGGGCTAAGCTCTTATCTGTCACTTATTCTTAGCCTTTGGGCAGTAATGGGTCTCTATATTCACTGCAGATCGAAGCTTCTTTGATTAGAGTTGAGAAGAAGAGCCTTTGTGTAAGAGTGTGAGCATTCTTATGTAGAAAGCAAGTTTGACAGTGGGTGTACTTAGCTACCTTCAGCAGTAGTTATCCTTAAAGTACCCGTGACTTTTGGAGACATAAATATTTAACCAGGCTTACAGCACCAGGATGAGATCCCTTCCTTAGACCAGACTTCAAACTCAACCAGACAACTGGTTATCTCTGGGATCACCATGCCCATTTTGTACACGTGGGCCCACAGGTTGCTGTGGTTTGTGGAGTTCAACAGTGAGCAATACAGCGATTTCCTTCCCGTCCCAGCAGGCTGCATGACACCTTAAAGCAGTTTGAAATATAACCAGCAGGAAGGAGAGTTTTAGGTCAATTCCAGCTTGATTTCTCTCCAGCTTTCAGCCATGGTGTATGATGTCTTTCAGCTTTCAGCCATGGTGTGTGGTGTCTATAGTAATAAAGTCGTATCATTCCGTTCTAGTGAACAGCCAAGAAGAAAAAGAACAGTTGTACTGTTAGGGGGATGTTCTTGGGCCTTCCTGACTAAATCCCCACAGAAGTATCCCACATTTGGCAGGATGCTATAGTTTAGGAATTCTCTGCTTCTAGGAGCAGCAACACTATGCAACCCTATAGAGTATTTCTCTTCAACATTTTCTTTTAAATTGTTGATTTGGTTTAGAAGGAAGGTAGTACATTTCTCTGTGGCTTTATCATGGTCTATGCTCTTTCCCCTGTCACCCCATCCTCCTGTCTCCTAACCACTCCCTTCCATCACCAATAAGCCTGTCTCTGCTTTCACTGACTTCTGTTCTATGTGCCCCGTGTAAGGCTTAATTCCAAGACTCTATTTTCATTCAAAATTAGCACATCTATGACAGACATCAAATATAGATTATGTTGTTAAAAACTAATCAAGACTCAACAATAATTTCTCATTAGAGTTATAACAGAATTTTATGTCACTTCAAGGTAGTCTGTTTTTCTTATATCTATTTTTAAATTTCTTAAAATCTTCACATAAGAATATAAAATTCTGCCGGGTGTGGTGGCGCATGCCTTTAATCCCAGCACTCGGGAAGCAGAGGCAGGCGGATTTCTGAGTTCGAGGCCAGCCTGGTCTACAAAGTGAGTTCCAGGACAGCCAGGGCTATACAGAGAAACCCTGTCTCAAAAAACCAAAAAAAATAAAAATAAAAAAATAAAAAAAATAAATAAAATTCTACCTCTGAAATGTTTGATTATTCTTTTGGAGCAGTGTTCTGGAAATAAAAATGATTCCTTGATTCTTTGTCCACGAGCCTAGCCATTTTCTTTAACAAGGCATGACCTGGCTCTGTACTGTGTAGGGAGGTTTCTAGGTGCTTCAGTGGACACTCTGTTATCTTGTGGCATTCCTTTTAAACCCAAAGTTGAGATGCTCAAAGACTCAGGACACTAAGTCAACCCAAGTATTACCACCAGTGCGAAGCTGCTGGGCAGACTGTGGGCTGCAGCAGCATCTGTGGGTACACAGGAGCAGAGCACAGCTGGGCCAGCTGCCACCACTCAACACCCACACGAGTGTCTTTCTCCAACAAGGTGCCAACAGAGCACCCTACTGCCTGTTGAGGGGGCAGTCACACTGTGCTCTGGCTACAGGCATCTACATGCTCTACAGTGCTTATGAAACAGTGCCACATGTGCCTGATCTCACAGTGATGTTGTAATCATAGGAGTCAACCAAAAAGTCACATTGGGTTCGTTTCTATGGCTCATCCATGTGTATTCGCATCCCACCTGCTTTCACAAGCCTCTCAGAAGTTACATCTGATCTTGTCCATCCCTTTCTTCATAGTCTGTCACTACACACACACACACACACACACACACACACACACACACACACCTCACCTCTTTGGCAGGACAGTATCATTACTGTTGGAGAAAAGCTATCCAGGTTACTAAGTCATGATTTCTTCACTGAGAGGGAACATTTTGAGAATATGTTTTTAGTTTTAATCCCTTGACGCTTTAATCTGGAGTTAACTTTAGAAGAGTTGAGATACACTGGAAGACTCAAGGAAATTTAGCAAGGACGTATGTAAAAATAAATACAGAATTCCTAAGAAATCGGTCTCTTATATGACTCAGAAACAGTGTCTCATATGACTCAGGAACACTGCACTGCATCCAGATGCTAAGAGATCTTCTTACTGGATGCAGACAATGGATGGGTTGCCTCAGCGCACGGTCAGCATCTCTAATGATTTCTTCTGAGCTGTTTTAACATTTACTTCAGATGCAGAGACAGTCTCCACTCACAAGGAACATCTGCTTTCGGGTCCCAGGATGCTCAGATACCTTTTCTCAAACTGTCAAAATAATTTTCTCTTGAAATCATGAGAGAGATGTGAGGCCTTCAGCAGGGGTGTATTAATGATTCCTTCTCCTCTGAGGAAGGGGAAATGGGATTTACTGTGGTTGCCTCTGGGCTTCAGTTGGCTTCAGGGTTGCCCCTGACAACACTGCACTACATGCACCTTCCTAGAGCTGCTGCATTATATCGCCGACTCAAGCAGTTATATATGGGAGTCTGAAGGAGGCATTTGTAAGTATCCATGTTTCTTCCACGCACTGTGATTTTTAAAACTAATAGCTACAGAAGACAAATGCTTCGAAATAGGCAAAACTGAGCCAACTCTGCCTTTGTCATTTGCTTTCAGAGCTTTCTCGAACTTTCCGAGCCTTGTTCTATTTTATATGAGACAGAGTCTCACTGTGCAGGTAACAGGCTGACCTTGAACTTGCTACTTAGGCCTGGAACTCATGATTTTCCTGAAGTCAGCGTCCCAAATGCTCGGATTATAGGCTACACTATCATACCTGGATCTCAGTTTATTTTATAATCTGTGACTATAGTCACAAATCTAGGTGAATCTAGCTGAATCTAGTTGGAAGCCTGCTTGTCTAGCGTGTGCAAGGTATTGGTTTGACTCCCTAGGCCTTAGGTACTGGTCATGGAGACACATACTTCTAATACCAATGCTAGGAAAGAGGAGGCAGGGAGATAAGATGCTCAAAAGAATTTGTGTCCACTATATAGATTCATATGCTGAAATACTAACCTTGTGCCTTTGGCAGCTTTTCACTACTATGACAGCTACCTGAGATAATCAAATTAAATAAAAGAAAAGTATACCTTGGCTGAGAGTTCCAGAAGTTCTGGTCCTGTTGCTTTGGGACTTACAGACAGGTAAGAGGGGAGTTTGTTAGAGGGGAGTGTGGTGGGTTGACTCCCTCGACCCAGAGTGCCTGGGAATCATAGAGAAGAGAGGCTGGGGAATCAGTATCCCCTTCAAGGGGTCACTGGCAATGTGCTCCCAAGAGCTCCTAGAACTCAGATGTTCCTAATACCATCATGGGGTGCTGATCTGAGTAACGCTTATCCAAACACATTGAGTCTCCAGTATAAATCATATAGCATACAAAGTTCTCACGCGTGGGGCAGGGTCCCCACAAAAGAGGCCTCAGTGTGCCATCTCACTCCCATACCGTGTGAAGACACAGGGAATGAATTGGGAAATATCAGTAGGCACAGATCTGCTTGCACCATGAACTCAGAGATCAGCCCGTCATCTGTGAATAGTAAATTTCTGTTTTTAAGTCAGGCACTCTATGATACCTTGTGATCAAAATATAAACTAACATGGACTACTTATTCATCTGGGTCTGGTGTCTTTTACTTAGTGCTGTGTCTTTAGAATTCATTCACACGTTTCTGAAGTTCACTTCTGGTGCTATACACCCCAGATTTTTACTTGGGGTGTAGTGT
The DNA here is from genome assembly GCF_900095145.1 of Mus pahari. Lineage (NCBI taxonomy): Eukaryota > Metazoa > Chordata > Mammalia > Rodentia > Muridae > Mus > Mus pahari. Next base: position 36,256,905 of record NC_034607.1, on the reverse strand, counting down.
TTTTCTTTTCTATTATTGATGAATACTTGACTGGCTACTCTTTGAATATAATCTGGTACCTGAAAGTAAATATTTCTTGGGGGTTACAAAACTATCAATAGAAACAGTCACATGGCTCTTCATGGTTAGTTAATGCTGTTAGCTTCTGTTGAAGAGGGTTTACAAGACAATCTTCCTGTTGGTGATATATAAAAATCTTCACTCTCCATTTTTTCCAACTCTTGCTATTGTCAGACACTCTGATAGTTACCAAAGCGGTGGGCTTATGACACTGCCATGTCATAGTCATTGTGACTTCAAATACGGACTTCACTGGAACGAAAATATTTGATACTTTAAGTCCCTGTTGCTGGACACCATGATGCCTTGTGTAATTCTACTCGGGTTATGAGCTATTTGTATGAGTCAAGATTGTTTTTGGTTTCCTTATTGAATTTGGGGAATCTTTTCACGTTCTGAGTGCTGGCTTCTTTTTGGCTATATGTTAAAATAGATTTTCACAAGCCCGTGTATTTCTTTTTATCTCTGATAAGGTTATAATTTAAATTTTAATATGGTAAAAATGATCAATTTTTACATTGTTGTTAATGCTTTCTGAGTCTTGTTTCAATATTTTCTACCTAGAGATTATAAAGCCATTCTTTGTCATATTCCAATAGCTTTCTTATTTTGACTTTCACATTCAAGTCAACTATTGACATCAATGAGTTTGTGTGTAAGCAAGAGGCATGCTCATTATTTTAGCATAGATATACTGCTCAAACATTTCTCTAAGACTCCCCATTTGCAATGTTTCTTTGTCTTAAACAGATGATCTTATGTCTTTATGTCTATCTCTGCTGTTTCTCTCTGGATGCATCTGTCTTGCTAACTGTATTAAAATTATACTCTTAATTCCATAATCTTAGTCCCCAGTGTTGCAGTTTTCTCTAATCAAGTCTTAGAAGAGTTTCTTTACTATTCTGTGATATTGTTATGCTATCAGAATAAGCTCTCAAAATAAAACAAAATGGAGTGGTTGGAGTGGTTCAGAGATTTTTCTTTTTGGGGGGGGGGGGTTTCGAGACAGGGTTTCTCTGTATAGCTCTGGCTGTCCTGGAACTCACTTTGTAGACCAGGCTGGCCTCAAACTCAGAAATCCACCTGCCTCTGCCTCCCGAGTGCTGGGATTAAAGGCGTGCGCCACCACGCCCGGCCAGAGATTTTTTTAATAATTCCGGATTCGATTAAACTGGATGGGATCTATACATTGGCCAGCAAAGATTTGACACCTACATGACTTTTCTTTGAGTTGTATGGTGTGTGTGTGTGTGTGTGTGTGTGTGTACCAATGCATGTGCACATACCTACTTGTGCTTATTCCTGTGTGTGTGAAGATGCAGGTGTGAATGTGTCCCAGGGCACAGAACAACATCGAACAACCTCTAGCATTGCTTCTTATCTACTTTGTCTAAGACAGAGTTTCTTTCTTGTTTTCCCACTGTGTGTACCACACTATCTGGCCTAGGAATTTCTGAAGTTCTTCGGTCTCCGCCTCCCATCTTCCCCATAAAAGCATTGAGAGGATTGCTATTTTAGATGCCTGCGCTGTGTATCTGGTTTCTCAGGTGGGTTTTGGGAATTTATCTCCGGTCTTCACACTTACACGGCAAGGACTTTGACTTGCTGAGCTGTTTCCCTGCCGAAGATGTCGCACTTTGATAGTTAAGCACTAATTTAAAAGATACAACAATAACTTCTTTGCAGGATTACTTTATGTAATGAGTAAGATTACTTTTGTAGGCTGGGCAGTGGTGGCGCGAACGCCTTTGATCCCAGCACTTGGGAGGCAGAGGCAGGCGAATTTCTGAGGTGGAGGCCAACCTGGTCTACAGCATAAGTTCCAGGACAGTCAGTATCATAAGTACAATGTGTAAGTATGTATAAGTACCCTCTCCGACCGATGACAGAGTCTCTAGTTTTCTGCAAATCACAGAAAGGAAGATACCAAGTTGTGAATACAGGATCATCACCTTCATAGACGCCCTCAGAAGACAAATTGAAAGTTTAGAACAAAATAGTTTGTTAAAATGCCATGGACTGTGTATACTCGATCACATTCTCTATAAACTAAATGGTAGAGAGAGAGAGAGAGAGAGAGAGAGAGAGAGAGAGAGAGAGAGAGAGAGAAACAAAAGAAAACTGACATGAACAAGATGTTGAGCCTAGTAATTTATTTGTGATATAGCAAAGCTATTTTGAAATAATAATCGCATATAAAGCTTTCATGCTTCCGTGGTCCCCACCCAACTCTGTGGTGTCCGTCAGGGAAGGACAGAAGAAGCAGGGTAGGGCTCTAAATTCAGGGCAAGTGGCTTGTCTTTGGGATCCTCCCACACACACATGGCTTTCTTCCTGGGGCCTCTTTGATCTGGGAGGACAATGAGAAGGTGGGAGGTGACCTAGATGGAGTAAGGGAGGCAGGAAGAAAGTTCCTCGCAGGAAATGAAGATGATGGGGGTTTTTATTTTATTTCTCCTGTATAGGTGATCTCGGACAGGGATGCTTGTTTTACAAAGAGTGGGCAGGCTCTCAAAAGAGAGCAGAGAATAAAAGAGGCAGAGGCTTCTATTCTAGGCTACCTGGGAGGCTTCTGGGTGCTGGGTTTTACATGTTCTTCCTTTTGCAACCAATAGATTCCAGAAGAAAGACAGGCTTCAAACACCGGTTCCCTCCTTGTGTCTCCCTACCTTTTGCATTTCTTCAAAGTAAGGTATTTCCAATGTTTTGGAGAAAGTTTGTGATTAGTTATTAGGTCGCATGAAGCCTTCACACACACAACTTTAGTAGAGGCCAAACATAAGCTTATTTAAAAAAAAATGCTTACTAACACCATGACTCCATAGGAGATGATCCACTCCATGAAAGTGAATATATTAACCCTGCTATCCATGGTTTTCACACTTTTCTCACATTAGGGCAGGGGCTTGCTGTCTCCATCTCATTGCCTCTCAATTTCTAAGTCGTATCCAGGAGCACCCTCCTCATACAGAAACAGTCATTCATTTTTACTTTTTCTCTAATCCTTGAGAACATCATTTGAAACTCATGTTTGGTTCTGACTGCTCACTTAAAGTCATTAAACATGCTGTTCATTGTTTTTCTCTGTAGTATACAAATAAACTTATTCCCAGCACACCCCACTTTAAAAAGGCAAATTGTCACTGTCATGCCTTTCTATAAAGGCAAGTCTACAGTAGACCCAATCTACTGGTTTGCTGAATTATGGAAATCCCTTCTCTTACTAATTAATCACATGTACACTACAAATTAGTCACATTGAATCGGCTACCACTACTTTCCCTTGGTCATCCCTCACGATACGGTAAAGCTGCGAGGTTATTCAGTCAAATATCAGAGACACAGTGATCTAAACAGTCTTTGCCATCTAGTACCCGGCAGCCTGATTCCAGAGGCTGAGAAAATAGGTCACTGACACAAAGCATACTTGACTTCTATTACATGAGTAAACCTAGAACACCAGGATCCTCTATGAACTCTCATCAATGGAAATAACCAAGGGTTCTTTGATTCATACAAAAGAAATCCTGTACATCAGAGTGCCCAACTGCCAAAACCACAATTTTGGAATCAACTTTTCAATATTGAAAGTTATCTTGATGATAATTGCAAAATATTTTCTGTTTATCTGTGATAGGGTCTCTCCTTGTAGCCCAGGCTAGCCTTGCACTCATGGCCTCTGTCTTTGAGTGACTAGATTACGGGTATTTGTAACCTGGCATTGTCCCTAGCAAATTCTATGCTGTTGGTTAAATGCATGATGCTGCAAAGGGAAGCAACATTTTAAAATATCATCCTAAGTGTTTCTGTTAAAATTTAGAGATAAAGTCAGGCGGTGGTGGCGCACGCCCTTAATCCCAGCACTTGGGAGGCACAGGCAGGCAGATTTCTGAGTTCGAGGCCAGCCTGGTCTATAGAGTGAGTTCCGGGACAGCCAGGGCTATAAAGAGAAACCCTGTCTCGAAAAAACACACACAAAAAAAAATAGAGATAAATATTATCTAAATAGTTAAGAGATAAATATTGGTAGTTCGTATGTATCTCTTCATACCATTTTCTATGACTAGCTCATTTCCCCCATGTATGAATATGTGTATTAGTATGCTTTATTCTCTAAATAATACATTATAGATAATTTACCAAGTAAAATAAATTTACACTATATTTTATTTTTTACATTGCTGTCAAGGACAAATTTCATTGTGTGATGGTTTGCATAGAAGAATATACAAAAATCTTAGTGTACTTGAAGATTATCTAGCTCTAGTTATACCTAATACCATAACTTCTATCAAGGTTAAAACAAAAACAAACAGCAACAACAAAACAACCACCTGTAGCCTTCCTGTCTTCAGGAAGTTCCCCAGTCAATGAATTTCTTTCATGGATTTCATAGATTAGCAATTTCAACAAACAAATATGCCACCTTTTATGTTGTTCATCTGTTTAGTTCTCTAATAACAGATTTTAAAGTATTTCAAACTATGTGAGATTTAAATATAGTAGAGTAACAGAGGTTACTGCTTGTCTTTTGATATGGAAACTGAATCTTTTTGTTTGTCTTGCTTTGGTTTAACACAGAACAGAATGAAGTTCTTTGCCTCTCCTTCCAGGAAGCCTCAACAATGAGTCTCAAACCAACCTATTAAAAGAAAGCTACCCTTTTAAAATTATCAACAAACCAGGAAGTATAAATGAGAGATCTGCAAATTTTGTTAGTATAATGAACACATTTTACAGGCAGAAAATGTCTCTCGGAATTGACAAGAGAAACGCTCATCTAGATTTCAAGGCTGTTGGAGGATTTGAGAGGGCAACACAAGCTACCAAATCCTGCCAGGCAATAAGATGGCTACCATAGGAGAGGTGTTTTCTGTGATGAATGGAACTAGGTAGACCCTGGCCTGGGAGAGCCGCAGTGCATGCTGGGAGGCAAGGGGGAGTAAAGGGTCTGTGAGGCCCTGGCATGTATACTTTCCTATTTTAGGGCCATATTTATTTAATTTTTAATATTTAATTTTAATATATCATTTATGCTTTGCAGACATACAATAACACTATGCTTCCGTAGTGGTGACCTGAACTGCATCAAGGTCAGGAATGAATCGAGGTGTTGGAGGAGACACGAAAATGAAAAGATGGGCTGAGAGGAAATGACTTTATGGATGACTTGGGATCTCAGTCTGTTTTCTCGGGAGATGAAAAAATGACCAGTTTCTGAAATTGAGCTGGGAAAGACTTGGGCAAAAGCCCTCAGGAAGAGCAGTGTGCAGAGTTTGAGGATCGGCCTGGAGAAGCCTAGGTAACTGTAGATCTCTTAGAAACCGGTGGGAATTTAGATGGGTGTACATCATTGGCTCCAGGCCAGGGCACTGGTAGAGCACATGCAGGTTTGCTCACCCGAGTGAGGTGGGATATTATTAAAGGGAATAGGCAGGAAAAGTTCATGACCTCACTTCTGACAGGAGGGTTAGAAGACTGGCCAAAATGAAACTAGGGCAGGTAAATATTTAGGAATAACGCAGAAAGGGGATAATGGAGACTTGGTCCGTGGACTAGTCAATGGGGTGAGGAAGATTGGTGGTAAATAGAGTTTAAGGATGAAGGGAGGAATTCCACAAAACCCCTTTGCTAGTAACAGTCCAGAATCCTAACAAAAGGCAGCAGAAGTCTAGAGTCCTCACTAGCAGTATAAGGCTCAGAGGCTAAGGGACTGACCGGCGCTAGACCAATGCCGCATGAAAAGGGTTCATTTAAGCGCTCACAGCTCTGAAGTAGCTGTTGACAGAGACGTTTATCAAAAAACAGTAGAATCTAGCCCTTATTTGTTGCTTTAGGTCCTGTCTCCAGGATCACATAAAAAGGATCTCTAGGAATACAGTGATGTCACTGATGAAGGATCTGATGCAGTCCATTACCCATAAGTCCTGGAATTGATGTAAATCTGGGTTTCTAGTCTTCCACCATTGTCTCTGTTCATCTATAAGTCGAGGTCAACGCGATCCCTTAGTTATAGACTTGAAGCTATAGGTTAAACTCTCCTAGATGCAGACATTTCTTCTTCCGTTTTTTTTTCCCCCTCCTGCCCAGTGCCTTCAACAGGACCGCCTTACTTCACATTCTCCTCTCTTCCCCTTTGAAATCCTCAGAGCTCTAACTTTAAGCAGTTACATTCTGAATGTAGAAGTTTAATCGAAAGAGAAAAAGATGCCAGTTTCTATTTCTTTAGAAACTATTTTTATACAGCTCATGGCTTAGTTCTTTAAATGGCCCCTGGCTTAGACAGTGTAGAAGTCAAATTAGGCAAGTTTTGACAGCTTTGATAAGCCTGGGGAGCCTAAAGTCATCCCAAGGACAATGAATATGGTTGCTAGTGGAATTTACAATGTTGCCAAGGGCAAAGATCTGGCTCATATTTAGAAGTAGTTTTTGTGTGCTAATATATGTGTGTGCATGTGCATGTGTGCATGCTGTGTATGCATATGTGTTTTCATTAAATTCCCATAAATCTTACATGTTTTGCACATAATATATATATATATATATATATATATATATATATATATATATATATATGATTATCCTTTCAAAATCAAATTGCTATCTCAGAAAGAAGATTCAAAACAAAAATCATACAGTCTTTGCCATGTGGCTCTAATTGATACTTTTCTTCTCCCGTAGAGCACAGGAAATGATCTTAATCAGACAGCTCTGGTACACCGTGTCTACAGAGGTCCTGATTTTAATCTGAGCCAATCAGCCTATTCAATGAAGCCAAAGGAAATTTCTTGAAGGAGCCTTTTAGCCTGACGGACTTGGAAGAGCAGGAAATGGTGGGATCTGAAGGAAATCAGGATGTTTTTTATAAAAATGGAACTAGAGGTAACTAGAATGAGATAAACTTGGCTTCAGAAAACAAACACAAACAGGCATACTACACAGGAGCGTTCTTCCAAGACCTTGTGCGCTAGACAGTGAGGGAAACTGAATCCCAAAGACTGAAATAGGTGACAAGACTTTTTTGTTGTTGTTGTTTTATTTTTGTTTTTTGTTGTTTTTGTTTTTGTTTTTTTCAAGACAGGATTTCTCTGTGTAGCCCTGGCTATCCTGGAACTCACTTTGTAGTCCAGGCTGGCCTCAAACTCAGAAATCCGCCTGCCTCTGCCTCCCAAGTGCTGGGATTAAAGGCGTGCGCCACCACTGCCTAGCACGACAGAAGACTTATGATGTTACTGCTTTATATTCTGAAGACATGTTTAATTTTTAGTCATTGGTTCCTAACATTTCAGAAATAAAACAAAAGGGTTTGTTTGTTTGTTTGTTGTTATTAAAGCATTCTACAGTCCTTCCAACTCTTCTACAAGATTCCCCAAGCTCCCTCTGATGTTTCACTCTGGGTCTCTGCATCTGTTTCCATTGGCTGCTGGGTGGAGCCTCTCAGACGTCAGTTATGCTAGGCTCCTGTCTGCAAACACAACACTGTATAATTAATGGTGTCAGGGAATGGTTCTTGTCCATGGATGGGTCTTAAGTTGGGCCAGTCATTGGATGGCCATTCCCTCAGTCTCTGCTCTATCTTTGACACACAGATCTTTCTTGTAGGCGAGACACGTTGTGGGTTAAAGGTTTTGAGGGTAGGTTACTGTCCTTATCCCACTGGGAGTCCTGCCTGGCAACAGGAAGTGGCCCTCGCCAGGATCCATATCCTCCACTACTAGGAGTCTCAGCTAAAGTTGCCCCTGTAAACCCCCTGGGGCCTCCCTGCATCCTGGATCCCTGGCATTTCCTAGAGTGCTCCCCACAGCACAGATCTCCTTTCTCTCTCTCCCCTGCACTCTCTACATCTGACTCACACTCCCCCTGCCCCTCTCCCCTCCTCATTCCCTCTCTTCCTCAGTTCCTTCCTTCCGTTGATCTCTGGTATCTATTTTGTTTCCCCTTCTGAGAAAGATACGGTCATCTTCCCTGGACCCTCCTTGGTATTTTCCTTCTTTGGGTCTCTGGATTGTATCATGGGTATCCTGTACTTTATGGCTAATATCCACTTATAAGTGAGTAGATACCATACATATCCTTTTGGGTCTGGATTACCGCACTCAGGATGATATTTTCTAGTTCCATTTATTTGCCTGTGAAACTCATGATGTCCTCGTTTTTTAATGACTGAGTAGTAGTCCATTGTGTAAATGAACCACATTTTCTTTATTCATTTTTCAGTTGAGGGACATCTAGGTTGTTTACAGTTTCTGTCTATTACTAATAAAGCTGCTATGAACATAGTGGAGCGAGTGTCCTTGTGGAATGGTGGAGCATCTTTTGGGTATATGCCCAGGATTGTTATAGCTGGGTCTTGAGGTAGAACTATTACCAATTTTCTGGGAAACCACTAGATTGATTTCCAGAGTTGTCCAAGTCTGCACTCCCACCAGCTGTGGAGAACTGTTCCCCTTGCTCCACATCCTCATCAGCATGTACTGTCCTGAGGACAGGGACTCCACAGGAAGACCAACAGAGTCAAAGAAGTCAGACTTTTGGAGGCTCCCAGAGACTGAATTTTCCAACCAAAGAGTGAGCATAGGCTGGATCTAGGCACCCTGGTCCTATGTAGCATATAAGCAGCTTGGAGTTTAATATCATTGTTAGAACTTAAGATATGCCATAGCCATTTGACAGTGGGAGCATCCTCTGCCTTTGGAGACACTTTGTCTTGAAGTTTGCACTCACCTTCATTCTCAGCCCTGAGTTCAGTGCCAGTTTATAATGGATACTCTGTCAAGACTGGCTGGATAAATGAACGCTTCCACCTCTGTAGCCATAATGACTATATTTTATAAAACTGCACATACATTTTTTTCTATGTGATGTAAGTTTTCTTCTGCAGAACCCACATTGATTGTTCTCTAGTCAACCTTTTATTTGTTTTCTATCTGACATGCTGTCTGATGTTCCACCCACAGCCTCCATTGGTTTTGTGTTCATTCTTAGAGTAGCTGCTTGTCAGGACCCCATGCAATAGACTGCAAACCCAGGTGATCCTTAATTGGGAGTACAGCAGTGCCCATTTTTCACACCAGCTGACTGGTGCCATGCGGGACAGAGCATGAGATTACCGGATCAGTGACAATACTGGCATTGATTAAAGGACAGATGCTCTTGAGCACCATTAGTCACTTGGTGGTGACCTAAGTTTTTATTGAATAATATGAAGGAAGATTGCACATGGGTGGAACAAATTGGTAAGGAAGCATTTATAAGTGAAGTCTATAGAACCAGAATTTAGATCATTCAGAGTGGATGGCCTTCCCCGACTTATTCTTTGTACTCTGATAGAATAAACTAATACCTATCTGAATTATAAATGACAACATAAAAGCTAAAATAGCTAGAAAAGCGCATGTTTGGGCATGCTTCTATTTTAAAAATGTCAAGTGTATTTGAGGTATACTCTTAACACTGCTCATGAAACTAAAATTGAATATGACTTCAGGAATGATTTTATTTTACCCAAATATCATCTTGAAATGAAGGATAAATGCTCTGGGTAGCTTCAAATGATAATACTAAGATTATGCCACTAAGAGTACAGTGGACAAGAAAAGCAATAGGGTAGAAAGTCACCAAGTCCATAAGAGCTTCCAATAGGTGTTCCACAGAATTAAGAAGGGGGACCGGCCCCTTGGGAACTCCCAGCTGGGGCTCATTGTGCTGCGTGGCCATCACTGCCTCCTAGTGGTCCTTTGTGGTTGGTACAATGTCTTCCAAAGTCACTACCCACACTGGGTAATTTTGTAAAGCTCCAGGAAGAAAGCAGCTCATGAATATTGGGTTGCAAGGAAGGAGACTACAATAAAAGGTCAATAATACTGTTGTATTAAGAGAAGCCAGCATTTATTTTACTTAAAAATAATTGTATTGAGAGGGTAGTAGGATGGAGAAAGGGGAGTTGCTCTTTAACCCTCAATGAGAAGGTGTGGCCACAGGCAGAAGCCAGCAGAAGCAGACATGAGCTGCTCATACAACACAGTGCCTTCCCTTTAGTACAGCAATGATCTCTAACAGAGCCAAAGGCAAGTTGTGAATGCTGCCTTATATACTGTTAGGCTGGCTATCTTGGATAATATCCCCTCTCTACATAGCCTGTGGTGCAACCAACCCTCTAATAACATTTTGTAATAATTCAAATATCCTCCTCCTCCTCCTCCTCCTCCTCCTCCTCCTCCTTCTTCTTCTTCTTCTTCTGTGTGCCTACTTCCAAAGAGACTCATGTCCTCAAACTGTTCCTCCCATTTACGACAGACTCAGTCGTGCCTCCCCTGATTCTAGGTGGGAACTCTAACCACTGTATGACATTATTTAGGAGAAGGTTTAAGGGATATGGTTAGGTTCAGATCAGATCACAAGAGCAGGGAAACACTGGAAGCCTGACACTTCTCTTTGTCCTTTGAGACCACGTGAGTACGTGACCCGGGTGAGGGAAATGGCTCAGGTGATAAAATGCTTCACATATACCATGACACCATGAGTGTAAGAACCTAAGATCAGATTCCTAGCGCCGAAGTACAAAATCTGGCTGTGATGCCATCTCTCTGTCATCTTACAACTGGGAACACAAAGGAGGATCCATGGAGCTTGACAGCTGAAAAGGTCTTAGCCAACCAAGAGCTTTAGAACTCAAGACCCAGGTTCAGTGAGAGACCCTGTTTCAAAATGTTAAGTAATTTGAGGAGTAATAGAAAAATACACCTATTGCTGACTTTTGGCATCCAAGTGCATGTAAAAATACACATACACACATACATGAATGCACACACACATGCACACACACATGCATGCATGTAAGCACACAAACATGCACACACATACATGCATGCAAGCACAGATGCCTATACATATACACACACATGCACGTATGCAAGCCCACGCAAACACATGCATGCATGCAAGCACACATGGGCACACACATGAACACACACATACATGCACACAAATATACAAGTATATAATACACACACACACACACACATACATGCTCTCACTAGACACCAATGCTTCCGCTGCTTTGATCTTACACTTTCAGTTTCCATGGCTGTAATGAAATTTTTCCTATTTTTTAATCTATGGTATTTTTTTTGTAGCCCTAGCTAACTAAAATAACCTCTGCCCCATGTCATCAAAATATGTTGACATGTTTTTTATGAGATACATTTCTTTTATATTTAGGAAATCAAACAAGTCAGGTTCTGTCAAAAATAAGTCATTTGGACTTGGCAGCTATACTTAACTACAACTACACTTCCTCTCCCCACAAAATGAGGGGTTTAGCTGGATGATCAGAAAGAGTAGTTTGGAACCTCCTACCTGACACTGTGCAAGTCTTGTCAAGAGCAACTCATTTGCTAAATGAGTACAATCGCACCAGGGTTGCAGGAGACACTCTAAAAACTGGGTGTTCGGAGCATATAGTCATGTCTTCTGTGCCATTATTCCCATAAAAAAAATGATAGCGAAACAAAATTGGCAAATAGATCCTCTTCTTGTACAGTTGCTAACCTCTGAGACAAAATGTCACACCAGAAGCCCACCAGGCCTAGAAGCTTAGATAGGTTCTACCAGCCAAAAATACAACTTGTTCCTGGCTATTATCCTCCACTAAGAAGGGGATAGCCCGTGGTCACTACCACTGAATGCAATGACACACTACCCGTGTCTCCTCTCCTGAGCTAATCCTGGCTCTGCTCTAGCAGAGGAAGAACTGACCCTCTCAGGATGTTCTGGGTAGCACTGGGTCACTGGACCCTGAACCTGGTTGTGGTTATGAGCAGGAGGGCTGTCCCACAGCAAATAAATCGTTTTTTCAAAACCTGAAAGCCAAGTGTCTCTCTTACCCCTGCCATAGAGACTTCAAATTCATCCACACAGCTGTATTCTATGATGTTATAAAAATTACTCCAATGCAAAGAAAGAAAGAAAGAAAGAAAGAAAGAAAGAAAGAAAGAAAGAAAGGAAGGAAGGAAGGAAGGAAGGAAGGAAGGAAGGAAGGAAGGAAGGAANAGGAAGGAAGGAAGGAAGGAAGGAAGAAAGAAAGAAAGAAAGAAAGAAAGAAAGAAAGAAAGAAAGAAAGAAAGAAAGAAAGAAAGAAAGAAAAGAAAACCAAAAACCTGGCTCAGACTATTCTGGGTTTCCATCACTCTATTATTTCGATCCCAGACTAAAATGTAAGTGGTATATAACAGCGACATTGTACTAAAAAAGGGAGACTTTCCCTCACACAGCAGGTGAAGGAAGGCAATTTAAATGACATTCCCTTCAACTTGTTCTCACCTTTGCCATGAGGCTTTCTTCTTCTGTGTCTGCATTCTAACAGATGGGGTTAATGTAAAAGGAACTCTGAAAACCAAAGACAAAAGGGGGTGACTGACAGCTGAAGGGCTCCTTCGTTCAGGAGTTATTTGAACCAAAAATAACTCCAGTAACTTCCACAGCTTTCCTGGGATGCGACGGAAGACTCAGCCAGTGAGCACTGTATTCATAACAAGCATAAGAACTCTGCTTCTAAAACTACACTCTTAGAGCATTAGCAATTGGGGAAAGACTTGAAGAGATGGCAGGTAACATCAGTGGGCCCTGGGGCATGCTTCTACATTAGCTTTGCAAGATCATTGTTAAACCTGTTTATTTCATTGCTACAACAACAAAAGCCAAAAAACAGGTCCCTTTAAATATTCATTTTAGAATTGCTTCCTTTAGAATACAAATGTATGGGAAATAATCCAAGTATCATATCAAACTCCAGCAGTGACTATCCTCCTTGTTAACATCCATAGAGTAACAGCAATGGGCATAATTCCTTGTCATGATTTTTCCAGGGGTGGGGGAGGGGGGAGTGTGAATTCTAAAGGGCAGTGGTCAGAGATGTTGCTGGGCAACTTTCAGTGCAAAAGGACAGCCCCAGAGGGAAACATCACGCAGAGACCCTGATTTAAAAGCTCAATGGCAAGAATGTTTAATTTGTCTTCTCTAGGAGAAAGCATTTTTAATGATTAACATAAATGTTATTGACGTTAAAGATCTTTCATTCTTAGTGCTAAGGTGAGATCTGTTGCTTAGATTTAAAATACAAAGCATACTATAGGCTAACAAACCATATAGATTATATATGATGCATAGACATTTAATTTTTAAAAAGAGACAGAGTGAAATACAATACCACTTACATTTATTGGAGAGTAAACGATTCCTATATTCCAGAGAGCTGATGGGAAATTTCAAATTTGAAAACTCAGTTTTTCTTTAAAGCACATTAAAAGAAAAAGTGTTTATGTTCTGGTAGTTAAATTTTGTACTAAGTTTAAAATGTTACCGCTGCTCTCACAGGTCTCATGGTGTGGGTTGGAGGAAGGAGCAGATGAGTAACCTCTCACCATCTATACATTTGTTAAATGAATGCTTATGGTCTGTCTTCTATGCGTCAGCCTGGGGATGCCACTGAACACACATGGATTGCTCATCCTACTGTGGTGGGATTGAACTTGGAATGAAGAGGAGAAAACTCAGATGGTACAGAGCCGTGAGCGAGTGTGTACGTTGGAACCTCAGCATCTTCTGCACCCTCAGCATCCTCTGCACCCTCAGCATCCTCTGCACCCTCAGCATCCTCTGCACCCTCAGCATCCTCTGCACGGTTCTCAGGAGGTGATTTGAAGGGCAGGTGTATTTTTACCTGGCTAGGAATCAGAATAGAGAAGTGGTCCAAACTAAATGTCATTAGTGTCCTCTTGCTCTCCCTAAGACTCAGGAAAAACAAACCCAGCATATATCATGAAAAAAAAAGAAATTTTCTTTCTTTCCCCTCATTCTTAAACATTACTTCCCCAGTTGGCTTTGTGCTTCCATAGCAATCCCTAAACTGCAACTAGAAGTCGAATCACTCGTTCTCTGGCTTCGGTCCATTTGCTTAGAAGTCTAGAGATGTCTATATAAATGAGAGAGCCAACTGCCAAGAAACTCACTAGGAAATAATTTAAAAGAAAAGGCCCTTTCTTTAGCTCCTTCACTGGGGATCCTATGCTCAGTCCAATGGATGGCTGCTAGCATCCACCTCTGTAATTGTAAGGCACAGTCCCATAGGAGGAACAACAATATGAACTAACCAGTACACCCAGAGCTCCCAGGGACTAAACCACCAACCAAAGAGCACACATGGTGGGACTCATGGCTTCAGCTGCATATGTAGCAGAGGATGGCCTAGTCGGACATCAATGGGAAGAGAGCCCCTTTGTCCTATGAAGGCTTAATGCCCCAGTGTTGGGGAATGCCAGGACCAGGAAATGGAAGTGGGGGGGGGTTGGTGAGCAGGGGGAGGGCAGAAGGGATAATAGGAGGGTGTTTTTTTCAGAGAGGAAACCAGGAAAGGAAAGGAGATAACATTTGAAATGTAAATAAAGAAAATATCCAACATATATATATATATATATATATATATATATATATATATATATATATACACACACACACACACACACACACACACACACACACACACACACATACACACATCTCAGAAAACCAACCAACCAAAGAACAACAAAAAAGAAAAATGAAAACAAAAGTCCCCATTTCAGTAAGTTTACAAACCAGGGATATTAAGCCTTCCCTACCATGGTTCGCTCTGAAGGGCAAATTGATGGACTAACTGGCACATAGGATGTTCCCACCCAAGTTCCCATGCCAGCAAGCTAGAAATGAGTATTCCAAACCTGTTCCATTCTGATGAGCTGGTGTTAAGAACTGGCTGTCAGGTCATAGTTCATTCATCAAGTCCAGGTGGGTAAATGGAACACTTGCAGCAGCTCTTTCTCTACTAGTTGGAACTAGTAACTAATAATACAGTTCAATGTATGGTTTTTCCAAAGAACATAGATCATACTCATGTCACCAGTGAGCAAGGGGCCACCAGGCTCTGTTTTGAATTTGCCTTCAATTAGCTCCCAGGAGTTCTTCTGAAGATTGTATTTTCTTAAAGTTCACATTTTACATTCATCTTAAAAAAATCTCAAAAATTTTAATCCAGAATTGTTCTTATATAAAGGAAAGACAGGGACAAAAAGTAGAGCAGAGACTGAAGGAAAGGCCATCCAGAGACTGCCCCACCTAGGGATCCATCCCATATACAGACACCAAACCCGACACTATTGCTGATGCCAAGAAGCGCTTGCTTGGAGCCTGGTATGGCTGTCCCCTGAGAGGCTCTGCCTGCAGCTGACCAATATAGATGCAGATACTCACAGACAACCAGGGACCCACTGCCCAGGGACCCCAATGGAAGATTTAAGGGAAGGACTGAAGAAGCTGAAGGGAATTGCAACCCCATAGGAAGAACAATATCAACTAATTGGATCACCCAGAACTCCCAGGGACTAAACCACTAACCAAAGAGTACACATGGAGGGACCCATGGCTCCAGCTGCATGTGTAGCAGAGGATGGCCTTATCTGGCCTCAGTGGGAGGGGAGGCCCTTGGTCCTGTGGAGATTTGATGCCCAAGTATAGGGGGATGCTAGAGCAGTGAGGTAGGAGTAGGTGAGTGGGTGGAGGAGCATCCTCATAGAGGCAAAGGGGAGGGAGGATGGGATGGGGGAATTGTGGAGGGGAAAACAGGAAGGGGGATATCCTTTAAAATGTAAACACATAAAACAATTAATTTAAAAAAAATGATAGTGAGGCCAGCAAAGCCCTAGTGTCGGAATGGAGGACATTCAGTAACTGCTATACTCTCAGTGTCAACTAGGAATGGAAAGAACATCAGCTCATGGTGGCAGCATCTTGTCATAGGTAAAAGTAAAAAAAAAAAAAAAAGTTGCTAGTAACAATACTGGGAAGAAGAGAATTTGGATTAAGAAGTCAATAACTAAAATAGTTCATAATCAGCCTTGTTCTTTTAGCCAATTCTGAACTTTCATTCCTACCTTAAATCCAGTTTTTAACTTATTGCTACACAAAGCCATTACTGCTATGATTATCGCCACTAGAGTACTGACCCAGACGAAGCATCCATCCAACCTCTGTGAAAACGTGTTTAGTGTTTTGAACATTTGCATGTGATAGCACTTATTTAACAGTGGCACACACTTGAATGTACTTCTGTCTCAGAGGAGAGAGGAGATCTCGGGTTAAGAAGTCAGTCTCCCTCACAAGGTTAAAGCGAGGATGATACCGTTAGCCATATTTTGTGCAAGTTTTAGCTGATGAAGGCTATGATTGTCCTGAGCTCCAAAGCAAATGAGAAAGGAGCTCACGGTGAATCTTATGATTCGATGTCATAATCAAAGGCCATTCAAGGAAACCATGTGTTTTGACCACACGTACATGCACATACCAGGGTTTAAACCTAGGGTTTCCTGCATGCTAGTTAAATGCACTATCGCTGAACCATACCCCAGCCCCTAATGTTCTGATGTCTTACCAAGGGCCACAGTGAACCAACTCATCTTCTTTGTCCTATGTGATTCTAAGTGAAAGTTACATGACAATCATTGTATTAATATTTAATGCAAACTCCTTGGATAAATAAAGACCTTGTGGGGTTTATTTGTGCGGTTTGGGGAGGGAGTATTTGTTTGATTGTTTGTTTGTTGATAGAGACTCACTATGGAGTCATGGATGGCCTGAACTAAATAGACCATGTTGACCCAGAACTCACAGAGTTCTGACTGTCTGTCTGTCTCTTCAGTGCCAGGATTAGAAACAAATGCCATCATGTCCAACAACCTTATAGTCTAAATAAGAGAGAGGAAGGAAGGAAGGGAGGGAGGGAGAGAGAGAGAGAGAGAGAGAGAGAGAGAGAGAGAGAGAG